>NC_058098.1:84606000-84912500 GCF_020171115.1 Neogale vison | reverse complement strand
TCTGAAACGGATTATGTACATTAAATCTGTCAATTGTGCTGGAGTAAGAAATAAGGAATACATTTTCATCTTAGTGTCCTGGGTATAGACATTCCAGCTTATATAGAGAATAAAAATCTCTAAATAAGACAAAGCTTTCACTCCATATACTATTAAAGGGTTAGATTTCTTTTTGTAATATTTGATGTTCTTTTAAAATTACAAATCCAAAGTTAACTACTTCTTCCTAGTAATAGAACTGATAATATGTGTAATTTGGAAAAATAAAACGTTTAGCTTGACCTTAATTTTCAAGCTTAATTCCTATAGGCTAACCATTTTGTTGTAATATAGACAGTGTTCATAAACACAGAATATAATCTTATATCATACACATTTTTATGATGGTACATAATTAGAATACACACAAACATAAAAACTATGCGAAAAGTTTCTATCTTCAGGTATTACCAAAATGATGGTTAGTGTTTTTTACCAATTGGATGGTAACTGCTTCTTCTATTATCTGGAAAAGATCTCATGATCTTATCTAAATCTGCTACAATTATCAGAATGACAGACTAGTTCCATTAAAATCAATATTTTCCAATTAACATCAAAAGTACAAGGTTGATGTCCTACCTCTTCGCAGCAATGAAATACCTGTTAAAGGTTTAACTCACAGAAGAGCAGCTTGCATTCTTTTGGGTCTCACCAAATAAGCCTTTTAGATTCATTATGAAAGACCAGAAGGAAAAATAAAAAAGGTCACTGTATTTCTTTCTTTCTTTTTTTATTACTGGTCCTTACAGTTAACTAAAGACTGACCAAACTGAAAATCCTTTCCCATGTAGTTTTCCTTAGAGGATTCAAATATTCTTGCAAACCTTCTAGGACTTGCTAATACCTTGCAGTTTGATCCTATTACACGAGGATGGGCTCCTAACCAATTGATTGTAGTGAGTCACTCATTATCCTTGCAGATTAAAATTCAGGAAAAAACTTTAAGTCTGTTTTATAACAATGTCATTCTTTTCTGATTTTTCTTTAAAAAACAAAACAAAACAACAACTGCTGGGTACCAACAAGTATCGGCAAGCCATTTTCTTTTGCTACGTAATTTATAGCTCAAAAAACTAAAAACAAAACATATTTATAAATTAAAGAATTACCCCAATTCTTTTTAGACTTTTTACTTATAAAATAGATTTTATTCTTTCTTAAAAACATAAAAGTAATAATTAAACTTATATGGCATCATTCTTCTGATATGTTCAAAGTGCTTCACAAATATCCTAACAATTTCAAAGACTGTGAGCAGCAGGATTCTTGGAGTATACTGACCCTAACCTTTAGCACATAACTGCAAACATCTCTTTCAGTGATCTATATAATTATACGAGCATTATTAAAAGTAATGGATTTATTAAGTTTATTTTTTAAAAAGCAATGAAAATGCAAAGTATCAAGCAAAAGAGACTGAAATAGACTAAATTGTTAAATTCTATTTGTGCATTTCTTGGGAAGAGAGTGTTTGGGGAAATAATGAAAAATAATAGAAAAGGAATTTTTTTTCTTAAAAAAAAATTTTAGATTTTTCTCAGAGTGTGTTTAAATATACTTTTTAATGAAGGAAGCTCCTTTGGATTATATAATGGCTAGACTGTCAAACTTGCTAAACTCAAGTTGTACTTTGAAAAAAATTATTTTAAGTGCATATGAAAAACCATGAACAAAACAAATATCATACCTAAAATCTGCATTAATCAAATGTAACATAAGAAAATCTTCACAGAACAATAGGACTAGGAAGCAAAAAAATATTATTCATAGTGATTCAGAGCAATAAAATGTTTTCCATAGAAAAATTATTTCAGGAAAACACCTGAAACAGGTTAAATAAACACCTAAAAAACCAGATGCACAAATGAATCATATCAACTACTAAAAGAGATTTAAATACAATATGTGCTAGCTTAGCAAGTTCTCATTAAAACATGCAATACAGGTCATGACAAAAATTAAGAAAAATTAAAAGGTTTATAATATCTGTGTTTGTGAGTTGCCATTTAAAATAAATTACAGCTTGACTCTTTCCTGAGTATAATTTAAGTAGAGTCTGTACACAAGGATCCACCAGATAATGTTACCTAGAGTTGTTTTCAGTGTCTTAGAAATTGCTTCCCAGCCTTCCAACCTAAAGCTATACTAATTTATACAAGAGGGAATGTTTGGTAGAGTGGTGTGCTTCAAGGTGGAGTTGGGAGCTGAACTCTAATCAGAGGTCAGCATATGGGAAGGACAGATGTGTGTAAGGATTTGGTGCATACATGTCATAACAACAAAGAAAGGTATCACAATGTAGGATTCAAAAACGGAAGAAATGGATGATATGGGGAACTTTAAGTTCCAAGGTGGCCAATGTCATCTCTATAACTAACTCAATAAACAGGGATGGACACTTTTCTGCTCACTGATAATCAATTCTGCTTTAAAGACTTACAGAGAGATATCTTCCCTGTTTACAAACCTTTATTACCAAGAAACTCCCTATAGTAACCCAGATTTTTCATGTTTAAGCTCATATTTTTATTAGTTGACACTGAGAAAATATTAAAAATTGCCTGTCTTTATTTCCTTCATTTATTCATTGAATAAACATTTACTTAAAACTTGGTGATAGGAATATCAGGTTTTTGTACTGTGAATAGCTCACAGCTGAGTGGGAGAAAGATGTGTAATTAGATAATGGTATGGGATAAATGCAATGAGAGAGATATGTACAGCATATTAGAAAAAGATAGGAGGAAGGAGAATAACTTTACTGGAAGGCGTCATGATACAGATACTCCTAGAAGATGTATTTCAGTGGAAACTAACAAGGAAAGAGGGGCATTTCAGGGAGAGAACAGCCAATGCTTAATGCAGGAATTGAAAACTATGCAACAGTCTCACTGCCGGCATCTTGGTAGATTGAGACTGTGGAGTGGGGGTCAGGGAGATGAGGATAGAAAGGGAGGGAAAATGATTTGCATGGACCTTTGTATAAGGCCATTCTGTGAAGGTGGGAAGTTATTCTCTTGGTAAGCAGGAAGGAGTAACCAGAAAGATTTTAAGCTTCCCTATACTCAAATTAGTACTTACACTACTTCCCATTTTTCTCTTCTTTAATATTTTATAAGCCTGTCTTTCCATTTATGTAGATATTTGCTTTCAGGCCTTTATTTCTCTGAATCCTCTGTAAATTCTCACTTTCTCTCAGCTCAGAACTAGATAAAAAAGTCTTAAAAGGAGGTAACCTATACTCAGTACATGGACACTGTCCCACACTATATGCATCAGGTACTCCAACACCAATTATTTAAATAGCTCTTCTCATTCTTCTTGGTGTTTATCAGAAGGTCCTAGGTTACTTTTATAGAAATGAGTTGAGGGGTGTCTCAGTCTGTTAAGCAACCAACTCTTTATTTCAGCTCAGGTCATGATCTCAGGGTCATGAGATCAAGGCCCACATTGGGCTCGGCACTGGGCATGGAGCCTGCTTAAGATTCTCTCTCCCTCCCCCTACTCACTCATGTTCTCTCTCTTAAAAGAAAGAAGAAAAGAGAAGAAAAGAGAAGAGAAGAAGCAGAGTTCAGAAGGAGAAAAGATGGAATTTACTGACAAAGTCCTAAATCAGTGTGGAGTCATCTTCAGTATGGAACAGTAAGCTCTTCAGTGAACTCTTAAAGATTTAAGGTCAATGTCTCATTTATTCAATACTTAAGGTCACTCCTGGGTACCACTTTTTTTTTTTTTTTTTTTTTTTTTAACTCTTAGAAATTCTCAGCTAAACTAAGAACACAAAAAGGAATGGGTAGCAGCAGGTATCTCTCCCCTCCAGCAACTCGACTTTCAGTACAGTGGTATATACATTATGATGGGCAAGATAATTTACAAAAAAATTTAAAATAAGAGAACTGTAAATTAAGGCACAAATTAAAACACATAAATAAGGGAAAACAGTAGCAGTGAGTTCACTAAATTAGATGCCAGCTTTTTTTTTTTTTTCAGTTAGACCTTCTTTTTATTTACCAGAAGCCTTTTGATCTCTTCAGAGTGAAAGAGATGCTGACACTGAAGTGGGAAAGGCATTAGTCATGGTTCCCTTACCCCCTTCACCGTGGACACCTATTAATTTGAATGTCACACAAGAAAAAAAAAAAAAAAGAATTTTGCTTTCATTTAAAAATGGAAAAACAGATTTAGAGAAATTAAGCATTTTCCAGTTTTAGTATCACTTAATTCACATTCAATTGCTCCAAAGATGAAACCGAGCATTTTTCCTCTTTCTTTTGTGTCCCAAGTTGGCTATACTAGTTTTTGAAAATATGGACAGTATTGCCAAATAATTCTAATCTGTATGTACAAGAGCTATCAGAAATTATAAAGAAAACGATCAAATTAAGAAAACTATTATGTCCTTGGAAAATATATCGACCTGGCATCAAACTGCATACTAAATTGAAAATCTAAAAAAGCAACAGGAAGGTCTAATTTCTGTATCTGTGCAACCAGACTGATCTGCCACTTTATATTCTCCTTGTTACATCATTTCATTAGTATAAGTTACAAGCCTCACAGAGTACCAAGTGTCAAAACTAGAATAACAATCACAAAATACACTACCAACTTCATGAAATTTGATTCTCTTCATAACACATCTACACAGGCCTTGGCTTATCTGAAAAATGAGCTACAGTAGCACACACAAGAAAGTTTTAAAACAGAATTTATTTTTTATTTTATTTTATTGGAACAGGTTTTGGAGGGGGAAAGGGAGAGAGGAACCCAATCTGGGCTCAATCTCATGACCCTGAGATTATGACCTGAGCTGAAATCAAGAGTCAGATGCTTAACTGACTGAGCCAACCAGGCACCCCAAACAGGAGTTTAAACTATAACTGAGAAGAGGCTGCAACACTATCTCCTATACCACATACTCTTGCTAAACCACAACTTTGACACTCCTCTCATTCAGTGGTGTGGACCTATGTCTCTGGTACTTAAAACTGGGTAGAACCTTGTGTCTGGGGGTGCCTGGGTGGCTCAGTGGGTTAAAAGAACCTTGTGTCTGCTTAGGCCACCAGTGTAGCAAAGTGACACAACATGACTTTTAAAGATAGATCAGAATGCCATGCATGTCTACCTTATTCTCCCGGAACATTTGCTCATAGACTCAGCCACCATGCTATGAGGAAGCTGCAACTAGCCCAAGTGGAGAGAAAACATGGAGAGGCTAGACCAACTGATAGTCTAGCAGAGGTCCTCACCAAAACCCAGTCCCAGACACTGTGGAACAGAAATAAGCCATTCCCACAGTATCCTATTCTAATGCCTAAATCACAAATATGTGAGCATAACCAATGGCTATTTCATGCCAGTAAGATGAATTTTTTATGAAACAAAAGATAACCGGAAAGAGGAATGGTAAAGAAAATATTTTGGGGACTGTTTAAAGCATGGTTTCATTTGCAATAGGATACAACCTTGGGTAAATGGGAAACAAATGCAATAGAGTTACCAGTGTGCCATGTAGCCAGCTAACCATGCAGGATGGAGCTGCTCTTTCTGGGAAAAACAAATACTATAACAATAAATGAACACAAGACAACCCAAGTCACATTGGTGGTAGTCCAAGAAACAATGAGATATTTTATGAGATACCATGATTATTACTCATCAATCACAAAGAGTAGTCATTGAGAAATTCTTGTCTTCTCAGTGTGAACAGGACTGCTATTTCTTAAATCTGCCATTTATTCCACACAGAGCCACAAGTTACTATCATCAACTGTAGAAGTGAAGAGCTCTTACCACGTCTCTCTTCTTAACACACACATATATATACATTATCTTAGAAATACTGAAGTCAAGTTGGTTTGGGTACACTAAGAAAATAATGTGCCAAAAATACTTCTTTTGGGTACCAAAAATTTCCCTACCTTAAAATAATTATCTTAGCATGTCATATTTTTATAACCTAAAGAATAAAAGGAAAAAAAATCCCATAAAAGCCATTTGTTATACTACCCCGTAGAGATAAATACTGCTACTATTTTGATGATTTTCCTTTCTGTCCTTTTCAGTGCATATAAAAAAAGTCTCTATCATTTCAAAATGGAGTTTATATGCCATATATATTTTACAGACTTCTTTTTATACAAAAGGACATTGTGAGCATTCTCCCATGTCCTTTCAATATTCTTTTAAGACATTATTGTATAGATGTTTAAATATCTACATAACAAGTATATTTATGCTATAATTTATTTGATCATTCCTCTATTTTGCAAAATTACCATTTTTTTAGTTTTTGCTATTACAAATAACATTGTGATGAAAACCTGCATACGGATCTTTGTTAATAGAATTCCTGGGTAAAGGGGAACGAACATTTCTTTCCAGAAAAGTGTGGCAAGTTACATGAGACCAGCAGTATAAAAGAGTCATCAATAAAACATCACCAGCATCATGTTTCTTAAAATCCAAGCTATATATTTTAGATATGGTAAGATGTCACAACACAGAATAAGAGATGTTTGGGGGAGGGGCACTTGGGTGGCTCAGTGGGTTAAGTGGTTGCCTTCAGCTCAGGTCATTATCCCAGGGTCCTGGAATCTAGCCCTACATCGGACTCCCTGCTCAGGAGAGAGCCTGCTTCTCCCTCTCCCTCTGCCTGCCACTCCACCTGCTTGTGCTCTCTCCCTCTGTCAAATAAATAAATAA
The DNA here is from genome assembly GCF_020171115.1 of Neogale vison. Taxonomy (NCBI): domain Eukaryota; kingdom Metazoa; phylum Chordata; class Mammalia; order Carnivora; family Mustelidae; genus Neogale; species Neogale vison. The sequence continues at coordinate 84,905,753 of NC_058098.1, read as the reverse complement.
AATCTTTAAAAAAAAAAAAAAAAGATAGCTTGGGGTGCCTGTCTGTCTCAGTCATAAGATCATGCAACTCCTGGGGGCACCTGGGTGGCTCGGTGGATTGAGCCGCTGCCTTCGGCTTGGGTCATGATCTCAGAGTCCTGGGATCGAGTCCCGCATCGGGCTCTTTGCTCAGCAGGGAGCCTGCTTCTCTCTCTCTCTCTGCCTGACTCTTTGCCTACTTGTGATCTCTCTGTCAAATAAATAAATAAAATCTTTAAAAAAAAAAAAAATCATGCAACTCCTGATATCAGGGTTGTGAGTTTGAATCTCATGTTGGGTGTAGAGATTATGTAAAAATAAAATTTTAAAAAGAGAGAGATTTTAATAATTTCAATGTTGAATTCACACCAGTATAATTTAAATAAAAGTTTCAAAGTTTTACTTGAAAAATACAGAGTATAGATTACTGGTGCCTTAAACAAAAGGGATGACCCATAAAATATTTGTAAAAGTCTGAACCAAATGAAAAACTAAACACCACCTTTTTAAAAAGTCAGGATACTTGAATTCTAAGTAAGCCTCATGTGTCACTGTCTACAACCCTAGGTAAATTTAAACATTCTTTCCCAACTCATTTTCTTAATCTTAATATAAAAGATAAAACAATAGTATCTATTTCTATTTCACAAGGATGTCAGAAAAATAAAGAAGAAAATATAACACAATGCTTTAGAGACAAAGTCTCTGAAATCAAAAAGTCTAGGTTCAATTCTTGGCTCTGTTACTTTTAACAGTGTCACCATGGGCAATTCATTAATTTGTCAGTTTTCTCAACTGTAAAATAGGGATGATAACACTTAACTCATACAATTATTGTGGAGATTAAATGAGAAAATCCATGTTAAACCACTTAGAATCCTGCTTGATAAACAGCAAGTGCTCAGTAAACATTCAATGATAATTATTTATATATGTAAAATTCACACATAGGTAAAGTAACTGGTTTTAAAATCTACTTGGCCATTTAAATCATTTAAATAAAATAAAAATAAAATCTACTTGATCATTTAAATCTCAGGTATTCTGAATTTAAAATCAACATACTGGAACAATATAGAGCTATATTCATTCTCCGTGATTTTTAGAGCCTGAAATAATTATAAAACAAAGTTTATCACAAATAACATATAACATCAACAAAATAACTTAAAAAAATTTCTTTTTAATTTAAAATTTTGTTTTTAATTTAAAAAAAATTTTTTTAAGAGATGGGGAGAGAGAATCTTCAGCAGGCTCCACATCCAGCACTGAGCCCAATGACGGACTCGATCTCAGAACTCTGAGATCATGACCCAATAAGAAATCAAGAAATTGATGCTTAACTGACTGAGCCACCCAGGCATCCCCAAAATAACTTTCTTTTTAAAGGGATAATTCCTTCTGTGGTTCTTCACTTGACTGGATCCTTTTCATCCATCATATCTTAGTTCAAATGCCCCCTCCTCAAATCACTCAAGCACTCACTTATTTAAATTATCCTCTACTAGGCCACACAGTTTTCACACTCTAGTTATTTATTATTATCTGTCTCTTCCCATCATAATATAAACTCCAAAATGGAAGAAGCTTAACCTTTTCTGTCACCATGAAAATACTTAGTTCAGACACTCAATAAATATCTGGCAAATGACCAACAAATCAATGATCTAACATATGGCTAGGCATTGAAAGAGTTGGCATAGAGGTTACGGAACTTCAAAGATGGCCCAGTAGATTTGGGTTTCTCATTTTTATCATGAACTACAGCTTAAAAATATGGTCTTTTTTGTTTGTTAAATATGTTTTATATCAAGATTGAAGAAGCACATATGTCCACATAACTAAAGGAAGTTTCAGACAAAAATACTATGCTTACTATATGTGATGAATTCTGAGATCTCTATCTGATTCTATTATATTCCTTTTTAGTATATGTGCTGCCGAAGCGAGCACTATTATATTCCTTTTTATTAAAAATAAACTAATTACTGCAGACCACTAAACTGCTTTTATATCATATTATTCTGTAAAAACTTGTCGTGTGAAAAGCACTGCTCAAGGTCAGAGGTTATTAAGCTCATACCTGAAAGGAAGGTTCAAACATGTGCATGGATAGGAAGAAATAAGTGTCTGATCACAGATGACAAAATCACCTATATAGAAAATCTGAAAGAATTGGGAAAAAAGAATCTCCTGGAACTAAAAAGCAATTATAGCAAGGCTGTAGGATATAAGGTTAATATTCAAAAGACATCTGCTTTCCAATATACCAGCAGTGAACAAGTGGAATTTGAAATTAAGAACAAAATCCATTCACATTAATGAAATCTAACAAAATATGTATAAGATCTATATGAGGAATATAAGGAAATCAAAAAATTAAATAAATGAAGAGATATTCTATGTTAATCAGTAGGAACACTCAATTTGCAACAGACACATCTGATAAAAGGCTTTATCCAAAATATACAAAGAACTACTGAAACTCAGCAATAAAAAAGCAACCAACCTGATCAAAAAATGGATCAGTGACCCTTATAGACACCTCACCAAAGGAAGATTTACAGATTGCAATTATGCATGAAAAGATGCTTCACATCATTTGTCATGAGGGAAATGTAAATTAAAACAATTAGATACCACTAAACACCTATTAGAATGGCCAATATCTGGAACACCGGCAACACTCAACGCTGAGTGAAGACGTGGAGCACCACAAGAACTCTCACACACTACTAGTGGGAATACAAGATGGGACAGAGATTTCAGAAGACAGTTTGGCAACTTCTTATGAAAGTAAACATACTCCTAGCAATCACACTCCCTGGTAATTACCCAAAGAAGTTAAAAACTTGTCTCCACACAAACACCTGTATGTGAATGATTATAGCAGCTTTATTCATAATCATCTAAAACTGGAAGCAAACAAGATGTCCTTTAGTAGGTGAATGCAAAAGCTGTGGTACATCCAGACGAGGGAATAGTATTCAGCACAAAAAGAAATGGATCTTTCTAGCGGTGAAAAACATGGAAGAACCTTAAATGCATATTACTAGGTGAAGGAAGACAATCAGAAAAGGCTATAAACCCTATGATTCCAACTCTATGACCTTCTGAAAAAGGCAAAATTATAGACAGTGAAATTAGGTCGCAGGGCTTGGGAGTGGTGGAAGGTGCAATAAAAAATTCTTAGAAAATCCGTACACATTTGTCCAATTCATAGGATGTAAAATACCAAGAGGGAACCACAATGTAAGCTATGGACTTTGGGTGATTATGATGTGTCAGTGTCTAACAAATGTATCACTCTAATGTGGGATGTCATTAAGAGGAGAGGCCATGCATGTGTAGGTGCAGGGTATATATGGGAAATCTCTGTACCTTCCCCTCAATTCTGCTGTGAACCTAAAACTGCTCTGAAAAAATAAAATCTTAATTAAAAAAAAAAAAAAGAGCATGCAGTTTTGTATATGTGAGTCTGATGGTAAGGCAGAACGTCATAGTTTTCAGATTCATGAAGAATCTGTTCCCTCAAATTTATGGGTTTTAATTATCATGTATTCATTATTATTTGTGAAGCACTACACAAAAATATATATAAAAATGTGGGGTTTTAAAATTTTTTATTTTTATTTATTTTTACAAATTTTATTTATTTATTTTGACAGGGAGAGAGCACAAGCAGGGTCAATGGCAGACAGAGGGAGAGGGAGAAGCAGGCTCCCAGCTGAGCAGGGAGCCCGATGTGCAGCCCGATGGGATCATGACCCGAGGTGAAGGCAGCCACTTAACTGACTGAGTCATCCAGGCACCTCTAAAAATGTGGTTTAATTTAGGGGTGGCAGTGTATGATAGAGAAGAGCACTAATTCTATAGTCTCAGAAAGCTCAAGTTCAAATCCTAGATTCATCATTTACTAATTCTGCAACTTTGTACAAATTATCTTACCTATCAGTCCCAGTTTTCTTATCTGGAAAGTTGTTGAACATCTATTTCATGGAGTTAAGTAAAATAAAAATTATATAAAACATCCATCAAAGGGGCCCCTGGGTGGCTCAGTGGGTTAAGCCTCTGCCTTCGGCTCAGGTCATGATTTCGGGGACCTGGGATTGAGCCCCACATCAGACTCTCTGCTCAGAAGGGGGAGCCTGCTTCCCCCTTCTGTCTCTGCCTGCCTCTCTGCCTACTTGTGATCTCTGTCAAATAAATAAGTAAAACCTTAAAAAAAGCCAAACAAAAAAACCCCCATCCATTATGGAGCCTGCATTAAATGGCAGCTATTCAATAAATGGTAGGCATCATTATTAGATTCTAATATTTCCAAGAAAATTAACTTCCATAGCTAAAATATAATCTTAAAGAAAGTATAATTAAGTTACAAAATGTAAATTAATAAAAATAGATTATTCATGTGTATGTAGAAATTATATTCTAAAATCTGACTTTTCCTCATAGCTGACACTGTTGTATAGAAATAATTACAACATGTTCTTCCAAGTATGAATTTATCAGCTCAATAAATATACCAAGTGACCCCCCTCACTCCGCCACCTCATATTAAAAGTCTATGGAAAATGATTTAGCAAGAACAAACTGATGGTTCCCAGAGGGAAGGTGGGTAGGGAGATGGGTGAACTAGGTGATGGATTTGTAAGTGTTCTTGTCATGATGAGCACCAGGTGATATATAGAATTGTTGAACCACTATATTGTACACCTAAGCTAATATAACACTGTACATTAACTAACTGAAATTAAAAACTTAAAAAAAGACTTAGCAAAAGTATAAATAAATTACTCCCCTCACCCCCATGATTGCAATTAACAATCTATGGCTTTTTAACCAAAGTTCCTCACATCACTTAGCTGCCTGTTGCAGAGTGGTGTGGCTGTGTTCGTATTCTGTTTATTCCCCGCTTTTAAAGCTGCATCTCTTCTTGCTTGCTCAAGCAGAACTCTTGCTCTTTCTTTAAGTTCTTCTTGTCTTGATAACATTCGATGCTTAAAACCAAAAATACAGAATTAGGAACTCAAAAAAGCCCCATATAACCTATATTTATAGATTAATCAATGGTTTTGTTATCTGTCAAAATAACAGAGATCAGGAATAAGACTGTAGTTTTATAAGATTACTTAAAGAAAATATTAATGTTGACTAGAAACTATAGAACATCTTGACACACAGGAAGTATATCTTTACTACCTGATGCTGGATTACATTTAACTTCCATTTGTGTTAGAATATATTCCCATAAAATATAATGTCCATGTGTATATTATATACATTCTTCATATTTGCTAATCACAATATAACCTGGAAAAGACATTTAAAAAAATTTCATTTCTTATAGTTTTATAGGACTGATAATAAGGTATCTTCCAAATTTATTTGTTGAAAGATATTAAACATTTGTGCAATAATCCTTTAAATCCTTGACAATTAACATTTATAGAAAATTCAAAACTATCATATTTTGTTTAAAAAAAAAAACCTGGTTTTCTCTAATGCTCACCTACCTTACAACAAAACAATTAACTACATCAGCAATGGAAGAGTATTTTCTTGGATTGATTTGTAATATTACAATATATTTTTGGGTAACAACAGGTAATGACCATCAATGGAAATCAGTTCTCAAATGATAACATTAATTCAAAGCACAAATATCCATAATGTTTATAGTTCAAATTCCTTTTTTCTTCCAAAAAATAGCCAACTTCTGGCTTTAGATAGCTATTACTATTACTCTGATATTTGATTTCTTCCCTGTCATTGTATAGTTTTGATTCATTTTAAGTAGCATTCATGGTGAAGGAAGAGGTAATAAACAGTAAACATATAACTTTATTTGGCATAATGTGAAACTTAAAAAATTATTATATGATTTTTAGGTCTCACTGAGATTTTTATGTTTTAATATAACTTTTTTTAAACTCCTGCAGTCTCAAGCAAGGGAAGTTTTTTAAAAGTATGCAGTTCAGTGGTTTTTACTACATTCACAAGGTTGTGAACCATCAACACTATCTAATTCCAGAACATTTTCATCACCCAAGATTTTAAGAGGATTAAACAAAAATTCTTCACTTAATAGTTATAATTGAAATGTATAAGTGATAATGATAGACTTTTCGTCATGTGTATAGGACACAATAGAATAGGATTGGTCATTCTAGTTACAAATCAACACTTTATCTAAAACAGACCAGATTAATTAAAGGGAACACTGCAGTCAAGACATGTCTTGCAGTTAAGACATCAGGCTTGCAGTCAAGACATCAGGCTATTAATCCTTCTTCCACTAATAATAAGCAATGTAACACTGAAGAGGTCACTTAAAAAGCTATACTGTATTTCCTTACATGACACTTAAGTACCTTGGAGTAAGAAAGACCTTGGTTCAAATACTAGATACAACACCTAATTGTGGACCTATTTACTCAATCTCTCTACACCTCAGTTTCCTCATTTGTAAAATGGGGATAAAATAGACCAACGCTCATAAGTATAAAGATTAAGTGAAATAATGTAATGTACTGAGCACTAGAAAAATGTTAACTATTATTATATTTTTAAAAATATTTCAATTGCCTCGTTTGAAATCCCACTAGCTCTAAAACTGGTAACTAGAATATATCATCTTTACGATCCTACTGGTTCTAGGGATGCCTTGGTGGCTCAGTCAGTTAAGTGTCTGCATGGGGCTCCCTGCTCAGCAAAGAGTCTTCTTCTCCTTCTCCCTCTGCACCTGCCTTTCCCCAGCTCGTGTTCTCTCTCTCAAATAAATAAATATAATCTTAAAAAAAAAATCCTACTGGTTCTAAATTCCATGAGTCTACAGACATTTAGGGATTCCAGTTAGCTACACAGACAGTGAAAGACTGCTTTGGTCTTAAGAGCACACAGAAATAAACTTTTTTCTGATTATAAATACGATTCATATTTATTATAAAAATTTTAGAAAATACATAAAAGTAAAAAGAAAAGGAAAAATAATCAGTGGCATCATGTTCCCTGATTTCAAACTATATCACAAACCTACAGTAATCAAAACAGTATGGTACTGGCATAAAAACAGACACATAGATCAAGAGAACAAAATAGAGAGCACAGAAATAAACCCAAGCATATATGGTCAATTAATTTACAACAAAGGAGTTAAAAATATACAATGGGGAAAAGACAGTCTCTTCAATAAATGGTGTTGGGAAAACCAGAGAGTCACATGCAAAAGAATAAAACCAGGTGCCTATTAACTCAAAATGGATTAAACACTTAAACAAAAAAATATCTGAAACCATAAAACTCTTAGAAGAAAACATAGGTGGTAAGCTCCTTGACAACAGTCTTGGTGATGATTTTTTTGGATTTGACACCAAAAGCAAAGGCAACAAAGGCAAAAATAAACAAATGGGACTAAGTCTAAATAAAAAGTTTCTGCAGAGTCAGGGAAAATATCCACAAAACAAAAAGCTAGTCTAGGGAATCAGAGAAAACATATGCAAATCATGTATCTGGGAAGGGGTTAATATCCAAAATATATAAAGAACTCATATAACTCAATAGCAATCCAATTAAATAATAGGCAGAAGATTTAAATAGACTTCTTTCCCATGAGCCCAGTGTGGGGCTTGATCTCATGACCTGACTCTTGATTTGGGTGCAGGTCATGAGGTCATGAGATCAAGCCCCACACTGGGCTTTGCATAGGCATGCAGCCTGCTTAAGATTCTCTCCCTCACCCTCTGCCATTCCCACCCTCCTCCCAACCTCCCGCTCTCTCTCTTAAAAAAAAAAAAAATCTTTATACATAAATTCTTGTATACAATTCTGATTATCCTAGAGAAAATAATTCCTGGAGGCAGAATCTAATGAGATGAACATTTTTAAGGGACTTGATGTATATTGCTAAATTTCCCTTCAGTAAATTTGACTATTTTACATCTGGGCTGATCTTTAGTGCTATTATGTTGAAGAGATAGTATGAATATAGAATATATAGCTTAGAAGCACAGACTCTGGAGTCAGAAAACACTGGTTTTGAATTCAAACTTTAACACTTATTAAGTCACCTTAGGCAACTCTGTAAAGCCCAGTCTTCCCATATATTAAGTAGAATTTAAACACTTACCTCATGGGTTACAAAGTTTAAGAGAGATATGTGTAAGATATATAAAGGTCATCATATGTATTAGCCACTCAAATGAGCAACATTATGACTTTCAATGCTATACAGCCATATTAAATCATCAAATTTCCTCTAATTTAATGTCATTAGTTACTAGACATATTATTATTTTATGAATGACTAAGAAAGAACAAACACTGTCAAACTCTAACATACTATCTATTATAAGTAGGATCTTGATTTCAGAGAAGTTAAAATATAAAAAGATGCATATCTTTGCACTGATGAAACAGTGTGTGTAAAAGAAAAACAGATTTTTTTTATTATTCAAATTTAGATGCTAAAATTGTCCAATTTTAAAAACCTATGAAATATTATAGTCACATTACAATTTTTTGTATCAGGCAGTACTTCTGACAAAAAAATAAAAAATAACAAACTTTTAACTTTACCCTAAACAAAATACTGACCATTAAATCAAGGGACAATAAACAAACATATATGAAGTTGTAAATAGATATTGCCTCTATTTTTTTTTTTTTTTAAGATTTTATTTACTTATTTGACAGTGAAAAACACAGTGAGAGAGGAACACAAGCCAGGGGTTGTGGGAGAGTGAGAAGCAGGCTTCCTGCCAAGCAGGGAGCCTGATGCAGGGCTTGATCCCAAGACCCTGAGATCATGACCTGAGCCGAAAGCCGAAGGCAGAGGCTTAACCAACTGAGCCACCCAGGCACCCCTAAGATGTGATAGAGTTTTAGAGCTAAAAAGACTCTTAGAGATTATTTCATTTAACATATGTGGAAAATCAGATTTAAAATATTTAAATGGCTAATTAACATGTCACACTGGTAATTATTAGCAGAATCAAGATGAGAATCCAGATGTACTGATTCCCAGTCTGGAGTATTTTTAATTTTTAAACATTAATCAATTTCTAGATTTAGCTAAATACATTTACCTTACAAATCTGGGTTATAAGAAAAATCTGTCTTGGGTAATACTTAGAAATTAGGCTCACCAAATTCTGCAGTTGTTAATCGCTAGATGTTTCTTTCTTTCTATCTTTCTTTTCTTCCTTTCTTTCCCTTTTTTTTCTTTCTTTCTTTCTTTTTTTTTTTTTTTTAAAGATTTTATTTATTTATTTGAGAGAGAGAGACAGTGAGAGAGAGCATGAGCGAGGAGAAGGTCAGAGAGCGAAGCAGACTCCCCATGGAGCTGGGAGCCTGATGTGGGACTCGATCCCGGGACTCCAGGATCACGCCCTGAGCCGAAGGCAGTCGTCCAACCAACTGCGCCACCCAGGCGTCCCTTTTCTTTCTTTCTTTTTTAAAGATTTTATTTATTCATTTGAGGGAGAGACAGAGAGAGAGAGCACAAGCTGGAGGGAAGGGTCAGAGAGAGAGGGAGAAGCAGACTCCCCACTGAGCAGGGAGCCCGACAGGAGGCTTCATCCCAGGATGGATCCCAGAAATGATCCCAGAACCCTGGGATCGTGACATGAGCAGAAGGCAGATGCTTAACCAACTGAGCCACCCAGGAGCCCCGCTAGATATTTCTCAATTATTTGCTATGTATGCTGTATCTGATCACTTGAAAGCTTTTTTGTACTAAAAGTTATGTACTTAGAACCTTTGACTTGAGATTTTTGACTAGAAGAACAGTGGCTTGCTTTGTTAGCTACTCTATTTCCTTGATTCAAAGATGTATATGTTTTCTTAACACCTCTGAAAACTTAAAATTGATGGCATCTTATAATCTTTGCCAGCCAGATGGTAGTCAAGATAGCCATCAATGCCTACCTATGCATGTGTTTGTTATTTCAGGTGACAAGACTTCAATCCCTTGATGTTTCAGTCAACAACCACTTGAGTAGTATTTAAAAATGGAATATAACTCCAGGTTATTATCCGAAAATCTTATCTTGGGATCTTCTGATAAGGTCAAGAAAGTGCTATTATCAATGAATATTACTGAAAAGAAAACCCCAGAGACAACTGTAGAGAAATTTGGTGTAATTCAGAGGTCTCAAATTTTTTGGTCTCAGAATCCCTACATGTGCTTAAAAATTATTGAGGATCTCAAAAAGCTTTTGTTTATGTGGGTTATATCTATTTATACCTATCATTTTGGAAATTAAAACTGAGAAGTGTTGGAAATATTTATTCATTCCTTTAGAAATAAGTATAATGAGGTGCCTGGGTGGCTCAGTTGGTTAATTCTCTGCCCTCCACTGAGGTTATGATCTCGGTGTCCTGGGATTGAGCCCGTGTCTGGCTCAGGCCTCAGCAGGGATTCTGCTTTTCCCTCTATCTCCATGCACCCCCCCCCCAATTGCTCTCTCTCTCTCTCAAATAAATAAAATTCTTAAAAAAAAAAAAAAGAACTATAATAAACCCATTAGATGTTAACAATCTAACAAAAAATAATACTTAATGGGGCGCCTGGGTGGCTCAGTGGGTTAAAGCCTCTGCCTTCGGCTCAGGTCATGATCCCAGGGTCCTGGGATCGAGCCCTGCGTCGGGCTCCCTGCTTCCTCCCCCCTCTCTCTCTCTCTGCCTGCCTCTCTGCCTACTTGTGATTTCTCTCCCTCTGTCAAATGAATAAAATAATAATAATAATAATAATAATACTTAAAAAATAAGTGAGAATGGCATTATTTTATATTTTTTGGAAATCTCTTTTATGTCTGGCTCAATAGCAGGCAGCTGGATTCTCATATCTACATTTTTTTAAAAGATTATTTATTTGAGAGAGAGTGAGAGAAACAGAGCACAAGATGGGGTTGGGGGAGGGTCAAGGTCAGAGGGAGAAGTAGACTCCCTGCTGAGCAGGAAGCTCGATGTGGGGCTCGGTCCTAGGACCCCAGGATCACGACCTGAGCCAAAGGCAGATGCCCAACCAACTGAGCCACCCAGGCTCCCCTCATATCTACTTTTATATTCAATCTTTTGAGATATCACAAATCGTGTGGCCTCCAGAAAACACCACTGTATAGCTGTGAGAGAATGAAAGTGAAAAAGGTAAATAATATTCTATTATTATTATGAAAGTAGTTTCAACTTTGGGGGCCCTCTGAAAGAGGTTAGGAGAGCCTCAGAGGTCTCCAGATCATACTTTGGGAATTACTGCTATAACATCATGCTTCTGATGGCACAGAGCACAACACTGTGTGGAAAACCAGGAAAAATTCCAAATCAAAAAGAAGAGTTGGATTTCAAATTCTAATTCTAAATCAGTTATATCTTAACCAATTTACTTTACTTAAACTTTTTTATGTTTACATAAGAGTGTTACATGATTAAAAAATTCATGCTTGAATAAGTCTAAAAGAATTCATTCAATAGGTATAAAATAAAAATTGTATGTGATAAGAAAACCATTTATCATAGTTTACTGGCAATGTTCTTCTTTCTTTTGGTACATAAAATAATGGTATGTCTTATAATTGATGGTGCCAGAGATTCAATTAAATATAGCAAATATTATAAGGTCAAATTTGTCTCATATTCCCCTCATGGGGAGGAATCTGGATGTTACTGGAATTTTTAACCACAAGTAATAATGGAACTGAAAACACCAATTACAATGCAATTAAAATGTTTGAAGAAAATACTTTAAATGGGAAATATTTAATTTAGCATTACACATTTTCAGAATGATACTCCTAGTAAATGGAATAGTGAAATATCTTTAACTTATTCTCACAGTGAAATGTTCTGTTTTTATAGGTAAATAAAATTTTGATTTGAAAAGCTGACACTACTCTTTAATCTTCAAATTTGTATTTATTTGTAGGCTTAAAATAGTATATCATAAACTTTAAATGAAGTGCAGGTATAGTGTAGATTTTTCTATAATGGTTAATTACACTTCACCTTTAATCATTTGCAGCATTTGAAAGTGCTCTATGAACACAAAAAACCCAAAAATATTCAGAATAACTATTTACTAAATATAGTACTCATCATTCTAACTCACTTACCTGGACTGTTTTTGTGGAATGATCTGCATGATTTAAAATGGTTCTATCAGTATCTGGATCAGACTCTGTCTGCCTCAGGGAAGTACGTTTTTTCTTTGTAAGGTCTGCATCTCTATTGTATGAGTATCCAAGTTTGGAAGTAGGAGATAAACTTGGTTTTTTGATCGGTGATTCAGGATCTGATCTGTACTCTAAGGGTCTAGAATTCTCTAATTTTTCTTTTTCCAAGTTATTACTGATGTCTAGAGTCTGAAGCTTTTGTTCCTCTGTCTCCTCACAAATAAAGGGTGGAGACACATCCTTCTTCTTATCACTGACATATAAGTCACTTAATTCTAAAGTCTCAGCTTTCAGTGGTCTCTTCTTGCCTAACAGAACTTGTGCGTGGGTCGAATCTATACTGTAACATATTCCAGGGTCATCGGATCCTGAAGTCCTTCCAGAGCTCTGCTGGGACTTTTGGGGTTCTGTGTCACTTTTAGTCCTGCGACAGTAAGGGGAGGCGGTGCTTGGACTAAGATGATCATCAGGAGTCTGATGTTCACTTTCTGACTCTCCAACCCCACTATCATTTACAAATACAGAGTCATCTTGTGATAAGAAGTCGACCGCTCCGCTGGTAGGTTGCTGCAGTTCAGGCTCCCGTTTCAGATCACTAAGCTCAGCATAAAATTTTTCCTGATCAACAGAACTGTTTGTATCTGTTTCATAGTTTCCAACTTTGTATGTGCTTTTACTGCTGTTCTCCTCTATCTGGACAACATTCAGTTCTTGGCCACTGAAATGTGCCCTGATTTGATAGAGGTAAGTCATAACAGTCAGTTTGTCAGGAATTGCTAATAAAACCATATCAGAAGGTTCCAACAACCGGGAAATTCCTATGCTGGCAAATCCATCATATGCCTTCAAAGAAAGGAAAAACAAAGTTATATTGAATAGTTCAAACAATCCATGCACTTTAAAAACAGCAGAAGAATAGATATTAGTTAGACATATTGTGGGGAATGTTACTGAATCATTATGCTGCATACCTAGAACTAATATAATGTTATGTGTTAATTATACTTCAATAAAAAAAGTTAAAAAATAAAGTTTAGTTCTCATTTTAAAAAAAGCAAAATTTTAACCGGGGCGCCTGGGTGGCTCAGTGGGATAAAAAAAGCAAAATTTTAATGGATTTTGTAGTTGTTGTTGGAGGGCATACTCTGTTACTGATATAACTGATACAAAAACAGAACAAAATTCCATGTCAGAAATTTGTAAAAGTAGGGTAGGTACAAGAAAAAAAGTTTCTTAATTGATAACAATTGAAATGCTCTTTTCTAATAAAGAAAATAAGCAAAATTTAGAATTAAAACAAAAAAACTTAGAATCAATTTTTATAAGGAACTAAGGTATAAAGAAATAATAATCTGGAGTTTTATCATTCCTATCAACATCTCTTTAACATGTTCAAATAACTGCAGTGATTTGTGAAGAAAAAGGATAGCTACATATCCCCAAAGACCTGATCTTGGATTACCTGGTATAAAATACAAATTATTTAAGCCTAGAAATGTAGACACATTTTCTAAATGCCCAATTAAGACTGATTTTCATAATGATAAGAGTGACTGCATTTTCACTTCATCCATTTTGGAAAGAATGAAATGTTTTGAGTAGAACAACTTAGTTGAGAATGTGAGGCTGCATTGTATTATTTTTGTTAGCCTTTAAATGACTGTGACACATCAGGTTTTTCTAGTTTTGAAGAATCAAAGCTGTTTCTCAATTTACAATTAATTATTACTATCCTGAACTAACCCTTTAAAACAGCACTGTGTTGCTAGGAAGCATTAAAAATACGGTTAAAGGTTCAGATATACCCTCTAAAAATATACAGACCCTCTAGTTGTATTCTCACTTTGGAATATAAAATGTCTGCCTTTGTAACAACCTAGATATAGGATCATAACTCAAAGTTTTTCTTAAAAGAAAGGTTAGGGAATTATGTAACAATTTAGAAGGAATTACTCTTTTGCACTTACATGTTAAAGTGCATTTTTACCTTTGAATTTAATCCTTGTCTCATATTCTTCCTGTAGTTTAGTAAATGTTGTGGAAGAAGTAAGAAAGAAAATGAAAAATAAATTGCAATATTAAAACCTCTTCAATTTTCACAGCACTATGTTTCATGATACAGGTACCTCAAAATATTTACTCAAGAGAATGGTTCAGTTGGTGTGCATGTTTAGGCCTGTTTGTTATTTTACATGCTTTAGGAAAATTAAAGTCATTTTCCTCCTCATGTGTCTTGACAACTTGATTGACAGACATCAATTGCAGACCATCAAGAAAAGCACCACAGGCAGTATTCTAAACATTTCCCAATTATCTAAAACACTGACATACTGGTTAAGATCATATGTCACAGGTAAATACCTTTTTTATTTAGCACTTTTTACAGACCTGGGAAAATGATTAGCTTCCTTGTGGGGAATCTCCTGCTAATGTTTTGCTTCATGTAGCAATTCATTTTATGCACACTAACTGCACTTAAAAAAATTTTTTTTAAAAACAAACCGGGTTTTTTGTAAGCGAGGTCAAGATTTTATGAAGGGATTTTCCCATAGGTTAACCTCTTTTCCTGTGGTAAATCACCTTTTTAGCTGTTTGTGTGTGGAGAAAAAGAAGAGGTCTTTCAAGAAAATTGTCTTATTCATTCCTAGATGTTATTTAATTGGTAAGGAGGAGTCATTGCCAGTTATGTTATGCATCTGCATGGAACTTAAGACACAGGCATTGTTTCTCTCGCTGCTTTAAGTCCAATCAAGGGCAGACGGGGTTATCGGGAAGAACTGTATGAAGCCGGAAATAAACCTGCAGGTAGCAACTGATACTCAACGTAGATATCGTAGATATCAGGTAGGAAGTTGCAAAGTGATGAAAAGGAAAGATTGTATAACAATTATTTATTCAACTGTTCAATGAATAGGATCATCTAAATTAAAACCCTTTTAAAAAGCCGTAAGTATCTGCCTTGGAAGATCTGAGAAAAAATTTAATAGGATATTCTTCTCCACATAGCAATACGTAAACCCAAGACATGCTTATTGTTATTACTGAAAAAATAATGTGAAGAAGTGTGACCTAAGCTTTAAGGCAAATCTCCTTACTCTTAAAAATACACAGCTGGGTACAATCAACAACGTTTCCTTTTCAAAATTTCAAACAGTAATTTAAAAAGCTTCACTTTATAAAAATAATAATGGTTTATTTTATAACACTTTTGTCTGCATTTAAATTAGCTTAGTATTTTATTCAAATGTAATGCAGGCATATAACTACCATATATGAAGATATAATTTAATTGATGAAAAAACAGGCATTTCACTTTGACAGATACAAGCTCTCCAAAATTATACAAAAAATAATTCATGAGAATGACTTACTCTTAGCATGCCCACCATAGATGTGATTTCTATAAAGAAAAATATCCTGATGTTTTAAGATTACCTTTTTTGATGGTATATTTCAGTAAAAAAACTGACAGTTTTAAAATGTATTTCTCTAGGCCAGCATCATGCATTGTAAAGAAAAAGGGTTTTCTAATGACAACACAAATTTTTGGATTCAGAGAGCAATAAAAGTAAAAAATTTGTTGACTTAAATTCTCATCTGCTAACTGAACTTCTATCAAGGTTCCCTTTATAGATTTTTTAAACACTGGTGGTTTTAATTATCTAATTTAAAGTAGAATGAAAACATTAGTCTAGACCAGAGGTTATTGAACACTTTGTTCCCTGAACCCTTTTGGTAATGAACCCCTTCTCAGAACAATCCTTTATGTTTTTAAAACACACAGGATTACAGAAGAAACCAATTATATAAAAAATAAAACTATAAAAAATATTAGTAAAATTGAATTTGAGAAACAGTAAGACATGTGCTTTTTATGACTGTATTAACAACTGTAATTCTGAAGAAGTGATTAGCTTAAAAGATATGTGACGATATTACAACTGCAATGTGATATCAAAATATCTAAAATTCTCAAGGTGATAAACCTCAGGAATGGTTAACTTTATAGTGGTAAGTTGTCTAAATTCATAATTGAAGAAATACTAAATTTCATTTAAAGAATCAAGAAAATAAAACCCATTTCCCCCCCTATTCAGGTTCAAGAACCACCTGGATTCTACCCATACCTCCCAGATTAAGAACTCCTATTCCAAAACAACATATTTCATGAACTTTTCAGTTGAAGAATTCAATGCAACATAAAACACACTGAGTACCTACTATATGCTGAGTTAGTGCTTCTCTCCTTTCTCATGTCACAGTGCACATACATGACTATAATATTGTACTGTATACTGGGGTAAATAGCAAGTTAGCCTGTGGCCACAGTCAGCTGGCCCAAGGGCTTCTGGCAACTCAGCCCCACGCAGCTACCCATAAGTTTGAAAGGATCAGTATTCCTAACTGGGAAGCTCTGACCTCAGTATGCTAATTAATTTTGTGGAAAAACTGTACAGTCTATCAGAAAGTGAAAAAAAGAAAAAGAAAAAAGAAATAAAGAACCCAGTGTTCATATCTTTTTGCTTCTAGGAACATATGCATTCTTTCTTGCATACCCATTATGCTCCTGCACTCATCCCTTCCCAACAGATTTTTCTAAACTCATAATCATTTATGGTGTAACAGCTTTGGGTGCACTTTTTAAAAGCTAAATCTGGACTAAAAGCAATATACTGTAATAAATATTTAACAGTTAATGAAGTCCATACACATATTAAAATCTGATGCCAGTCTGGCACTTGTGATCTTTAAAGGTTATGACAACTTAGAGTAAACCATGCATCCTATTTGAACTGTAGGAAGCAGACAACCTTCTGTGACCACTTCAGAAAACCACCTCAGAAAACCACCTCAGTTTCCCCAAATTAACAAAAGCCACAGAGGAGTTGAATTTGAAACTATGTATTTTTTTCCTTGGCAATTCTTACCTTTTTGTTGTTCTCCTTAATATCTTGAGGATTCAGAGACTTGTAGTCACTGAGGGAGAAAATGGCACAGTAGGTACATACAGTATTTGATAAAAACAGCTGTTTTTAAAACAAACTGAATCTAAAAATTTGACATTCTATAATAGCAAAGAGTAACTAGCAATTTCATAGCAATTCAATCAACAAAACTAATAGTGTGGAAAATTAAGGAAATAAATAAATAAATAAATGAAAACAGTGATTACATGTTTCATTGCCTGAAGCATTCCATCTAAAAGAGAAGTTAAGGCAGGGCACCAGAGACCAGTCTTGACAACCAAATTTACCATGAGGTAATCCCTTGTTGTCAATGTACAAAGAGCTAACGGCTTATTTGTCTCATCTCATTCTAACAGCCACACAATTTTCATAATAATTTGAAGTCAGTTCTTTGTATGAGATTAAGAGGGAATTTTTTTTTTTTTTTTTTAAGAGAGAAAGACTGGTTTTAGGCGTTCAGAAGGGAGAACTTTTCTTTCCTCAAAAACAAAGGTATGGGTAATAAACATAAAAAGTCAACTATTTCAGGACACATGTTAAGAAATTATGTTTTTTAAAAAAAAACTATTATTTACAAAATATTTCTAGGGAATGGAAAATGTTTCTACTTACATTAAATCTGGTCTAAAGTGGTGTAATATTGCACAAAAAGATAAACCATTTCTCCACGATGTAGTAAAATTGGTGATTTTCACTCCTCGATAGTTTTTTGTAACTTCTTTGCACCATACAAGCAATGACTGACTAGCATTTGGCTTTCGCCCCAAAACAGGACTTGGGATAGGACTCGGCTAGAAAAAAGAAAAAGAGAAAAACACTAATATAATTTAATGGAAGATGAAAATTAACATTAATTGACCTAACGAGATCATTTAAACTCTTTGATGTCAGTTTAGGTCCTTCAAAACTGTCAATTCAAGACAACTGTAACCTCCAAGAAGGAGACATGAATCTTAAGTTATTATCTTCAGTTTTAGCCTATGGCATTTGCCTGACAAGGATGTAGATATGCAAGATTTTAAACTCATACATAAGAACAAGCCAAGAGCTATACTGATGGGGAAACATTATATTAAAGTATTTAAATACTTAAATCTGAGTATCTGTGTAACTCTTATACCCTAAGAAATTTTCCTCAAATATAATCATGTACAAATATAGTCCCTTTCTGACTAGATTAAAAATAATGTATTTTGAAGTCTAACTGTAGCACAAATTGTTAGAGTGTGCTAGTGTGTGTTAGATCAAAATCCTAGTTTTTAAAAAATGCAGTGATCATGCATTTTAGACGGCACAATGATAATCATACTCAGACATTTCTTATCTAAATTTAATGATGGCAAAACACATCTAGAGTTATTAGCACCAGTCAGGTATTGGTGGCAATACCACACGACAGTATGTAATTTGGATTTGCTCAAAATATCTTTCAATTATCACTGAGAGCTACTGTTGTAGGTCAGATAAGGGCATGGGTGTGTTAAATCTAACCATATTCTTTGGTTTCCCCCTTGTTCATATACTTAAAACAGTGATGACAAAACAAACAAACAAACAAAAACCCAAATTAATAAGACTTTTATCTTAAACTTTCATTATTCTTAAAAACACATCACTTTCTTTTACTGAATAACAATCACATTTTGTGATGGTAACTTAAGAGGGTAGCACAACTGAAAACCATTAAGAAAACTAAAACTGTTAATATGTTTCTGGATTTTAAATTTTGCTATCAGTTAAAAGTACTGACTATAACCATAAAATAGAGGTGAAAGGGGAATGATTATTTGACTCTAATATCACTTAAGTTTAACAAGCAAACCATTCTTGCCACACAGCTTACTTAAGAAAGACCAATGATGCCCCCACTTGACAAAAACATGTTAGTGCCAAACAATTAAAAACATCAACTCCATCTAATTGTGATTATGCACTCACCGTTCCTGTGAAAAAACTCTAAGAAACACCGAGGATGTAATTTCTTATTTTTTAATCAATCATCAGATTAACAAGCTATTATATAAACAAACATGAATCTTGCAAAGTGCTGTTCTTTAAGTAATCACCTATACAAAGTAAATCCTGAAAAAGTCACAGGCCATTAAATTCAATAAATTTGGATCACTTCTACTTAATATGAAGTAGGTAAAAATGGAATTCCCAATGTAATGAGCTGTTTACTTTATAATAAGTAGATATTTTAACCATATCAATTTGACATGTATAGAAAGGAAATATTAAATATCTTTTCAACTAATGGTGACTTTCCACTATGATTTTCAAATTGTTCTGGCCACTTAACCTGGAAGTGGAATGGAGAATGGTCTATGGATGAGGCAGGGGATCAAAGAACTGGACACAAACATATTTTTTTTCCTTAGACTTCCTATTATTTAAAGGATTGTCTTTAATAAAATGTTTTTCTTTATCAAACTATATTACTAAGGTACTGATTCATTCCAAGTATGAATAATAAGTACATGAGACAGATAATCTGCAACTACCATTATACTGATTCATTCCAGTTATCAGTAGCACATAGACAGGTAATGTACAGAAGTCATTACCACCATTTAGAGTGGCTTTCTGTACTTAACAAATAGGGAAAATATGCCAGGTCATCATGATTACGAATATACCCTTGTTTCTAAGAAGGCTCAATATGAAAAGCCTAGAACTAAACTAAACTTTGGATTTACCCCAACATAAAACCCTTGACTTAAAAAGATCTTACAGGGATGCTTATTGCTTTGCCAAAGCAAAACAAGTCATTTGTAAATGAAGAAACTTGATAAAGATACAAGCCCTATAAATGGTCATGTTGGTTGCAGAGAAAGAAGACTGCAGTAGAACCATCATACAATAAATCATCCACTTCAGGACAGCTCGTCTTTCATCTAGTATTTTGCAGAGGGTCATAAAGAAAGAAGCAGTTAAATAATTTCAGAGCCTTTAGGACATTAATGAATGTAATCGCTTGTTTCTTGCTATAGCTGGCTCCTGATGTGGCAGGATACTGTACTTCTCTATGTCTCCGTTTCTTCATCATTAAAATGGGGATTGCAATGGTACCTATCTCATGGTGTCACTGCAGTAACAGGACAGTCTCCCCATCCTTCCACCCATTATTGCTCATTACCACTCTCCCTTGATCACACTGAACTGTAGTAACCTTTTTGCTGTGCTCTTCTTTAGATACCCAAGACATGGTCCCACCTTAGCGCCTTTGTACAGATTGTTCCATTTGCCCGCTCTCCTGTCAGATATCTGCATGGTTAACTCCAACGCAACCATCTTCATTATGCCTATCTAACTACCCTACTTAATAATGCAACTCATCTCCATCATTCAACCTCAGTGACACACTCCTCACTACCTTACCTTGCTCTTTTCTTTCCATAGTACTTACCATCTTCTTATCGTCTATCTAGTTTTTTTGGTTATTACAAAAATATGCTTATTGGTCATGCTTACTGCTTATTACTTTGTCCATTCTCACCAAATAAAAGGGCTATGAAGATATGGATCTTAGTTTATTAACTTATCCCAAGTGTCCATAGATCCTGGCACATAGCAGGCACTCAATTAATACTGTTAAATAAATACTTGGCACAATGTACAGCACATAGAAACAACTCATTAAATGGTAATGGCATTTATTATTACTACAACCAATACACTACCAGCATTTGAATTCCCATCTTTGAGGGTCTTTTGGAAACTTCAAAGGCCATGAATTTCTTCAAGATTAGTTAAAAATACTGTTGCAAACAAAGTTTTAATTAGAAGAGAGTCCTGACACTTTATGTGCAAAATGGGGCCCTTGGAATTATTGGCAATGTATGTTTCTATGGGTTTGGTGAAAAAAGCAGCTCTGAATGACTGTAATTTAGTGCTTTCCAAAGAAAGGAAGATACCAAAATCTGACCATTAATGGTAGAACCAAACTTTCAGATATTGGAACAACTCTTTAAAAATTCTTTCTTGGGGCGCCTGGGTGGCTCAGTGAGTTAAACCCTCTGCCTTTGGCTCAGGTCATGATCCCAGGGTCCTGGGATTGAGCCCCACACATCGGGGCTCTCTGCTCATTGGGGAGCCTGCCTTCCCCGCCCCCTCTCTGCCTGCCTCTCTGCCCACTTGTGATCTATGGCTGTCAAATAAATAAATAAATAAATAAAATCTTAAAAAAAAAAAAAAAAGTTCTTTCTTCTATTTTTGCAGTGACTGGTTATATGAGAAGGTATTTTTATTTACCACACTGGGAAAATAAACCACAGATACTACAGTTATCTTTTTTTATGCACCAAGACAGGAAATTTCTAATGACCATTCTAATTATAATTATGGGCAGATTAATCAGAATCTGATTTTGATTAACTTATCTCCTTAACTAGGTAATCCTTCCAGTTCTTTCTCCATCAAGCTACTCTACGGATGAAATTGTACCAGTCTTAACTTAACCAAGAACTAAAATTCGATGTCAACCAGAGCCAGTTTGAAGTGCTGACAGGAAAGATGAAATAGGACTTGAAACTACTGTTTCACTTAATAGTTCTATTATCTAGTATAGATAATTTTAATGTATTGTTTCTTTTAACATGGCATTTTACACATTAAAGGTAGTAAGGCCACCTAGTTATTCTTGCTGTCAATGGCAATAGGATTGGTTTTAGAAAACCTAGTCAATAA
Source organism: Neogale vison (assembly GCF_020171115.1). Classification (NCBI taxonomy): domain Eukaryota; kingdom Metazoa; phylum Chordata; class Mammalia; order Carnivora; family Mustelidae; genus Neogale; species Neogale vison. Next base: position 84,883,909 of record NC_058098.1, on the reverse strand, counting down.
CTTGTTAGAAAATTTCCTGAATTTTAACAGCTGCAAGAAATCTCAATTCCATTTTTTTCTGTTCTACCCCTCTCACTTTAGTTGCTTTCTCTTTGCTCTTTCCCCTTCTTCCACTGATAGAAGCACATATATATTCCTTTAGGTACTGCTCTAAATAGTTTTCTCTTTCCACACTTTGAGCTGATTCACTCCCAGGATTTCAACTATCACTTCCATGCAGATGATTCCCAAATATACATTTATAGTTCAAACTATCTCAAGTTGACATTTCCAGCTGGCCGTCCTTCCTGCCATATAAAATTCAAACTCAATATGTTCAAAACCATAATTATAATCTTTCCTTACAACCTGCTTCATTTTCACTATGTTTACAAATGATACTACTATTGTCCCAATTGTCTAGACTTTAAATCTCAGACTCAGCTTTGACCTCTTCCTTCCCCTACTATCCGTTATTAATTAATCCATGGGAAATTTTTATCCTATTGTTGTAATCTATCTTCTTTTGCATAGCTATTGCAAAATCTTCCTTCTTCCAAATTCTCCCTTATCTGATTCACTGCCATACCAACAATCTTAAAAGCACAGGAGGTCAAAGCCTCTCATGACTTTAAACATATAAAATGATGTCAAAATACTTCTGAGCAAAGAATCCCAAATCTTTTTTTAATATATCTGCTCTCCAGGAATGATTCACCATTCTCTAGAATTATTATGCTTTCCTCCCTAGCCCCAGCTCCCCCACTTCCTGTCTGATTGTACAGACTGTCACCTCACTTTGGAGTATCTTCTGTCCCTACAATTACATTCTACTTTCAAGATTATGTACAGCTGTCATCTTGCACATGAACTCTCTTTCCGACTCCATTTAGTAGGAATTTTCTATATTTCTTTGACTCTCATATAGAATTTTTACTATGTGTTATTTCTTCTATCCACAAAAAGACATTAATTTTTCATTAATTTATGTTCTGAGCATTTACTACGTCCCACAAACAATGGTAAAAACCTTACATGGGTTAGCTCAATAACTCCTTTGAGGTAAGTGCTATTACTTCCAATTTTAATTGAGGAAACTGAAGTTACACAGCTAGAAAGTGAAGGAGTGAGAATCTATACCAAGGTGTTCCCACTCCAGAGCCTGTGCTCTTCAGCAACGTGCATTTCACATTTCAAGATAATATAGTTTTAGGACCTCAACAGAAACTATAAATATCTTGAGAAGTTGCCTTAGTCAACTTCTTAGATGACTGACTGCCCTGTGTATATTAAATTGATTTCAAAAAGGCAATTAATGCAAACACTTTAAACTCTAGGAGTATTTAGTTAATAAAACCCTTTATCCATTCTTTGGATTTTAGATTTTTGGTTGGAACTAGAACTAGAACTAAGTAAGTCCAGAGCAGTGAAATGTACACTAGCATTGCTAGAATTATAGGACATTTTGGTCTCCCTACAGCTGATTCTGGGACCCTTCCCCCAATTACTACAAATTTTTTAAAATTTATTTATTTGAAAGAGATAGAGAGAAAGTGAGAGAGAGCAAGCGAGGGAGTGTGCAAGTAGGGAGAGGGGCAGCAGAGAGCATCTACAAGTAGACACCCTGCTGAGACAGGATCCAATGCAGGCCTTGATCTCACAACCCAAGAGATTATGAACTGAGAGTTAGATGCTCAACTGACTAAACCATCCAGGCACTCCCAGTTATTATAAATTTCTGAAAACAACTGAGGAATCTATGAATAAATCTTAATATTTGGTGAGCCCAAAACAATAGCAGTGGTAAAAATAAGAACACTTGTATTGCACTATTTATTCTTTTTCAAAGTATTTTCATTTAAATAATTTCATTTTATTTACATAGTAAAATTGAGTTAAGTTTTGTTATTTTACCACTTAGACAATTAGAAAGATTATGCTATAGTTAATAATAGGAGGAACTTCTGCAGGTAATTTATTAGAATGAATATGAAAATTTAAGGAAACTGCTGGATACAAAATAAAAACAGTGTACAAAAACCAAATGCATTCCTATATACCAACAAAAGCAGTTAGAAATTTAAATTTTTAAGACTATTCATGGTGGCAAATAAAACAAGTACTAAGGAATAAATCTATAAATAATGCACATGAGTGTTATTAAATAACTATCAAACTTTTCTGTGAGAAAATAAAGAAGTCTTAAAGAGAGGATGAAATATACCATATCCATGGATTATAAGACACAACTGTAAAGATAATGATTATTTCTAGAGAGAAAGGGTTAAGTAAAAGACCTAAGTCCTTCATGAGGAAATGACCTCGAGTTTACCTTCTAGCAATGTTCCCACAGAAATATATTGGATTAGATCAATGTGAAAGGTCAAGTTTGTTACCAGGCAACATTATTTATTGTAAAAATGACCCTCGTTTGGTGGACTGCATCTAGACTTGGAAACTTGTCAATAAACTATAAATGGCTGTAGCTTCCCTGTGCGATTCTTGTACTCAAATGTGTCCCTTGAGAGATCTAACAGTGATATGGATAGGCTATTACAAGAATGTATATCTTATAAATCATAAGGGGTTCATGCTTCCCATCTTACAACTGGACAGTTGATGGGGAGCTGAATTAGAGAAATGCAGATCTGATGCTATAATGCTAATGTATTTCCTGTCCTTCTATAAAGCTAAGTAACCTAGTGCCAAATTATTTTATATATACACACACACAGGGCTTATATTCAGAATGAAAATTTGCTCTATCACATTAGTATTCAAAGAACTGCACAAGGCACTACTATACAATTCTCCCCAGAAAGGTTAAAATAAAAAATTTCAATTAAAATGAAATTAAAATTTTAATGAAATTAAAAATACCAAGTGTTGACAAGGATGTGGAGCAAAGGGAGCTTATACAGAGCTGATGGGAAAATTCTGGCATCATCTATTATGGTAAATCTGAAGATGTGCATATGCTATGACCAAGCAATCCTGGGTTTATAACGTACAGAAATTCATGCTTACACAAGATAGAACACATGTTCAAAAAAGTTTTGACAGCAACACTGTTTACAACTTCCCAGATCGGAAAACAATCCAAATGTTCATCAACAATAGAATAGACCTTAAAATTGTGGTCTATTCTGACAGTGAAATACTTCACACACACATAGAGAAAGAGAGAGACAGAGAGACAGAGAGAGGAAGTGAGGGAGGGAGGGAGAGCAATTGAGAGAAATACAAAACACACTTAATCCTAAAGCATACTACTAAACAAAAGAAAACAGGCTCAAAATCAGATACACATACCATATGATTCCATTTATATAAAATGAAAAACCAAGCAAGCCTAAACTACATTGTTAAGGGATTTGTACTTAAAGCTTCTGGAGAGACTTTAAAGATCTAATTTTTTTTGTCGCTTACACAGATGTTCACTTAAAATAATTTTCTTAAGCTGTGTACTATGTTTTATGTATCTTCTGTATATGTTTCACATTCATTTCTGTTTTATAGCAAAGAATTTTAAGAAGAATATTGGAACTGCTGGCATTAAAATGATGAAATAAAGATGGTGCTGTCCCCATTCAATCTGAAAATCACCTAAAGGTAACAAGGATAACAAAAAACAAAAGTAAACCTTTTTCAGCCTGAAGTAGGAGACATAATGTAACCCTAACGTGCAATATATGGGGATGTTTAAACAATAAATCAATAACCAAGTTCCCATATTACCAGAAGAATCACCTACAAATAAAATAAAGAAGACAGAACTCATACAGTACAAAAATTTAAAAATAGAAAGCATAATTATAAAATAGGATATGAGAACCAAGACCAAATATATCTAATACTTATGTAGATTAGAGAAGGCAGAAATAGGTCCACATACAATAGCAGTAGAGAAAAGGATGAACTTAAGGACTTGTGTGAAAAGACTCTTGGTAATAATACCAAGTGTCACTCTTATATGTGTAACCAAGTATGACAACATTTGGAAGATCTGCAGCATGACTTGAGGAATCAATATTTTCCAATGAGCAATGCATGATGTTACAAAACCATGCATCAACAAAATATCCATTTCAAAATGCAAGATAAACCAAGTTATGATTTCAGATTCCACATGGCAAATAAAAAAAATTAACATTTGTGAATTTTGGTGTAGTATCAAAGAAGACAATTCACAGTTATTTTAAAAATCCATTAAAATTCTTTTTACTGTTCCAATTATAAAATATGTGAGTGAGGTCGGATTTCCTTCTTATACTTCAACCAAACAGCATATTTACAACAGATTAAATACCAAAACTATCTTCTACTAAGCCAGGGATTAGAGTATGGCAAAAAATTCATTCTTTTTACTAAATTGTTTTTGCTTTGGTAAATATAGTCATTTTTCATAAAAAAATTTTTTCATAAAAAATACATGTAATGGTTTACTATTATTTTATTTTTTATTATTTATTTATAGATTTTATTTATTTACTTGACAGAGAGATAGAGAGCACAAGTAGGCAGAGAGGCAGGCAGAGGGAGAGGGAGAAGCAGGCTCTCCACGGAGCAGGGAGACCCATGCGGGGCTCGATTCCAGGACCCTGGGATCATGACCTGAGCAAAAAGCAGCGACTTAACTGACAGAGCCACCAAGGCGCCCTGGTTTATTATTATTTTAAATGAATTAATTTATTTTTAAGTTTTCCCAATTTTTAGTTTCTAATATTATAAATATCAAAAGGTATAACTCACATAAAAACTCTTTGAGTCCTGAATAACTTATTTTTTAAAAGATTTATTTGAAAGAGAGAGTGAGTGAGACTGAGGGGGGAGGGAGGTAGAGGGAGAGAGAGAGAGTACAAGTGCACAAGCTAAGGGAGGGGCAGAGGTAAAATGAGACTCCTTGCTGAGCAGGGAGCCTGATGTGGGGCTCAATCTCAGGACCCCTGCATCACGACTGGAGCCAAAGACAGACACTTAACTCATTGAGACACTCAGGTGCCCCTTTATTTTTTATTTTTTAGAGAGACAGAGAATGAGTGCTAGTGGGGGCAGGGAGGGTCAAAGGGAGACTCTTAAGCAGGCTCCATGCCTAGCACGGAGCCAATATGGGGCTGAATCTCATGACCCTGAGATCACAACCTGAGTCAAAAATCAAGAGTTGGTTGTTAAACTGATGGAACTATCCAGGCACCCCCAAAACATTTTTATTATGGTAAAATACACAGAATTCAGTATTTACAATCCTAACCATTTTTAAATGCACAGTTCTGTGATATTGACTATATTCCTACTGTTGTGCAACCATCACCACTGTCCATCTCTAGAACAATTCTCACCTTGCAGAACTGAAACTCTATACCTGTTGAACAATAATCCTCCACTTCCCCTCTCCCACAGCCCCTGGCAACAACAATTCTACTTTCTGTGACTACAATTCTGATTACTCTAGGTATCTTATATAAGTGGAATCAGACATATTTATCATTTTGTGACTGGCTTATTTCACTTAGCACAATATCCTCAAGATCACCCATGATGTATAAGTCAGAATCTCCCTCCTTTTTATTTTATTTTTTTAAAAGATTTTATTTATTTATTTGACAGAGAGAAAGATCACAAGTAGGCAGAGAGGTAGGCAGAGAGAGAGGGGAAAGCAGTCTGAGCAGAGAGCCGGATGCGGGGCTCAATCCCAGGACCCTGAGATCATGACCTGAGCTGAAGGCAGAGGCTTAACCCACTGAGCCACCCAGGCGCCCCTCTCCTTCCTTTTTAAAACTAAGCAATATTCCATTGTATGTATATACCACATTTAATCCATTTATCTGTTGATGAACACATGGGTTGCTTCCACATTTTAGCTATTGTGAATAATGCCGCTATAAATGTGAGTGTACAAATATCTCTAAGATTCTGTTTTCAAGTCTTTCGAGTATACATCTAGAAGAAAAATCGCTGGATTATATAGTAATTCTATTTTAAACTTTTTGAGGAATATCTATAGTGTTTTCCATAATGGTTGCACCATTTACAGTCCTACCAACAGTGCACAGGCATCTCAAATTCTCCACACCTTCACCAACACTTGTCATTTTCTTTTTCTTCCTTTCCTTTCTTTCTCCTTCAATAGTAGCCTAATGAACGTGAAGTGGTATCTTACTGTCGTTCTGATTAGCATTTCTCTAATGATTAGTGATTTTGAGCATCTTTTCATGTGCTTATTGATCATTCATATATTTTCTTTGGTGAAATATGTATTCAAGTCCTTTGTTCATTTGCTGTATGTTGTTGAGTTTTAGGAGTTCTCTATATATTCTGAGTATCAGCCCCTGATCAGATATATAATTTGGAAATAACTTAGAAGATACTAGAGTATTATGTAGGTTGCCTTTTCATTCTGTTGATTGTGTCCTTTCATGCATATAAGTTTTAGATTTTCATGAAGTCCAATTTGTCTATTTTTTCTTTGTTACTTGTGCCTTTGATTTCCAGGAATTTACTCTCAAATCCAAACTCGTGAAGCTTCTACCCTATATTCTCTTCTAAGAGTTTTATAGTTTTAGCTCATACATTCATGTCTTTGATCCATTTGGAATTAATTTTGTATAGGGTGATAGGTAAGGATCTAATTTCATTATTTTGCAAGGAGATATTCAGTTTTTGCAGAACCATTTGATGAAAAGACAATACTGTCTCCACTGAAAGCACTTGGCACCCTTGTTGAAAATCATTTGACCAAATATGCAAGGGTTTAGATCTGGGTTCTCTCTTCTATCCCATTGTCCTGTATGTCTGTCTTTAGGTTAGCTCTGCATTGTTTTGATTACTGTAGCTTTGTAGTTAAGTTTTGAAATCAAGAAGTGTGAGCCCTCCAAAATTATTATTTTTCAAGATTGTTTGGCTATGTGGGGTATCCTGAGATTCCATATGAATTTTAGAGTGGATTTTTCTATTTCTGCAAAAAACTTTTTAGGATTTTGATGGGGATTGCATTAAATCTGTAGATTTTGGGTAGTACTGACACTTTAACAATATTAAGTCTTCCAGTTCATAAATATGTCTTTCCATTTATTCATGTCTTCTTTAATTTTTTAAAGAAGATCTTACTTATTTATTTATTTGACACAGAAAGAGTGAGTGCAAGTCAGAGCACAAGTAGGCACTGCAGCAGGCAGAGGGAGAGGGAGAAGCAGGCTCCCCACAGAGCAGGAAGCCTGATGCAGGGCTCCATCCCAGGACTCTGGGATCATGACCTGAGCAGAAGGTAGATGCTTAACTGACTGAGCCGCCAGGCACCCCATTGTGTCTTTTTAAATTTATTTCATCATTGTTTCCTACTTTTCAGTGTACAAGTCTTTCACTTTCTTAGTTAATTCCTAGGCATTTTATTCTTTTTGATACTACTGGAAATGGAACTGTTTTCTTAATTTCCTTTTCATATTGGTCATCGTTAGTGATAAAAGTGCAACTTATTTTTGTGTTCGCTCTGTAACCTTTGCTGAGCTCATTTATTCTAGCAATATTTTTTGTGTGGAATCTTTGAGGTTTTCAATCATCTGTGCAGAGGGATAATTTTACTTCTTCCAGTCCCATTTGGAGCCTTTTGTTTCTTTTTCTTTCTTAACTGCTCTAATGAGTACTTCCAGTATTACACTGAACAGAAGTGGAGAGAGTAGGCATCCTTGCTTTGTTCCTGATTTTAGAGCTAAAGCTTTCAATCTTTCACCATTGAGAAGGATATCAACTGTGAGGTTTTCATATATGGCTTTTATTATCTTGAGGTAGCTCCCATGTATTCCTAGTTTGTTGAGTGTTTTATCATGAAAGGTTGATGAATGTTATTATATAGTTCTTCTGCATTTATTAAGATAATTATGCAATATCTATCCTTCATTACATTCCACACAGAAAATATTGCTAGTTTACTAAAGGACATTTGGGTTGCTCCAAGTTTTAGCAATTATGAAGAAAGCTGCTACAATCATCGATATGCAGGTTTTTGTGTGGGTATAAGTTTTCTACTTCTTTGGGTAAATACCAAGGAGCACAACTGCTGGATCATATGTTAAGAGTGTATACATTTTTAAGAAATGCCAAACTGTCTTCCAATGTAGCTGTATACTATCGTGGATTCGCACCAGCAATCAAGTGCACTACAACCTCATCAGCACTGGTGGTTGTCCGTGGCCCTGATTTTAGCCATTCTAATAGGTGTTCAGTGGTATCTCTGTGTTTTAATTTGCATTTTCCTGATAACATGTGAGGTGGATCATCTTTTCATATGCTTATTTGTAATCTTAAATCTTCTTTGGGGGCACCTGGGTGGCTCATTTTCTTGAGCATCTGCCTTCAGCTCAAGTCATGATCTTAAGAGTCCTGGATTAAACCCTCTGTCAGGCTCCCTGCTCAGTGGGGAGTCTGCTTCTCCCTCTCCTTTTTGCCCCTCCTCCCGGCTCGTGCTTTCACTCTCTCTCAAATAAATAAAATCTTAAAAATAAATCAGTCAGGAGTGCCTAGGTGGCTCAGTGGGTTAAGCCTCTGCCTTCAGCTCAGGTCATGGTCTCAGGGTCCTGGGATCAAGCCCGGCATCGGTTTCTCTACTCAGAAGGGAGTCTGCTTCCCCTCTCTCTCTCTGCCTGCTTCTCTGCCTGCTTGTGATCTATTTCTGTCAAATAAATAAATATAATCTTAAAAAAAATCAATCAACCAATCATTCAATCTTCTTTGCAAGGTGTAAGGTCATTGGCCCATTTTTTAATAAATTATTTGTTTTCTTATTATGGAGTTTTAATAGTTCTTTTTATCTTTTGGATAACAATTTTTATTTTTATTTTTCAAAAATAATTTAAAAATTTTATTTATTTGACAGACAGAGATCCCAAGTAAGCAGAGAGGCAGGCAGAGAGAGAGGAGGAAGCAGGCTCCCTGCTGAGCGGAGAGCCCGATGTGGGGCTTGACCCAAGCCGAAGGCACAGACTTTAACCCACTGAGCCACCCAGGTGACCCTGGGTAACAATTTTTAATCAGAAGTTTTGCAAATATTTTCTTCATTTGTGGCTTGTCTTCCCATTCTCTCCATATTATTTTTTACAGAGCAGAGGTTTGTAATTTTAATGAAATCCAGATTATCCATTATTTATTTCATGGATCATGCTTTTGGTATGTATCTTAAGGTGTCACCATACCCAAGGACACCTAGGTTTTCTTCCATGTTATCTTCTAGGAGTTTCACAGTTTTGCACTTTATATTTAGGTCTATGATCCATTCTGAATTAATTTTTGTGATGGGTATAAGTTCTATGTCTGTACTCATATTTTACAGGTGGATGCCTACTTGCCCTAGCACCATTTGTTATATTGTTTTTCAATTCTCTCTTTCACTTATCTTTGCTTTTATCATTTCCTTCCTTCTCCTAGCTTTGGGTTTAATTTGTTCTTCTTCTAGTTACTTAAGTTGTAAAGTTAAGTTGTTGAACTGAGATCTTTCTTTTTAAATTTTTAGTGATATATTTAACCCAATATATTAAAAATATTGCCATTCCAATATGTAATTACTGCATTGTCATTATTATTATTATTATTAGACACTTTTCTATTGTTGGTTCAGACTAAGTCTTAAAAATTCAGTATGCAGGGGCCACCTGGGTGGCTCAGTCAGTTAAGAATCAATTCTTGATCTCAGCTCATATTGCAATATCGGGTCATGAGTTCAAGTTCCATGTTAGGCCCTAAGCTGGGCAAGGAGCCTACTGGGTGCAGGGCGGGGTGGGGAAGCCTGCTATGCAAAATTCAGTATGCATTTGCTACTTATAATACATCTCAATTCAGACAGATGCTGAATGGTTATGTGTATCTGATGGCTACTGTTTGATGGGAAAGTACAGCTACAGACTGCTTTTGTTCTTTTATTTTTTAATAAATAAAAATTTTATATATTTAAGGTTTATGTGATTTTTTTTTAAAGATTTTATTTATTTATTTGACAGAGAGAAATCACAAGTAGATGGAGAGGCAGGCGGGGGGGGAGGGGAAGCAGGCTCCCTGCTGAGCAGAGAGCCCAATGCGGGACTCGATCCCAGGACCCTGAGATCATGACCTGAGCCGAAGGCAGTGGTTTAACCCACTGAGCCACCCAGGCGCCCCAAGGTTTATGTGATTTGATATGCATACACATTGTAAAATAATTACCATAGCCAAGACTCTTCAGTTGTTTCCATATTTTGGCTATTGTAAATAATGCATCAGTGAACAATGAAGTGTGGATATCTCTTTGAGATACTGATTACATTTCCTTTGGATACATACCCAGAAGTGGGACTGTTGAATCATATGGTAGTTCTATTTTTAATTTTTTGAGGAACCACTACACTTTTTCCATAATGGCTGTGTCAATTTAAATTCCCACCAATAGTATACAAGGATTCCCTTTTCTCCATAGCCTTGCCAACACTTAACCATTTTTTTGTCTTTGTGATAACAGCCATCCTAACAAGTGTTAAATTATATCTTACTGGTTTTGATTTGTATTTCCTGATGATTAGTGGCATTGAGCAACTTTTCATATTCTTGGTGGCCATTTGTATGACTTTGGAAAAATGTCTATTCAGGTCTTCTATTTTTTAATTGGGTTATTTATATTTTGCCATTGAACTGTATGACTTCCTTAAGTATTTTAGATATTAATCCCTTATTAGACATATGATTTGCAAATATTTTAGTCCATACTCTAGGTTGCTTTTTGTTTCTTAGATTGTTTCCTTTCATATGCAGAAGCTCTATGGTTTGATATCTCATATATATATATATGTTGTTGTTGTTGACTTTGCTTTTGGTGTCATACCCAAAATATCACTGCAAGACTGATGTCAAGAAACTTTTCCCCTAAGTTTTCTTCTAAGAGTTTTACATTGTATGTTTAAATCTTAAATCCATTTTGTCTTGATTTTTATGTATGGTATAAGGGTCCAGTTTTTTTTTTTAATTTTATTTTTGTGTGTGTGTTCCAAAATTCATTGTTTATGTACCACATCCAGTGCTCCATGCAATATGTGCCCTCCTTAAATAAGGGTCCAATTTTATTCTTTTGCATGTGAATACTTTTTAAAGCACATTTTATTGAAGAGACTGCTCTTTCCTATTGTGCATTATTGGCGCTTTTATAGAAGATCAGACAAATGTGTATGTGTGGGTTGATTTCTGGGCTTTCTCTGATACTCCTTTGGTCTACATATGTCTGTTTTTATGCCAGTATCATACTGTTTTGATTACCATAGCTATGTAATATAATTGGAAATCAAAAAGGGTGATACCTCCAATAATGTTCCTCTTTCTCAAGACTGCTTTAACTATTTGGATTCTTCTTGTTCGGTATGCATTTTAGGATACTTTTTCCTATGTCAAAAATGCTACTGGAATTTTGATAAATGTTGCACTGAATCAATAGATCACTTTGGATAGTATGGATATATTTTTAAAAGATTTTATTTATTTATTTGACAGAGAAAGAGCACAAGCAGGGGGAGCAGCAGGCAGAGGGAGAGGGAGAGAAAAGCAGACTAGTGAGCCTGATACAGGGCTCAATCCTGGGACCCTGGGATCATGACCTGAACCACAGGCAGATGTTTAACCAACTGAGCAACCAAGGTGCCCCAATAAGCATGGATATTTTAACAATATTAATTCTTCTAATTCATGAACACAGTGTATCTTTCTGTTTATTTGTGTCTTCAATTTACTTCACCAATGTTTATCATTTTTAGTGTACAGATCTTTCACCTCCTTTGTTAAAATTTTTCCTTCTTTTTGATGTTATAAATGGAATTGTTTTCTTGATTCCCTTTTCATATAGTTCATTACTAGGGTAAAGAAACACTACTGAATTTTTAAAAGATTATTTATTGATTTATTTGACAGAGAGAGTACAAGCATGGGGAGCAGCAGGGAGAGGGAGAAGCAGGCTCCCGATGATCAGAGAGTCCGATGTGGGGCTCGATCTGAGGACCCTTGGATCATGACCTGAGTTGACGGCAGACGCTTAACCAACTGAGCCACCCAGGCACCCCAACATTACTGATTTTTGTGTGTTGGTTTTGTAATCTGTATCCAACTTTCCTGAATTTATGTATTAGCTCTAATAGTTTTTTTAGTGAAAGTTTTTAGAGTTTTCCACATATAGGATCATATCATCTTCCAGCAGATCATTTTACTTCTTCCTTCTTGCCTTTTGTTTACTTTCCTTGCCCACTGACTCTTAAGACTTCTGTTATTATACTAAATAGAAGTGGTGACAGTGGGCATCCTTGCCTTTAGCAGATAGTAGAGGAAGAGTGTTCAGTTCTTCCCTATTATGATTTAGCAATGGGGTCTTCATAAACAGCCTTTATTGTATTGCAGTAAGTTTCTTTGTATCTATTTTGTTGAGAGTTTTTATCACAAATGATGAACTTTGTCAAATACTTTTTTTTGCCTTTACTAAAATGATCATGTGGTTTTTATCTTTCATTATGTTTATGTGGAATAACATTGATTGTATGTATATGCTGAATCACCCCTGCATCATAGAAATAAGTTACAGTTGGTAATGGTCTATAATCTTTTTGATGCACTGTTTAATTTGTTTGCTAGTATTTTATACAGGGATTTTGCACCATAAAAATTGAACAGAAATATTGGCCTGTACTTTTCTTATGGTGTCTTTGACTTTGGTATTAGAGTGATGCTGGCCATATCAAATGAGTTTGGAAGTGTTCCCTCTTCTTCTACTTTTTGGAAGGGCTTAAGAATTAGTATTAATTCTTCTTTGAATGCTCAGTGGAATTCACCTGTGTAGCCACCTGTTCCTGGACTTTTTCTTTTTGGGGAGGTTTTTGATTACTTTTTTAATCTCCCTATTTGTTATTAGTCTCTCTATCCCTTCTTGGTTTTGTTTTGGTAGGTTTGATGTTTCTAGGAATTTCTCCATTTGTAGTAAAGTGTTTAAATCCCTTTTTCATTTCCTTCTAAGCATATTCTACAACTATTTTCTTTGTTTACCATTTAACATCCTAAAGTTGTAACATCTTAAATTTATACCAGCTTAACTTCAGTGGCATATGAGGATTTTTTCCTCTTTTACAACTCTATCCATACCCCCTTTCAGCTGTCACAGAATTACATTTTTATACACAGTGTGTTCAAAAGCATAACTAATAATTTTTTAATGCATTAATCTCTTAAATTATATAGAAAACAAAATCTGGGTTTACAAACTGAAGTTATAACAATACTACCTTTTAGACTAATAACTTTAAAAAAAGGTATTAATCTCAAGTCATGTAAAAAACAAAAATTAGACTTACAAACCATTATACTACTACTATCTTTTACAATGAACTGTATATTTACGTTTACTGAGATCTTTATTTGTTTACAGAGGTTCTAGTTACTATCACATGTCCTTTCATTTCAAACTGCAGGACTTTTGGGACACCTAGGTGGCTCAATCAGTTAAGTGTTGCCTTTAGCTCAGGTCACAATCCCAGGGTTCTAGGATCAAGCCCAGGGTAGAGCTCCCCTCTAGGGAGTCTGCTTCTCTCCCCCCCACCCGCCCCTTTCCCTTGCCTGTGCGCTCTAATAAATAAAATCTTTTTAAAAAATTTACAAACTACAGGACTTTCTTTAAGCATATCTTGTAGGACAGATCTAGTGGTAATGAATTCTTCAGGTTTTGTTTATCTGAGAACATCTTAACTGGTCCTTCACTTTTGAAGGGCAGTTTTCCCAGGTATAAGATTTTTAATTGACAGAATTTTTCTTTTAGCACTTTGAATATATTGGCTGCTGCATTGTGTCCTCCAAAGTTTCTGACGACAAATCTTACAGTTTTATTGAGGATCCTTTGCATATGATGAGTTGCTTTTCTTTTTTTCTTTCTTTCTTCTTTTTTTTTTTTTTTGGAGTTGCTTTTCTCTTGCTGATTTCAAGGTTCTTTGTCTTTGGCATTCAACAATTTGTTTACAATGTGTCTCAGTGTGAATGTCTTTGAGTTCTTCATATTGGAACTGTTAATCTTGTTGCTGTTTATCATATCTTTCATCAAATTTGGGAAGGTTTCAAGTATTATTTCTTCAAACTATCTTTTACCCTTTCTCTCTCTTCTTCTAGTACTACCATAATGTGTATATTGGTTCACATGACAGTGTTCCACTCCATAAGTCCCTTAGGCTCTGATCATTTTTCTTTCACCTTTCTGTTCCTTAGACTCAATTATTGCAATTTTGCTATGTTTGAGTTCATTGATTCTTCTGCTTTGAAGCCTGCCTTTTTTCCTACTCTACCCTATTTCAAGAACCCTCTACCTTCTCAAACTTTTAAGGGTATAAAAGGGTTCTGAGACAAAACAAAAGAAAGAAAGAAAGAAAGACAAAAGTTTGCGAATCACTGGTGTAAACAATGTAGAAATGTAGGTATAGAAATTGCTATATTTTTAAATGATCAAATCAACCAACATCAGCTTTGAGTGTGTCAAAGAAAATAAACACAAGAAGACTAACTGGTGGCTTAAGTTTAAATTCTAGACCCTAAACTGAAGAACTGATTATGGAAAAATTCACCTCATTATGTCATTATTAAAGAGTAAAAACGCTGAAGAGATGAAGAGCACTGTGCAATATAGGGGTGTTTGCAGGATGTATTAATATTCATGATGTTTCCTTACGGGAACATGCCTATTCACTGATGAAATTAAATACATTATAATAGTAAGTTTGCCAGAAACACAAAGAAAATGTGTATGATTCCATGCCTATAAAAATGATAATTAAATATGAAAAAAAATCCATTCTATAACAGAGTATTTGGGCTATATAAATGTCCCCACTTGGCCAGCAGTCCTTACTCCAATTATTTCCTTAAAACTTACTACTCTTAAGTATAAATCAAATAGTGGTAGAGAGTTAGTGAAATTTCAGGCACAATGATTAGTATATAGACAGTAACATCAAAAAGAAGAGCTGATTTTATTTTATTTTTTTTTAAAGGGTTATATGGATTTTTATTTATTTTTTTTATTTTTAAGATTTTATTTTATTTATTTGAGAGAGAGAGACAGTGAGAGAGAGCATGAGCGAGGAGAAGGTCAGAGGGAGAAGCAGACTCCTCATGGAGCTGGGAGCCTGATGTGGGACTCGATCCCGGGACTCCAGGATCACGCCCTGAGCCGGAGGCAGTCGTTTAACCAACTGCGCCACCCAGGCATCCCAAGAGCTGATTTTAAAAAAAAAAATAAGAAAATGTATTGTTATCAGAGTGTGGGAAACACTCTTCGGTGCATCTTTTCTGCTCCTACACATCTTTTTAGGTTGTCTAAGAGTGAAAACTCCTGACTGCTTTTTATCAGATCACTCCTCATAGACAAGTCATCAGCCCTTAAGAATGAGGTACTATCTCCCTCTGGGATAAAGAGCAGACTTGTTTAATGATAGCTATAAATGTACTGGATTCCCCAAGCTCAATGTCTTTCAAATGTGATAAACCACACTGTGTGTGCAGCTTCCATCTGGCCCTTCATCTCACCCTTATGGGACTTGGTGGCAAAAGGAACCAACCAAAATATGCTAATATTCTTTTTTTTAAAGTAAACTCTACCCCCAACATGGAGCCTGAACACACGATCCCAAGATCAAGAGTCACATGTCCTGCTGACTGAACCAGCCAGGTGCCTCAAAATATGCTCATACTCTTGCTGTGAGTAATAAAGCTCTTTATTTCTGACTCAGGAGTCCTGTTTTCTTCCAGCATCCATGAAAACAATAAAAGGTATTTTGATTACCTTGCAAGTAGGGTACAATTCCCACACCTGATGCATTTTATTCACTCTGTCTTTTGGAAAGCTTATTTATGATAACAAACATACAAAACGTGTTAATCTTACCAATACAGACTGAATTTATAAAATAATCACACATTATCACAAGTCAGCTAAATAGAAGTAAAAGAATTATTAAACATTTGACTGTCTTTAACTTGCAAAGTAGTTCCTTAACAGATTTCCTTATGAAGAATTACAGGAAAGACTGTGAGCCCTAATAGTATATGATTTTACAATGACTCCTCTGTAAAATCTTTTGCATCAGTGAATTTCTAAAGGAGTTCACAGAAATTTTTAGAATTACTACAAACAAAAAACCACAAATATTTCAAATTACTAGGTTACAATACAGGAACTACTATATCCTTAAAAAGTAGATGGGCAAGTCAAGAGTATGAAACTATAAAGCAAAGAAAAAAACAGAAAAAGAAACTTAAAGGAGAACAACTGCTGAGATAGTCTCATATTCTAAATTTGAGTTTCCAATATATACCTATTTATTTTTACAAACTACTCTTTCTCATCAACATGCAACCCATTCATGAAAGATGTGAGGGAGGCTAACCTTAGCTTATTAGGAGAGTTCCTAATCATTTCTATTAGCCATTTTGTTCTACTGTGCAATTTTATGAGAAAGGATTTCTTATGGCTTTTCAGTGATACCATCTGTATCTTATATAACCTAACAAGTATTGATACAGAGTACAGAGAAGAGAAACTGCAAGTAGATGTAGCTTTTAAGGGATACTAACAAAATCATGCAAATTTTATCCATATAGTTTCTTTTTTCAAAAATTTTTTCTGTAAACAAGTGAAAATAATTCTCCTATAAATGTACCATAACTAAACCATATACAGACTGCCATAAGTTATTTTCATAAGTATATGTAGCAAAAGAAAAGGACACAGCATTATTAAGAGCATATAGACTTTGGAGTCAGCCAGATGTGGGATCAAGTCCTAAATATATCACATGTTTTCCTTAAAGATACATAAATAATACAGCTGCTAACTCTTTTTCTATTATGGACATATATTTTCTGTCCCTACCATTTTTCTTTTCAATGTTAATAATTTGAATTTTTTTATAGTACCACTTCCTTTTATGGTATCTTTTGCTTCCTTTGGTTTAGAAAGTTACTTCATCTCCAGAAATCTGGTAAATACTAACTCCTCTTCTTTTAAAAACAATTTCATGTTTTAATGCTTTCTTCCACCTAGAATACATTTTTGGTAAAAGGTGTGAATTAAGGTTCTGAATTATTATCTTAACATAATTTTTCTGAATTGTATTTCATTGTTCTGTAAGGCTTCCCTTACACTATATTATTATATAGGTGTATATATGGGTCTTAATGAGATCATGTTCATTTCTGGGCTAGAAATTCTGCTTCAGTGTCCCATCAACTGTTTTTACCAGTACATCACTATTTTATAATATGCTTTATTTAATATCTTATAAGGATAATCAAACCTCATTAACATCCTTTCTAAAAAAGATTTTATTTATTTATTTGATAGAGTCAGAGATCACAAGTAGGCAGAGAGGCAGGCAGAGAGAGAGAGGGAAGCAGGCTCCCCACTGAGCAGAGAGCCCAATGCAGGACTCAATTCCAGGACCCTGAGATCATGACCCGAGCTGAAGGCAGCAGCTTAACCCACTGAGCCACCCAGGTGCCCCTAAAAATACTATTCTTAAACATTTAATTTTTCCTAAATAAATTTTTAATCATTTTGATGCCATCCTAAGAGATAACCTGCTTCAATGTTTATAGCAGTATTATCAACAACAGCCAAACTATGGAAAAAGCCCAAACATGTATCAACTGATGAATGGATAAAGAAGACATGGTATAGATATATATAATGGATTATTACTCAGCCATCAAAAGGAATGAAATCTTGGCATTTGCGACAATATGGACGGAGCTAAAGTATATTTTGCTAAGCAAAATAAGTCAGTCAGAGAAAGAAAATACCATATGATTTTACTCATATGTGGAATTTAAGAAACAAAGTTGTCGGGGACCACCTCCGGCCGGGAAAGTCCCCGCCATTACAAGATGGCGCTTGGCTCACTGCCAGCAAAATACGCTGCAAGTAAACAACGAACGTTCTGCTGAAGCTCACCTAAAGGAGGACATAGTCATTGGCTGTTTCAAATTTAATCAGCATAGTAACAGGACTCTCATTGGCTCTCCCCATTGCTTGGCCCCTTATTGGTCACCCTGCTCGCTGATTGGTCATGTAAACGTATATAAGTATGTAGACTTGCGGAAATAGAGAGAGAGAAGATACATCTGAACCGGGGCTTCTTGTCGTCCTTGCGGGTCGAGGGTGACAAATGGTGCCGAGACCCGGGAATCATTAACGAGTAAGTAAACCTTGCAAGGAGAAAAACCGCAGGTAAGCGGGGAAGGGACCATGATCAAAGTGGTGGGTATCTTGTACCAGACCGCAACAAGAAGCGGGGCGGCCATAGAGCCGGGATTTTCTTTCTTTTTTTTTTTTTTAAAGATTTTATTTATTTATTTGACAGACAGAGATCACAAGTAGGCAGAGAGGCAGGCAGAGAGAGAGGAGGAAGCAGGCTCCCCGCTGAGCAGAGAGCCCGATGCGGGACTCAATCCCGGGACCCCGAGATCATGACCTGAGCCGAAGGCAGCGGCCCAACCCTCCGAGCCACCCAGGCGCCTGTGCCGGGATTTTCTTAAGGGACCACGATTAAAGTGGTGGGAATCTTGTACAAGACCACAACAAGAAGCGGGTGGCCATAGAGCTGGGATTTCACAAGACCGCAATAAGAAGCGGGGCGGCCCTAGAGCCAGGATTTTCTTTCGCGGTAAAGCGAGGAGTAAAGGCCACGTTCAAAAGTGGGAATTCCGCGGTAAAGCGGGGAGTAAAGGTCGACTGAAGTATATGCGCGCAAAAAGTTAATGTGTTAGTTAGTGTCTTTAACGTCCGCGTCTGTTGTCTGTGTGTTCATAATGGGATCTGAAGTATCCAAAGTGCTTGGAAGGGTCTTTAAAAGACCTGCTGAAAGCCAATGGAACTCCACTAAAAGCAAAAACTGCTCGGGCCTTTTTGAATACAGTGGAAAAGGCGGCTCCATGGTTCCTAGATGAAGGCTTGCTAAACATACCTTAATGGGACCACCTGTGATCCAGGGTTTGGCCCCTGTGAAACCCCGAATGCCTCGGGGCCATATCAACCTTTGAAGTTGCCCAGGTGCACCAATAACAGGGTATGGCCACCGGAGTGGTCTGGATGTCAGAGTACCTTGTGCTCAGTTTACATCAATGAAATGCATAGCTTTACATTCACTCCACGATTTCCTACTTATAAAAATAATACCTTTACAGGGTACAATTATTCCTTTCAAAATCCTAAGCAAGGCAATCCCTTCTCTCCCTTTGATGCATGGCAGGTCTGTAACTTGCTAGGAGCATGTACTGATATCTCAGCAGTGTCCATGTTAAATGGTGGCAAATTCCTCAACTGTTCTTATAAACAAAATGACTCTAGTACCTTTGAGACAACAGTTAATGTGTCTTGTCCCAATAATATTACTTATCAGCCCACTCCCATATGCGTCTCGCCACTGTTCCTTTTCCTCGTAACAAATGCTAGCGAGCTGAATGATACGTTGAATTGCACTAAGAATTGCTATCTTTCCCAGTGCTGGAATGTCACGTCCTTCAAGCTGGCTGTGATTATGCGTATCCCTACCCATGTTCCTATCCCAGTTTCCATTCCAGAGGACAAGTTACCGGTGGTGCTATCCAGAAAGAAGAGAGATTTTGGTATCACAGCCGCCATTGTGACAGCATTGGCTATATCTACAGCAGCTGCCACGGCAGCAGCAGTCTCGCTTGCTGCAACTATACCCACTGCGGAAGCTGTGAACACCCTTGCAGAAGGAACAGCGGCTGCCCTTCAAACACAGACTCAGATCAATGCACATCTGCAAGCAGGAATCCTGATAGTCAACCAGAGAGTGGATTTGGTTCAAGAACAAGTGGACATATTGGGGGCCCTATTGGGACTGGGATGTATAGCATCCTTCCTGGCAATTTGTGTAACTCCCATAGCCTATACTAATATGAGTGACTTACAGAATGTCTCCCAACAGCTCTCCCAGTATTTGCAGGGTGCTTGGTCTGACGATTTTCAAAATTTCACACGAATCCTTCTGGCTGAGATAACTCGAGTAAATAGTACGCGTGTACAACCAGCTTCCCTCCCAGAGCTATTTCAAACATTCAGCAATATGTTCCAGTTTACCAAACAATGGGCTGGCACAATTGGTCTTCTTGTCCTCCTTCTTATTGGCATTCTGCTTCTATTCAGAAAAGTTTGCCAATGGAGAACACAGCAGCGAGAGCAGAGCCGAGCTATACTACAAGCCCTTATGTCAACAGAGGCTGGGACATCTCCCCAGATATGGCTAAGCATGCTAGATCAGTAGTCAAAGACGGGTAAGATCAGTAGAGAAACATACCAACCTAAGACAGGACAGAGATCATCGATATCTTGTGTCTGATGACGGGTAAGGATGTTTTCTGCTACTGACGACCTAAGACAGGCATGATCTCTGCCATAAAACAAAAAAGGGGGAGATGTCGGGGACCACCTCCGGCCGGGAAAGTCCTCACCATTACAAGGTGGCGCTTGGCTCACTGCCAGCAAAATACGCTGCAAGTAAACAACGAACGTTCTGCTGAAGCTCGCCTAAAGGAGGACATAGTCATTGGCGGTTTCAAATTTAATCAGCATAGTAACAGGACTCTCATTAGCTCTCCCCATTGCTTGGTCCCTTATTGGTCACCCTGCTCGCTGATTGGTCATGTAAACGTATATAAGTGTGTAGACTTGCGGAAATAGAGAGAAGATACATCTGAACCAGGGCTTCTTGTCGTCCTTGCGGGTCGAGGGCAACACAAAGTAGATAAACATAAGGGAAGGGAAGAAAAAAGAGAAGGAAGCAAATCATAAGAGACTCTTAACTACAGAAAACAAACTAAGGGTTGATGGAGGTGAGGTGGGTGGGGGATGGGCTAAACAAGTGAGGGGTATTAAGGAGGGCACTTGTTGTATAGAGCACTGGATATTATATGTAAGTGATGAATCACTAAATCCTACTCCTGGAACTAATATTATACTGTATGCTAAATAACTAGAATTTAAATAAAGATTAAAAAAATATCCTGTTTACATTTTTATTATGCTTACTTAAATTCTGTTAAGTATCTAGAGAAGATGGATCGATACCTTCACAATACTTAATATTACCATTAAAATAAAATGTAATAGGTAAAATGCCAAGAAGGGCTCAGAGAGTATGCAATCTTACTCAGTAGGTCATCTTTTGCTTTTTTTTTTTTTTGCAACTATTAGAATAAGTAGAAAACTAAAATTCATATAAAATGGCGTGCATGCTATTTAACATTCAGAACAAATCAACTGTCCTGTAACTGCTAAATATTATCTTTTTAAAAGATTTATTTACTTATTTAAGAGAGAGATGGGGAGGAGGGGCAGAGGGATAGACAGACTCTGAAACAGACTCCCTACGGAGCATGGAGCCTGATGCAAGGCTCAATCTCAGAAACCCGAGATCAGGACCTAAGCCAAAGAGTCTGACACTTGATTGAGTGTGTCACCCTTATTTATCACCCTTAACTGATAAATATTATTGAATGTATTTTAACTTCAGTGCTAGATATGTTATCCTTTTATAAATTAGTAAAATTAAATGGCAGATACTGACATTTATGAAATAATTTAATTATAGATTCCCTCTTCTCCTGGTACATATTTAAAATATAATCTAAATTTCAACAATTCGTTTTTAAAAGTCTCCAATAAAAATTTACATATAAAGCAAGGCACAATTATACCAATTACAGAAATAAATTATAAAAGAGAATTACTGTTTTATAGTAAGACCAATGTGAATTTTTAAAAATCCACTTACATATAGAACATAAATAAAAGAGAAAACCTGATCTAAGAAAGTTAATCATGGGGAAAGCATATTTGTAGATAGTCCTTTAAGAGAGATACATTTAATTTATTAATAACTCAACAGAACATAACAATGTGCATATTAATATCAAAGGACAATACTTACACTATCTTGTTCAGCTTTTCTGCAAGTTTTGGCCTTTACTGGACAAGAATAAATCGTATTCAATTACAAATGCAATTCTTTTTTTTTTTTTTTTTAAAGATTTTATTTATTTATTTGATGGACAGAGATCACAAGTAGGCAGAGAGGCAGGCAGAGAGGGGAGGAAGCAGGCTCCCAGCCAAGCAGAGAGCCTGATGTGGGGCTCGATCCCAGGACTCTGGGACCATGACCTGAGCCGAAGGCAGAGGCTTTAACCCAATGAGCCACCCAGGCGCCCCTACAGATGCAATTCTTGAATAAGTTGGCAATACAATATCGATTTTATGATATTGGCATGCTGACTTGGGCTCTGCTCAACTTAAAATTTCTAAAAGTATTTTTAAAGAGCAGATTTAATAAGGTACAATTTACATAAAAAAATCCACCCTCTGAAAGTGTACAGTTTGATGAATTTTATAAATTATACAGTCGTGTACAAATATATTTCTCATTACTTACTCAGTTCTCTAATTTAACCCAGTAATTAGCTGCTTAGTCCCACCCTTTCCCTGACCCCAATTCAGCCCTTTTGCTCACTGAATATATAGGTTATAAAAGCAAATAAAGATAGTTTGTTTAATGCATTTCTCAACACTGATAATTTGGGGAGATTATATATTTCAAAATAAAGCCTAAACTGATACAGTACAAGTTAATTCAGTATAACATTTGGTTTTATTTTCACAGATCACATTAATATATTTTTGCAGGAAACATTAGATTAAAGAACTAATAGATTGGATACATAGAATTCTATTCCCTCCCCCCCAAAATCCTTACATATACTGCTGGCTTCAAGATCAAAATTCATATCAACAAATTGAAAAAAAAAAATGTCTGAAGATTTCCAGAAAGACAATTATAATCTTTAAATGGTAGTCTTTTCAAGTGATTTGAATATGAGCTTTTTACTGTTTCACTCTTGAATACACTAAGGGCTTAAATTTTTTCATTATCAGTTGGCTCTGAAATTCCAAATAATGATTTACTTAAAAGCTGTATGTTTAACAGAGAGATTTAAAATGCTTCAGCTACTATTTTCAATCCTAATAGGCAACCTGCCTTGATTTAAAAGATTTGACACTTTCTTTCTAGGAATTGTCATATTGCCCAAATTAGCTTATTATTAGGAGCTTTGTTGTTATAAAAAAAGAGGATAAAAACATGCAACAAAAATCCATCCCATCTTTCTTTTTTAGTTCTGTAATTATCATGAGCAATTTGATTTATTTGCCATTGAATTCATTTATCCAGGAAAATCATATACGATGTTCAGGCTACAAATTAAGTACTGAGTAGTTACGCTTTACTCTACGACAAGTAAAAGCTTGTAAAGAAAAATAAAGGCATAAAAGCAATGCAGTGTTTTTAATGAAACACATTTACCTGCCTTGGGTAAAAAGTAAAAGTAGCTCATAGCTGCAAAACTTTGTATTAATGCTTAGTGTGGCACACTACTTAATTGAAAGATTCTTAATTAAACATGCCCCACCAAAAAACCTCACCAAATTGCATTTGCCACCAAATGACTAACAAGTACACAACAGTTGGAAACTGTCAAAATATTTTACAGCTCAATTGTAATTACCAACCAAGTCTAAGCGTGCCCTGAGTGGGCGTTAACTACATCTTGGGGGATGCAAAACATTAAACAGCAGTCATTTTTTTGTGGTTTCTAATTTAAAACTCCTAAATAATTCCAAGGCTTTTGCGGCCTTTAGTGAATAATCAGCAAAACAACAATACAAGATATAATAATTTATCATTTTCACAGATTGACCAGTGAGAAGGGCCTTTTAAAAGATCATATGGCTTATTCCTTACCATATAATTGGATATATTGATTATTTGGTTATTTGCCTTTGAAAATGTATTAAGTGATCTTAAGATGTTAACTGTTTTCTGTCATCCTTATCACAATAGATGTAGCCAAAAATAACTGGGAAGGTGTGATTATGAAGAAATGTCAATATGGAAATACAGCTGGTGAGCTTCCAGAGGGGAAAATGCAGACATCGCTTGCCATTTGAAGTAGGACAGCATCCAGCCACTCTTCACTCCTCCCCACAAAGTATACCAAGGAGTGGAATACAGCTTGAGGCTCTGTGACCATCCAAATTTGGTATCTCTTACCAACAGGAAAGAACTGGGTTAATTACTACTGACCATAAGCACTGGTAAAATATTACCTTTCACTGGGTATCATATTCATCCACTGTTCTTACAATCAGATAGGGACAAAACAGAAAGCAGAATTTACAATGCATTATGTAAGCATTTCTATATTTTTACTGAGAAATATCAGTCAGGGGAATGTTCAAAAAGCAGATGCATAATGTACTGAGAACATTTCGGTGTTTCAAATTTAAAATGGAATTATATTATTTAATTTAAAATACACTTTAAAATGTATTATGGTTACATAAGAAGCCTCAGTTATACCTGTTTTATCTTAAGCAGAAAGATGGGCACACAGGGGTTAATTGTAAATAATTCCTTTACCTTTTTATATGACTGAAAAATTCCATTGAAAATCAGAAGGAAAAAAAATCTTGTAATAGCCATACAAGTTACCAACTATTTAAGTATAGTTATTTAACAAATCCATCCCAATTAAATCATAATGTGGGTTAATAAGAAAAAGGTTTAAGGAATTAATGTAAGGTTCTGTATGGTTCTCAGAAGAGCCATACTCACTTAGCCATTATGACTACAACTAGATGGAATGTTCAAACAGAATCGGAAATGCTGATTACTGCCATGTAGCCAGAGTAGATCAATGGGCCACCTGTTGACAGTGAGAAAATACAATTTTCTTAACAGTTTTTAAAAATATTTTATTTACTTATTTGAGAAAGAGTGTGTGCATGCACAAGCATGGAGGAGTGGTAGGGGGAGAGGGAGGAGCAGGCTCTCTGTGGAGCAGGGGCCCGATGCAGGGCTTGATCATGGGACTCTGGGATCATGACCTGAGCCACAGCAGACCCTCAACTGACTGAGCCATCCAAGTACCCCTTAACAATTTTTAAAAGATTTATTTATTTTAGAGAGCGAGAGAGAGCACACAAGTGGGAAGGTGGCAGAGGGGCAGAGGAAGAAGGATAGAGAGACTCTCAAGCCGACTCCCCACGGACCATGACTTGGGTCTTCATCCCATGACCCTGAGATCACGACCTGAGCTGAAATCAAGAGGTGGATGCTTAACCAACTAAGCCACCCAGGTGCCCTAATAATTTTCTACACTGAATACTTGAACACAAAGTTTGTAGAAGAAATAAATGTACATTACAGTAATATTATGTAGGCTATTGGTCTCCCAACTTTTTATCACATGCCAATATCAGAAAAACAGTAGAAACGTTCTCATAGGTATACACGTATTTATGTATTATAATATACATGCTACTGTGTATTATAAAATATATGCTACAAATGGAAATTTAAAAAGAAGAGATGAAGAAATTGACAAGATATTTTACTTCATAATGATATAAAACTGATTTTTCTCTCATTATATAAAAGAACAATGTGATAGAAAAGGCTTAAAATTTTTAAAAATTCGTTTAACAATTTGAATGAAGGTCTAGTTCTAAAGTGTATATATTGGGGTGCCTGTGTGGTTCAGTTGGTTGAGTGACTGCCTTTGGCTTGGGTCCTGATCCCAGGATCCTGGGATCGAGCCCCGTGTCAGGCTCCCTGCTCAGTAGGGGAGCTTGCTTCTCCCTCTCCCTCTGCTGCTCTGCCTGCTAGTGCTCTCTCTGTCAAGTGAATAAATAAAATCTTTAAAAAAAAATAAAAATAAAGTGTATATATTGATACTTGGTTTGAATGGCCATCATAGCTAAAAAAGATATATCACAAAAATACATTAATCTAAATGCAAAAAGCACATCATTGGCTGTACTCGGGATACTCATTTTTCAATGCCATCTACCAATTATGCAAAGGATCTTTGTTGACATTCACTTGATTTCTATTTCCTTTTTTCCCCCCAGTTCTATTTCCTGATGTCAATTAGGTACAGTTAAAACCCTACTAATTCTGAGGCTAAAAATACATGTTTATAAAAAAATAAAATAAATAAATTAAAAAAATAAAAAATAAAAATAAACCCCTACTAACTATTTTTTATTTGGACTTTTAAACAGTTTAGAAAATTCTGTTTTCAGCTTCTGAAAGTATACCAATATGAGAGTTTACATAGGTAGCAAAGGTATTGTCAGCAACAAAATAACAAGAAAATATTTCTGTAGCCAACAGTATAGGCTCACTAACCAACATCCATCCATTCTCATGCCTGCTTCTTGTAAGGCAATCAGGACGAGTCTAGTACTTACTTTTTCCTAACTTACCTTATAGTAAAGGATAGCCATGTGACAAGGTCTAGCCAAGGTAATGTGAATGGAAGTTTACAGAAAATCCAATGAATGTAAGTAGATTTTCCAAAGAAAAATAGCAAGAAGAGTGATACTATTTTACATTTTTGCAAATCTCTTTAATGTCTAGCTTAATAGAACATAGCTGGGGGACGCTTGGGAGGTGTAGTCAGTTCAGTGTCTGACTTCTGATTTTGGACCAGGTCATCATCTCAGGGTTGTGAAACTGAGCCCTGAATTAGGCTCCATGCTGGGCATGGAGCCTGCTTAAGATTCTCTCTCTCCCTCTCCCCCTTCCCAACCTCCCACCCCCACAGGTGCTCACACTTTCTCTCTCTCTAGTAAATAAGTAAATCTTAAAGAGAAAAAGAAGATTGCTGGATTATCATATCTGCTGTTTTCAATCTGCTGTAACGTGTTGTTTTGGTTGAAGAAATGAAAATCTAGCACACAGATACACAGTTGGAAAAAGGCATTTTAAAAGCTTTTTCAGACAATTGTGGGTATTCTTCTTTGATACTATACTGAAACTCACACAAGTGGTCGTTTCCTAAAGATTAGTTGCTATGTAGAATCTGAAACCACACTGATGAACTTTACAAACTCTGTTAATGTTAAAATCCATTGATCATTTTGCACTTTGAAAAGAATTTTTATCTCTGCATAATTTTGAAACATTATCCACTGGATATTTGGAAAACAGATTCCCTGACAATGTTGCCGTGTTTTATTATATAATATTGAAAATAACATTCTTAATATTATCACCTATCTTTTCAGCAAAGTTTTTCAAGTACTGGGAAGATCTCAAGCTCAAAGTGACAGAAATGAGTCTTTCAAAATTCTAATTTTTGTTTGAAAGCTCTAATTTTATCACTGGCAACAAATACTGTCAGTTGTTTCCCTTGAAGTGACAGCATCATTTTGTTACTGTTTTGAGAAAATATGTACCAAATAGCCAAGTCTAAATAACCAATTTGTCATTCTTTCCAGTAAGAATGGTGTTCCCTGACACCTAACCAAGCTTACAACCCAAACAACAGAGCAAGTCCTTCCTTTTGAGATAATGGTAGTACTTTGATGTGCAGGAGAAGTGTTTTATGCATACTTTCTAACAGAATATTACAAGACTGTGTACTCCAAGATTAAGATTTAATAAAATGATTAATTTTTACAGCTTCATAAATATACTTTTTTAAAAAAGATTTTATTCATTTATTTGACAGTCAGAGATCACAAGTAGGCAGAGAGGCAGGCAGAGAGAGAGGAGGAAGCAGGCTCCCCAGCAGAGAGCCTGATGTGGGGCTTGATCCCAGGACCCTGGGATCATGACGTGAGCCAAAGGCAGAGGCTTTAACCCATTGAGCCACCCAGGTGCCCCCATAAATACATTCTAAAGTAAACCTGGTTTTGTTTTTTTTCTACTGAGTTTGCATGGCCATTAAGAATACAATGACTTGGGGCACCTGGGTGGCTCAGTGGGTTAAACCCTCTGCCTTCGGCTCAGGTCATGATCTCAGGGTCCTGGGATGGAGCCCCACATTGGGCTCTCTGCTCAGCAGGGAGCCTGCTTCCTTTCCTCTCTCTCTGCCTGCTTGTGATCTCTGTCTGTCAAATAAATAAATAAAATCTTAAAAAAAAAAAAAGAATACAATGACTTCTGCTAACAATTTGGTGCCACAGCCTTGACTCATATGTTGGTGCGAGAGGGTTTTATCCATTATTTCTTTTGCCCAATCTGTGCAAATATCAACATGGTGAAAAAAGCAAATAATGTCTTAGTATTATTATGAAAATGTCCTTTACTTCACAAACCCAATGAACTATCTCATGGACCTCCAGAGGCCACACTTTGAGAAGAGACAGGAAGAGGATTAGCATCAAGGCAGAGGTTTATTCATTTATGGGTTAACTGCTAACTGGGTTATCCTGGGTTATCCAGCTAACTAGGATCATCTTAGTGATGAAACAGTCCCCACCCTCTAAGAGAGGCAGACCCAGGGAAATTAATAGAAATTAAGATTAATAGAATTTATTAAATTAATAGAAATTAATTAAATTAATAGACATTAATAGAAATTAAGAGTGGGAAATCCTTACAATATATATTTTTTACATAATCAAACTGAATATGGGATAGTTGTGGTTTTATACTATTACATAATAAATACTACCAGAAAGCAATGGCAGTTTAATGTCTACTGATTACTTCTAACAGTTTTTTACTGTAAATCTACAAAGACTCTAATTTTAGTATTGAAGTCAAATGTTAAAAGGTTCCAAGGAATTATATGTTGGTATAGTACAGCAAACAGATAATGCATACCCAATTAATAGATGTTGAATAGTACTGAAAAATGATTTGCATTGCTGGCTCCTCTTCTATTTCATTGTTTACAAATTAGCAAACAATCAGGCTCCAGAGTACTCTGGAACCTGTGTGCCTGGCCTTTAGTGGGAAAGAGGTTCCCACTGCTTCTTGGCAATCTCTTTTCCTTCAGAAACACTATGGGCCAGTACTGGAGAGAATGAATACTCCCTTTAAGTGTTAATTATTCCATTCCTGTGTAATTGTGGCCAGCTCCTCAGCAACAAATAAAATCAATTCTCTGCCCAGACAAGAAGGAAAACAAAATGAAACAATACACTCGCTTTAATTGGACCCTTGAAAACTATCTTCAAAAGTTAATGTAACATCATATAACTCAGGAAATAGAGATGATTCTGTCCCCGAACTCCTTTAACATAGTATTATCCTATACCAGTGGTTTTCAACCATTCACAGTTTCAATCTCATAAGTACACTATTAAAGAATCGAGGTGTCAGGTAGAATAGAACAATTTTAAAATCCTCATACCTTGTTCCAGAAAATACATTTATATATGTTTCATCTATGACACAATGACACAAAAAAAGTGTTTTCATTGAAAAATCTTCATAAATTTTAGTAGACTGTCAACCTCTCTTCCACAATACATATACATGTTAGATACCTCAGTTCAAGAGAGCTTTGGAAACAAAGACAAATCTGTCAATGACAAAAATCATGAACTTTTTTTCTATTTTAATTCTCACTAATCCTCCACACCTCTACCCCAAGGATTTGAAAGTTGCTAAGGAAGGAAGGAAAGATTAAAAAAGAACACCAAGAAAATGACCTAATGTCTTTTGGGGGGTGTCAGATTCTAAGACAAATGAATTAAGAACAACAATAGTAGTAGCAACTAATACAGAATTTACTATGTTCAAGGCACTATTCTGAGTACTTTACATATATTACCATATTTAATCCTCACAATAGCACTATGAGATAAGCATTATTATCCCTATTTTACAGATGAGTATGTTAAAAGATAGAGAGCTTAAATAACTTGTTCTACTTCTTAAGAGGCACAGTCTAAGGACTTGGCTGTGTGATTCCAGGCTGAAGAAATGACTCACGGGGTACCTGGAGCACCTGGGTGGCACAAGTGATTAAGCTTCTGACTTTGGCCCAGGTCATAATCTCAGGGTCCTGGGATCAAACCCCAGTTTGGGCTCCTTGCTCACCAGGGAGTCTTTTTGTCCCTCTGTCCCTCCCCCTGCTCATTCTCTCTCTCTCTTCCCTGCTTGTTCTTAAATAAATATGTTAAAATCTTAAAAAACAAAAAGAAAAAGAATATATGACTCCCTTCATGCTAGGGCCTCAGGATACCAAGGATCTTAGGGAAGATTCAGTACCCTGAAAAATCTTTCTGTAACCGACTCAGAAATGAAATATTATCTAGAAAGAATACTGTGTTAGATCCAGGTGCCTGAATTCTATTTCTGGCCATGAATTTTATTTATTTATTTTTTTAAAAGATTTTATTTATTTATTTGACACATAGAGATCACAAGTAGGCAGAGAGGCAGGCAGAGAGAGAGGCGGAAGCAGACTCCTGCTGAGCAGAGAGCCTGATGCGGGGCTCGATCCCAGGACCCTGGGATCACGACCTGAGCTGAAGGCAGAGGCTTTAACCCACTGAGCCACCCAGGTGCCCCTCTGGCCATGAATTTTAAAGAGCTATGCGATATTAGTCTTAATAACATCCATTCTGGGTTTTGGTTTTATCATTTATAAAACAAAAAAATTAAAGAGGAGTGAATTAAGATTCATTTATTCAACTAAAAAGCACTAAGTACTTATTACATGCAAGGCAATATGCATCACTGAGAACCTGTCTGACCCATGTAAAGTCTATTTTCCCAGTTAATATCTCACAAGAGGACCCTGCAGCTATTTGAGCTTGCAACTTAAAACCTGGCATGCCTTTTAAGAACGAAAGAGATGAAACCAAGCCAAAAGAAGTTTAATTACTTGTCCCACAAGGAAATTTAAGGTAAACTGGTCAAAACCCTTCAGTTATTCTAATTTTATCAAAGTGCCAAAAGAACTACGAGGTGAATTTTTCATTCAAGAAGAATTTACTTAACATCCATTACATGTTAGGAATGGCAATATACTGGCAGACAAAACAAGTCTCATTCTTATGGAGTTTATACTTGCCACAAAGGAAGAACTTAATAAGGGGTTAAAAATTTTATTTAAAAATATGACGTTAATGGTTTAAGTCACAAAAACATCATTAAAAACACTTTTTTCCAAGCTAGATTTCCACAGAAGCTTTATCCAACTTTCCAAAGGTACCTTTAAGACACATTTAAAATCAAACTCAATGGGATTAAAATTTAAGTAAATTAATTAGTTGTACTGTATTATAGTACAACTTTATAATCTGAGTTATGGGTACAAAGTGATTATTTAGTACTTGGTACAGGTTTAATGTATTAAAATCAGTTTCTTCAAGCACCTATAGTTTCATTCCACTTCCAATCTACTAGCAATCCTCTTCTAAATTAGTACTTTTCAAATATGTCAGCCATCAGAATCACTTGGAATAATGGGAGAGTCATGTGGCACCTGACATGAAAATCCTGATTCAGTAGGTAAGAGGTGGGTCCCAGGTGATTCTGATCCAGCTAGGCAACAATGGGTTTTCACCCACAGTTTATTCTTACCAGTTTACATTCCCCTCTTCTGGTCTCAAACATATTTTTCTTTTAGTACTCAGAAAAGGAATTTTGCTATGGTATAAAACCTTAGAATTTCTCAGTGTGTAGACCTTAGAATTTCTCCTCAGTTTCTAGTATTAAATAAGTCTTCCAGTAAACTGTGACCTGGCTTGGGTCCCCCTCAAGATTCTGCTCACAAAAATTTATTGGGTATTTCCTCAGATCTGGCATTAGCCATAGGTTCAACTCTTTTGAGTTAAATATTTAATTTGGACATATATGTATATGCTTTAACAAAAACTGTTAAGATACTACCATGTGCCACACTGTTCTAAGCACTTGAGACATCAATAAAATTGACAGAACTTTAGCCAGATTCATCACAGGGGGAAAAAAAGAGAAGACAAGGGTTACCAATATCAGAAATTAGAGAGGTAAAATAGCTACAGATTCTATAGATATTAACAAAATAGGAAAGCTATGAACAACTTTATGCTAAAAAATACTTGGCAGTCAAGATGAAATGGACAAATTCCTTGAAAGATACAAGCTACCAAAGCTCTCTCAAGAAGAAAGAGATTATCTGAATAGCTCTGTACAAAGAAATTTAACTTCTACCTAAAACATTCACCCCAAAGAAAACCCCAGGTATACATGGCTTTATTGATTAATTCTCCCAAACATTTAAAGAAGAAATCATCTCAATTCTACAAAAACTCTTACAGAAAATAGAAAAGGAGGTAATACTTCTCAACTTATTCTAGAAGTCAAGCAGTGCCTTGATTCCAAAATTGTATGAAGATACTACAGGAAAAGAAAACTCCAGATCAATATCCCTCATGAAAATGGATGTAAAAAAGATTTAACAAATCAAATCCAATTATATATTAAAAAGATAATTCACCTTGATCAAGTGAGCTTTATTCCCAGGAATGCATAGATGATTTAATGAATTCAAGAAAATTCTGGTACTTTGGAATAAACAAAATACATTACTGGTGTCTTTTAAAAGCAATACTGGAGCCCCCAGTGATTATTTGGACATCTAGATATATGAGTCTTTGTCTTACACCAAGTTACTTTGCAACAAACAACAGGGTTTCTCAACCTTGACACTTTCGACATTTGGGGTTGAATACTCCTCTGTTGGGGTGGGGGGTGCATCACAGGAGTGTCTCTGGCCTCTATGGACCAGACACCAGTAATGTCACTCCTCCCAGTGTGATAACTAAAAACCGTCTATAGGTATTGCCCAATATTTTCCTGGGGGACAAAATGATCTCCAGTTGAGATTAATCACTATAGAGATTAAAGTTAACTTGCAGGAAATCAACAGCAATGGAAACAATTCTTATCTATATATAGGCATACCACATTTTATTGTACTTTGCTTTATTGAACTTTGTAGATACTGTATTTTTCTACAAATTGAAGGTCTGTGGAAACCCGTATTCAGTAAGTCAACTGGTGCCATTTTCTCAACAGCATTTGCTTATTCTGTGTCTCTTTGTCATACTTTGTTAATTCCTGCAGTATTTCAGACTTTTTCATTATTATATTTGTTATGGTGATCTATGCTTTTTGATTTTGCTACTGTACCTGTCTAGGGTACCATAAAACACACCCACAGAAGATGGCAAACTTAATCAACAGATGTGTCGTATTCTAATTGCTCCACTGACTAGCTGTTCCTTCATCTCTCTCCCTCTCCCCAGGCCTCTCTATTCCCTGAGACATAACACTATTGAAATTAGGCCAATTAATAACCCCAAAACAGCCTCAAATAAAAGGAAGAGTTGCATGTCTCTCACTTTAAACCGAAAGCGACAAAGATTACGCTTAGTAAGGAAGAGATGTTGAAAGCCAAGATAGGTCAAAAGTCAGGCCTCTTGCCAAACAGCCAAGGAAATGAAAAGCACTACTCCAGCAAAACACATGAATGATAATAAAGTAAAATAGCCTTATTGCTGATATGGAGAAAGTCTTGGTGGTCTGGATAACAGATCAAATCAAGCATACCATTCTCTTAAGCCAAAGCCTAATTCAAAGCAAGGCCCTAACTTTCTTCAATTCCGTGAAGGCTCCAAGAGGTGAGGCAGCTGCCAAAGAAAAGGCTGAACTAGCAAAAACTGGCTCATGTGTTTAAGGAAAGAAGCCATCTCTCTTAACATAAAAGTGCAAGGAGAAGAAGCAAGTGCTGATATAGAAGCTGCAGCAAGTTATCCAGATCTAGTTAAGATAATTAATGAAGATGTCTACCTTAAACAACAAATTTTCTATTTAGATCAAACAGCCTTCTATTGGAAGAAGGTGTCATCTAGGACCTTCATGGCAAGAGAAGAGAAGAGAATGCCTGACTTCAAAACTTCAAAGGACAGAGTCTCTTGTTAGGGTTTAACGCAGCTGGTGACTTTAAGCTGAAGTAATGCTTATTTGCTATCCTGAAAATCCTAGGACCCTTAAGAATTATGCTAAATCTATTCTGTCTGTGCGCTATCAATGGAAGCCTAGTTGACAGCATATCTGTTTACAACATAGTTTACTGAATATTTTAAGCCCACTGTTGATACTTACTGATCAGAAAGTATGATTCCTTTCTAAAAATTACTGCTCACTGATGATGTACCTAATCACCTATGAGCTCTGATGGAGATGCAAAATGAGACTCATGTTGATTTCATGCCTGCTAATACTACATCCACTCTACAGCCCATAGATTGAGTCATTTAGGTTTTCCTTCTTATTATTTAAGGCATACATTTCATAAGGCTCTAACTGCCACAGACCATGATTCATGATGAATGTGGGCAAAGCAAACTGAAAACCTTCTGGAAAGCATTCATCATTCTAGATGCCATTAACATTCCTGACTCATAGAAAGAGGTCAAAATATCAACAAAAACAGGAGTTTAGAAGAAGTTAATTCCAACCCTATGGATGACTTTGAGGAGTTCAAGATTTCAGTGGAGAAAATAACTGCAGATGTGGTGGAAACATCAAAAGAACTAGAAGTGGAGCCTAGAGATGTGACTGAATTGCTGAAATCTCATAATAAAACTTGAATGGTTGAGGTGTGGCTTCCTGTGGATGAGCAAAAGAAGTGGCTTCTTGAGACAGAATCTATTCCAGGTGAAGATGCTGTGAAGGATTATTGAAATAACAATGAAAGATTAAGAACATTACAAAACTTAAGTCAATAAAGCAGCAGCAGTGTCTGAGAGGACACGCCTCTAATTTTGAAAGAAGTTCTACTGTAGATAAAATGCTATCAAATGGCATTACATGCTACTGAGAAATTGTTTGTGAAAGGAAGAGTCCGTGGATGCAGCAAACGTCACTGTTGTCTCATTTTAAGAAATTGCCACAACCACACCAGCCTTCAGCAACCACTACCCTCATCAGTCAGCAGCCATCAACACTGAGGCAAGACTCTCCACCAGCGAAGAGACTGGCTTGTTAAAAGCTCAGGTGTTTCACATTTTTTTTTAAGCAATAAGGTATATTTTATTAAGGTTTGTACATTTTTTATACAGTGTTATTGCACATCTAACAGACTACATATAGTGTAAACATAACTTTAATATGCCCTGGGAAACCAAAAAATTCATCTGACATGCTTTATTGTAATATTCACTTTACTGTGGTGACCTGGAACCAAATCCACAATGTATCTGAGGTAGGCCTATACATGCAAATAAATTCAACCTGGTGAACTCCTCCAACCATAAAGTCAGTTTTACCTCCTTCTTTACATAAATCCATTTCAACATTTTTGATCCACATGTGCGTTAGTTCTTAAGATTCTCATTTGACCAGATTGTAACATCTTTGTGATTTAAAAATTGGTATAAAAAGTCTTTGATACATGCTCATATTATATTTGTATGAGTCCAGATTTTATCCTTTATGAAAATTATCTTTTTAAAACCATTTTATTGAGGCACGACTGACATATAAAAGCTGTACATTTTTAATGTATACAACTTGATGAATTGAAATTTTCCTTTTACTCACTTGAAAATCAATGTATATCATAGTATTAAAGATTTTTAAAAATTGCAAATGATCATCTCAATGGATGCAGAGAAAGCATCTGACAAAATCCAAAATCTATTCTTCATAAAAATCCTTACAAATTAGGAAGAGGAAAAGTCCCCAATCTGATAAAGAACATCAGAGAAAATCTAATATTTAATGGTGAAAGACCAATTCTTTCCCACTAAAATAGGAACAAGACAAGGAATTCCAGTCTTAACACTTCCATCAAACTTTGAACTGGAGGTTCAAGCCAGTGTAATAAGCCAAGAAAATAAAAGTCACCCATATAGGAAAGGAAGAAAAATGATTTTTATTTGTAGATCATTTAAGTATAAAATACTATGTAAATTTAAAAAGTGACACTAGAACCAGTAAGTTTTACAAATGTGCAGAGTAAAATATTAATATAAAAAATCAACTGTACATCTATATACTACCAACAAATAATTGGAAATTTAAAAAATTACTGACTTCTTCTTCTAGGAAGACATAGATGGACTCCCCCTAGTCCTCCCCGTAAGTACAAACTATAAAAACTCTGAACATTACAGCAAACAAACATAGAGAGTCTCTGAAAAGTGAGGAAAAGGGAGACTGTCTAGGGACTTCAGTACCCAAGGAATAATACAATGAATTCCCTGTGCTTCTTTTTGTTTCACGTATCCCAGATTGAAGCTAAAAAGAAGTTGGCAAATCTGAAAAGCCAATTGACAAAAATAAAAGTCCCAACAAAAGCCTGCCCTCTCTCATCACAGAATAGAAAATGGGGGGCGCCTGGGTGGCTCAGTGGATTAAGCCGCTGCCTTCGGCTCAGGTCATGATCTCAGGATCCTGGGATCGAGTCCCGCATCGGGCTCTCTGCTCGGCAGAGAGCCTGCTTCCTCCTCTCTCTCTGCCTACTTCTGATCTCTCTCTGTCAAATAAATAAATAAAATCTTTAAAAAAAAAAAAAAAAGAATAGAAAAAGGGCAGCCTAGCAAGAT
Organism: Neogale vison; assembly: GCF_020171115.1. Classification (NCBI taxonomy): domain Eukaryota; kingdom Metazoa; phylum Chordata; class Mammalia; order Carnivora; family Mustelidae; genus Neogale; species Neogale vison. The sequence continues at coordinate 84,847,479 of NC_058098.1, read as the reverse complement.
GGAAAACATCCAGACAACAACCATGAACTCCAGCTAAACACCATAGAAAAAACTGGCCAAATCCTATCCATAGAGGCAAAGACAGAGTAGGCACCTAAACTTCCACCATTGCCAGGTGTTAATATGAACTCACCACAGTGTCCACATGGAGAACCTGGACTTCTACCTTCATCTGGCAATAGTGGGGTACCCCTTTCCCTTCCTACTGGGGTTGCTTTCATTTTTTATTTTAGCCATTCTCATAGGTGTGTGATGATACACCACTGTGGCTTTAGTTTGTATTTTCTGAAGGTTACTGATGCTAAGCATCTTTTCATGAGTTTGACAGTTGTATATTCTTTTTTTTTTTTTTTAAAGATTTTATTTATTTGTCAGAGAGAGAGGGAGAGAGAGTGAACACAGGCAGACAGAATGGCAGGCAGAGGCAGAGGGAGAAGCAGGCTTCCTGCTGAGCAAGGAGCCTGATGCGGGACTCGATCCCAGGACGCTGGGATCATGACCTGAGCTGAAAGCAGCTGCTTAACCAACTGAGCCACCCAGGCGTCCGGCAGTTGTATATTCTTTTCAGCAGGATGCCTAGTAACGTATTTTGCCCACTGGCTGACTGGAGTATTCAATTTTTTTAATGTTGAGTTTTGAAAGTCAGATATAAGTTTGTTATGGGCCCAACTGTGTTCCCCTAAAATTTGTATGTTGAAGCCCTAGCACCCTGTACCTCTGAATGTGACTGTATAAGGACCTTTAAAAAGGTTTTTGTGGTTAAATGAGGTCATAAGGGGAGCCCTGATCAAATGTGACTGATATCCTTATAAGAAGAAATTTAGATACACAAAGAGACACCATACATATACAAACACAGAAAAAAGATCATGAGGACACAACAAGAAGGCAGCCATCTCTGCAAACCCAGGAGAGAAGCCTCAGAAGAAACCAAATCGGCAAATACCTTGTTCTTGCCTTCCAGCCTTCAGAACAGTGAGAAAACAAATTTCTGTTGTTTTAGCCACCTAGCCTGTGGTATTTTGTTATGGCTGCTGTAGGAGACTAATATACTAGTTGTTGTGTTCATGCTGTTATAACAAACTACCATAAACTGTATGGCTTATGGACAATAGAAATTTATTTCTCACAGTTCTAAAGGCCACAAGATCAAGTTTACTTCTTCCTTTTTGATTAGGATATCTTTCATTTCTTTCTTGCCTAACTGCTCTGGTTAGGACTTCTAGGACTGAACAGACTAAATAGACACAGTAAAAGTAGCTATCATTGTGTTGTTCTTTATCTTGGAGAAAAAGCTTTCAATTTTCACCACCAAGTATGTTAGCTGTGGGCTTTTCATATTTGTATAGGCTTTACTTATCACAGTCTACTGGTGGTTGTGGCTATAAAAAGGAAACTCCAGTTATCCTTGTGATGGTGGAAATGTTTTGTATTTTGACTGTATCAATGTCAATATCTTGGTTGTGATACTGTACTACAGTTTTGTAAGATGTTACTATCGGGGGAAACTGGATAAAATGTGTATGAGATTCTCTGTACTATTTCTTGAAACTGCATGTGAATCTATAATTAACTCAAAGTAAAAAGTTTAACTTAAAAATTATCATATGCAACTACTTTAAAAATATGAAACACTTGGACATAAACTGGACTAAAAATATGGATTACTTGCACACTGACAACTATAAAACATTGCTAGGAGAAATTAAAGAAGACCCAATAAATGGAGAGATATGCTGTGTTCATGAATTTAAGGGCTCAGTATTGGTAAATTGTTAATTCTCCCCAAACTGAATTACAGATTCAGTGTAATCCCAACCAGAAATTGACAAGCTGATTCTAAAATGTGCATATATGAAAATGCAAAGGATAGAATAGCCAAGACAATTTTGAAATAGAACAAAATTGGAAGACTTAGACTTTACGACTTTGTGACTTAGGATAAAGCAACACTAATCAAAACAGGATAGTAATGTATAAAGGTAGTCAGACTACTGGAACACAATAGTCTGGAAACTGACCTACAGGGATGCCTGGGTAGCTCAGTAGGTTAAGCAGCTGCCCTCAGCTCAGGTCATGATCCCAAATGGGATCAAGTTCCGCACTAGGCTCCTTGCTCAAAGGGGAGCCTGCTTCACCCTCTGCCTATCCTTGCCACTCTGCCTGATTGTGCTCTCTCTGACAAATATATAAAATCTTAAAAAAAGAAAGAAAGAAAGAAAGAAACTGACATTTTATTTTTAACACATGTGTAAAGGCAATTCGGAGAAGAAAGGATAGTCTTTGCAACAAGTGGTGCTGGGACACCTGGATATCCATATGCTAAAAAAGAAAAAGAAACAACCAAAAAATAAAGACAAAAAAAATCTCTGATTCATACCTTGTACCATATAAACTATAAAGCTTCTAATGAAAACATAGGGGGAAACTTTTGAAATCTTGGTTTAGACAAAGATTTCTTACATATAACACCAAAAGCAAGATTTTGTGAATTTAAAATATCTTGTACTCACCTACTTCTCTCTATCTGTATGTCACCACTCTGGTCTCAACCAATTATGTTTTGTCCAGACTACTTTTTCTATTTCCATTCCCTCGTACTTCTACCCCCCTGCCTTGTCCAATCACCTTCACAAAAATGAGAGTGATCTTTTCAAAGATATTTCTGATCCTATCATTTCCCTGCTTAAAACTCTTGAACAGATTCCCACGTTCCTTGGGAGAACACAGTCTTTGAATGCCTGGCCCTCTTTAGATCTCAGTTTCATGTTGTGCTATTCACTCCCCTTAATCATTCTGCTCTAGCCACACCTGTCTATCATTTCCTCTAATATGGTAAACTCTTCTGGCATGGCAACCATTGTTGTTCTTTCAGCACAAACTGCCCCCTCTTCCCTCCTTCATTATCCAACTGGCCAATCCGTACTCACCTTTCAGATCTCAGCATAAATGTCACTTCTAAAGAGAGGCCTCATATGACACCCCCAATCCTAAATTTATACCCCAAGGACTTTACACTTGCTGTTTCCTCTGCCAAGGGAAGCTCTTTCCCCAAATCTTTATATGGCTTACTCCATGACACTTCACCTTCTCAAAAAGAACTTCCATGACCACTTAATTAAAATACCAATCCTATCACTCTTTTTTTAAAAAAAGATTTTATTTATTTATTTAAGAGAGAGAAACAGAGAGAGAGAGCACAAAGTGGGAGGGAGGAACAGAGGGAGAGGGAGAAGCAGATTCCCCACTGAGCAGAGAGAAGGACATGGGCCTCAATGCCAGGACTCTAGCATCATGATCTGAGCCCAAGACAGATGCTTAACTGACTGAGCTACCCAGGTGCCCCATCTTCTATCACTATTTAACCTCTTACCTTGTTTTATTTTCTTATCAAATATGAAATTATATTCTTTAATTACTTATTTGTAATCACTCTATCTTTCTAGAATGTGAGCTCCCCAAGGACAGAGCTCTGTCTTGTTCATTACTCTCTCTTTATTGCCTAGCATACAGCAGGAATCCAGGAATCTGAACTTACATGACATGTACAAATTCAGGAGCTCAGTCTTACAGGGAAGAGAGATGCACAAATGAACAGCTGTAATACACAATATGGATATGGGAAATTAATGGGAATCACAAAGAATGGAGTGATGGTCTCTACTTTGGTGGTCCAGGAGAGATCCTCACACAGAAGGAAGCACTTGAGTTAGCTATTAAGAGATATAGTATTGGAAGCTCTAAGTAGAAGGTCTACATATGCAGTCATAAAGGAACAGAAGAGAAGGTATGTGAAGGGAACTGCAAATATCTGAGAAAGACATTTGCACAGGGTTTATGTGAGGCACTGCTCATACTATTTCACTTGCTTGAGATATTCCTCTGCCATTTCAATGTTTTAATTCTACCAAACCAGTAAGATATAAACTCAAATGCCATTTAAGCCACAAAACCTTTCCTGTGTTTCCTCTCTCCCACATTCCATGCCACATTATGTATATCACAAGTCCTTATGGCAATTTACCCTCTCTACTCTATTTTATGGCTATATGATTACTGTATTTTTTTTTAAGATTTATTTATTTATTTGACAGACAGAAATCACAAGGAGGCAGAGAGGCAGGCAGAGAGAGAGGAGGAAGCAGGCTCCCCGCTGAGCAGAGAGCCCGATGTGGGGCTCGATCCCAGGACCCTGGGATCATGACCCGAGCCGAAGGCAGAGGCTTTAACCCACTGAGCCACCCAGGTGCCCCTGAAGTTAGTTTTTTTTTTTTTTTTTAATTCTTTGCTCATTTTGATTACTGTATTATGCATTATTTCCCCTTACACAGTCTTAAGTTTAAATAGCAAAAAGAAAGCAAAAAACAAATCAGAAAATTAAATGATTACTTTTTAGATTTGGTGGTGGTGGTAGTCGAAAGAAGATATATATTGTCAAATTTTAAATGATCACTTCTAAATAACAGATTGGGATGGAAATCTACTTGAAAACCTTGTATCAGATGAAAAAACTATGGATAAATTTTTCGTCTTTGAGGGAGTGTAACTATTGATTCAACATGTTTAGATTTTTCTTTCTTATCCCAAATTTCTAATCACTTTATTAAATCACTTATTAATATTTCTATTACTATCCTCTTATATTCATTCCTTCACATATTTGAAAACTAGAACTATAGGCATTATGAGAGTTAACTATTACACAGATTCATAGAAATTTATTCTAAGAATGCTACATTAAGTTTTAGCAGTTCAAGTATTTCATATACAATGTTCCTTTAAGACTCAGCATGTAATTTTAATAAACCAAACAGATAAAACCATCTCATTGTTTATTTTTCCTCATAAACTTTCCCACTAAGCTTTCTAAAGAACTTCCAGTTAATAGTTGAAGCATAAAATTATCTCTGTTTTAAATGTTTCTTTATTCATTTTGCTGCTTTTTTTTTTTTTAACAGCTTAAAGATTATTCATTATCATAAACTACAACAGCTCACTTAGGAACTTATATTATCAGGAACCAGAAAACACTGGTGCCAAACAGTCAGTGTTTGCAGGATGTGTATTTAGTATATAATAGACACCAAGGATTAGATTTTGTTTTAAATTAAATAATCTGAAAAGAGAATCTATATGACAAACTAATAATCTTTTAAAAAATAAACCAACTCCATTGTATAAGAAACAAAGCAAACTAAGATGAAACAAAGTGATTTATATGCAATGACTGTTTTAAAATGTTTCACCTATACCAGTCAAAAATTAAGTATGGTCTCACCACATATACAATTATTTTGGAATCTTATCTTTTGTTACTTTATGTTTAAAACTAACAGAATAATTTGTGTGCAACATTCATAGTTTTATATTGTTATAGCCCAAAATGGAACAAATAAGACTATAGAAAGAACAGCCTTCACAAATACCACATAGTATTATCTGCAGTTTTCCTAACCACATATATTTTCCATCCATATTTTGAAAGCGTGTATGTATATATATATGTATTTTCCTCCCAAACTATATCTTTGTAATACAAAAGGAAAAAAGTTATACAGTTTAAAGGATCTTTAAATTACAAGACAATTTCTTCCCAACTATGAAAGACCTTGGAGAGGTATTTTGGACTATTTTTAGTCCTTTTCTAAATTTTTAGTATTCTATAAACTTATTTTTTACTTTCCCTTTCCTTATCCTTTCCCCCCACTACAGACACTCCCTTTAAGCAACAGGGCATCAACAATCCTCCCACGTTCAAAGTCGGCTACATCTGTTGCTCTTTTCTATTGTTGAAAATTCCTGCCTTAATCCTATTTGACTTTATTCATGCAAAGGTCATCCCTGAATTCAACAAATGGAGAAGCGATAGCAAAGCACACTGTTGAACATAGCTGAGAAAATACCTCGTGGAACATGTAACTACTGTGTTCACACTGTCTCTTAAGTACCTGATACATACCATGTAGGCCTCCAATCTAGAAGCCTATAATCTCAAAATGTGTTATGTTCATTATTATATTTGCTAAACATTATAACAATGATCCTGATTTTTGGTAATATGCTGCTGTTTCTTTTTTCCTAAACCAACTGAATGTTCATATTACTAATTGTGCCTACCTTCAACAGCATGAATTAACTTAGAGGATCTACTCTAACCCTATTATCACCATTAGTGTTTGGCAAATGTCACTTTACTTTTTCCTCCATAGAATGGCATCTCTAATTCTTTAATTTTCAAAATCTGCCAATGAAACTAAATTATTGTATTCAGTTTATAAAATAAGTTCCCAATTCCAATAAGCAGCAAAAGAGATGGGTTTCATTATGCCTCAAAACTCTCAACAGACACTTGATTATGAACTACAGTTACAATACATTATGCCACTGGCCTTTTTCTCTACTAAATACAGCTCAAATCTATAATTTACTGCCACCCGTATATATCTGACCAGAACTAGGAGGCATTAACAGGAAGATTAAAGTAAGCACTAAAATAAACTTGACTAAAAGATTTATGAGGTGAAGATAATTATTTTTAATATGCTCATAATTCACCATGACTAAAATATGGGAACACTTAGTCACACATGCTTATGTCCAAGTTAAAAAAGATGACTGCCAAGTTAAAAAAAAACCAAGCTCAATTAGTTTCAAGCAATCAGTGAAAAGGCTACTGTTAATCTTATGGCTTAATAAGGAAAAGAAATCTTGTCTATAATATCCTATGCTAAATGAGATATTTAGTATAAGATAAAACTGAATATAAGATTTAAAAAATTACTTAGCTACTTACATATAAATTTAAAGGTCATTTTTTTTTAGATTTTTATTTAATTATTTATTTGACAGAGAGAGAGAGAGAGATATCACAAGTAGGCAGAGAGGCAGGCAGAGAGAGAGAGAGGAAGGGAAGCAGGCTCCCTGCTGAGCAGAGAGCCCAACGCGGGACTCGATCCCAGGACCCTGAGATCATGACCTGAGCCGAAGGCAGAGGGTTTAACCCACTGAGCCACCCAGGCGCCCCCTTACATATAAATTTAAACAGCTGTTAATGATACCTTTTCACTGTTTCATAATACAACATACTCTAATTCTAATACAAAACTAAATTTTCCAAGAAGAGATTTTAATGCAGTTTTGCACTGACGGCAAAATGTATGAGTATAAATAAAACCAAACTTAAGATTTGTCCTCAAGCTCATAAAATACAGTTTCTCAAATTCTGACAGACAAAACTAAATAAAATTCAAAGGATGTAAAAATAAAATACAAAAATGTCACCATTTTTAAGATAGCACCATTTTTTTTTTCTAAAAAAACCTGTGTGTAACTTAGTTTTATTCATTGAATTGTATTTTCTCAACAATGCAACTTTAGGCTAAATACTTAGCCTTCATTTTCTATTTGTCTATTAGTAGTGATTTTTTTTTTCTTTTCCTTCAAATATTTATTCATTCATTTTATAGAGAGAATATACATGGTGGAGAGGCATAGAGGGAGAGAGAAACTCAAGCAGACTCCACAGTTAGTGCAGGTCCTGACAAGGGACTCATTTTCAGGACCCTGAAATCATGACCTGAGTCAAAGTCAAAAGTCAGACGCTTAATTGCTTGAGGCACTCAGGAGCCCTGCTAGTGAATTACCAGACTACAAATTCTCTGTTCCCCAAGCTTTTTAGTCCAGTAGTTAATGCACTTAAATGTAATAGCAAAGTTTAGTATTTGAAGGAGGCTTTCCAAATTCCATTTTTATAAATACAAGACTCCTTTTAGTAAGTACTTAATAACTTTGTTTACAAATTTGTATTTGTAAGAGATGTGGCACACTTATACTAGATAGGATGTGATATAATGAGTGGCCTGAGCTTTGCCTTAATTTCTTTATTTTTAAAATGGCAGAAATAGCACCCACCCTATCTACTTCATGGTTCTGCAGAGATATTAAAATAAATTATGTGTTCTGGAGACTATAAAGTACTTTATAAATGTAAGGAATTACCATTCAAAGCAAACTTCTGCCAACTGACTGATAGGTGTATTTCTTTGATCTAAGTCTAGTTCATATGGAAATAGACTAAAATAAAACAAAGTAAAATGCTGTATGCCAAAGAGTCTTAAACTTCTTCATTCCACAATTTTCTTAAGAATTTTTATGATCCTAGTAGACGGGGACCACCATCTTCTTCAACATTCTTCCAGATGGTTTCAGCATGGAACTCCAGTATGGATAAATGCAAAATATTTAAGACAGAAAAATATTTATGACAGAAAAAGTGGTGGGTATCCTATCTTCAAGCCTGATATTACCTGATTTAGAGATAGTCTTCAAATCCACATCCAAAAAACTCTAGCAAGGTTGTGTGCTTTCATGTCCCACCTGAGTTGAGAGACCACACACTGCATCTGGACAGAAAGGTTCTTTACTCTCAGTGAAGGAACAGGCAGATAGGAGACACTAGAAAATTACAGAATGTATATGTGGCCTATTTCCCTAGAGACTACTAGAGCCAGTTTTATTTTCTCCACATGCGACTTGACAACAGTTCTTGTCTAAAGATGTCCCTGTCTCAGCCCCAAGGCTCAGTCCTCCATGCCCTGGCTCTCTGTTATCTTTGAGCAGGAGTGAGTCCTCAGCTCCTGAGTTCATGATTGAAATATCTTCAATGTAAAGTTCACAATTAATGAGTTTTCCCCCGGAAGCCTCAATAGGCCAGCACTTCCTAATCACTCTAAGCTCAGACATCCCTGAAGGAGGATGAAGGGTCATTTTCTTAGAGTTTGCATTTTCACTTCTTAAATAGCTTTCAATTTTAGCACCTATTTCACAAAATCTACAATTTTGCTAATCCCTTGAAAAGGCAAGACCAGGGAAGCCTGTGTGGCACAGTCATTAAGTGTCTGCCTTCTGCTCAGGTCGTGATTCCAGGACCCTGTGATTGAGCTTCAAATCCAGCACTCTGCTCGGTGGGAGGCTTGCTTCTCCCTTTCCCAACCCTCAACCCCAGCCTGTGTTCCCTCTCTTGCTGTCTCTCTGTCAAATAAATAAATAAAATGTTAAAAAAGAAGAAGAAGAAAAAAAGATAAGATCAGTTTCATTGTTAATCCTGACAACTATGTGTAGGTGCATGTTTCAGATGGAAGAAGGGGAGAACAAAGGATAGAAGGAGGATCTAAAACTGAATTCATTTTCTTAAATACAAATTTATTCTTCTTGTACTCTCTCTGCTGAAGGCAGATTGCTTGCTTTTCTTCCGACCTTCCTTCCTTCCTTTCCTCCCTCCCTCCTTCCTTCTTTCCTTCTGTTCATTCAATAGGTCATTCATCCACCTACCCAATAAATATTTATTGAGCACCTACCCATGCTATCTTCTAAGGACACAAAAATGAAGAAGTCCATGATCTCATGGAGCTCATAGAGTATTCAGGAAAAAAATGATAATAAAGTATATAGGTAAGAAGATAGTAATTAAGAAAAAGGGGGTGGTTTATATAGGGTAGTCAGGGAATGCCTCTTTATTTTATTTTTTTAAAATACTTTATTTATTTATTTGACAGACAGAGATCACAAGCAGGCAGAGAGGCAGGCAGAGAGAGAGGAAGGGAAACAGGCTCCCCACCAAGCAGAAAGCCCGATGCGGGGCTCGATCCCAGGACCCTGGGATCATGACCCGAGTTGGAAGGCAGAGGCTTAACCCACTGGGCCACCCAGGCACCCCAGGGAAGGCCTCTTTAAAGAGGTGACACTGAAAAGAGATCTGAATGAAATGAGGAAATGAGCCACGAGGAAATCTCGGAAATAATGTTCCAGACAGAGTGAAAAACAAATATAAAGATCCTGAGGCTATAATGAACTGGCCATACTTGAGGACCAGAAGACCAGAATGACTCTAACAGAATAAAAAAAGCACTGGGTGATAGGAATGAAAGTTGGAGACGAGATAGAAACCAGATGGGATATGGCCTTTAAAGGCCATGGTCATGTTATTCTGTAAGGGAGGCCACTGGTAGGTTTTGAACAAGGCAGTGACATAATTGATTAATGATTTTAAAACATCATCCTAGTGAGACTTCCAGTACCAAAGACACTCTGAAGAATTATACACTGCAAAATAACCAGATCCTGCACAAAATAGAGATTTTTATTGAGTTGCTGGTAACGAAACATTTTTTCATATAAAGGAAAACTTGAGGAGTGAAAACCAAGCTTTTGTGAAAGACACAAATTTTCCAAGGGAAGAAAACTGTTTTTCAGTGTATCTCTCTGTGTGTTATCTTTTACAGTAAGTAAATAAATAGTCTTTTAAACTGACATACTCCTACAACCAGGAAACCCCATGCTTAGAAATACTTTTAACATAGTGTTTTTTAATCCTTACTAACCTTTAAAATCACATGGACAGTGAAAAACACAAAACAACATTAATGTCTAAATCCACTTCTAAAGATTCAAAGTTAATGGTGTAATGTAGGATCCAAGCACTGATATATTTTTTTTTAAGTTTCCCAGCTAACACTGAATACCATTACCCCAAGAAAACCCTTATATCAAGAGACATAAAGAATTTTCACAGCAATATCATTCCGAATGGCTGAAATGTGGGGGAAAATTCTTATCTCCATCATCAGGAGAATGGACGAATCATGGTAGGCTCCATGGAATAGATTATATAGCAATGCAAATGAATAAACTACAGCTGTATATAACATTTATAAGTCTTAGAAACATAATATTGAGTAAATAGAGAAGCCTACTAAAAGAATAATGCATAAACAACCTATGTTTAGGTATACAGGATAATGCCATTTTTGTAAATCTTGAAATAAACATTGTTTAGGGGTTCATATTTATAAAAGAATGGTTAGCAGTCATATGTTTGGGAGGAGAAGTAGAACACAGGCAGAAGGGCAGAAGCATTACCAGTAGATTTGACATTACTGGCAATGTTTTTAGTTTTTAACACTGGATAGTATTCACTTTGCTCTTAGGATCCATAACTTACCCTATGTATTTCATATATTATTTTGCATAAGTCAAATATGAGATAACAATTTTTGTAAGACTTCTACTGTGGGGGCACCGGGTGGCTCAGTTGGCTGAGCCTCTAACTCTTGGTTTTGGCTTAGGTCATGATCTCAAGGGCAAGAGATGGAGCCCCGCATCAAGCTCTACACTCAACAAGGAGTCAGGAGAGATTCTCTCCCTCTCCCTCTGCCCCTCCCCTACTCATGTTCTCTCTCTAATAAATAAATAAATCTTTAAAAAAAGATTTCTACCATGTAGAAAACAGACTCTGGATAGGGTATATAAGTAGAAACAGAGAGATAAGTTGAGAGGCCACTGAAATAGTCCAAGAAAGAACTGACGGTGGACTATGCCACAGTGGAGTGGGGAAGAAGTGAGAAGGAATTAGATTTAGAATACATTCTGGGTGGGAGCATGAGGGACACCACAAATTCCATGTGGAGGCATCTCTGAGCTCGCCGAGTAGACACCATGAGCAAAGCTTGCCCTCCTGAATGGAAAAAATTTACGGACAAGAAATTATCATTGAAATTAAATGGTAGCAGATATGTCCAAGGAATATTGTGGGGGTTCGATCCATTTATGAATCTTGTGATAGATGAATGTATGGAGATGGCAACTCGTGGGCAATGGGACAATACCGGAATGGTGGTAATACGAGGAAATAGTATCATCATATTAGAAGCCTTAGAACAAGTATAAACAATGAATGTGTTCATCAGAAGAATCAACTGCTTCCACATGTCCCCTCTCCATAGTACCTGTTTTACTACAATATAAAAATCAGGTTGCATGCATTTTCATATTGAACTTTTTTGTTAAACTTCTATAATAGTCCAAAAAAAAAAAAAAAAAAAAAAGAATACATTCTGAAGAGCAGAACTTCTAGGACATACTGATGGAGTATAAAGTCTGCACTGTCCAATACAGCAACTGCTAGTCACATAAGGGGATTTATTTTTTTATTTTTATCTTTTTAAAAAAGATTTTATTTAAAAAAAAAAAGATTTTATTTATTTACTTGACAGAGAGAGAGACAGCAAGAGAGGGAAGGAACACAAGCAGGGAAGTGGGAGAGGGAGAAGCAGGCCTCCCACTGAGCAGGAAACCTGAGGTGGGGCTCAATCCCAGGACCCTGGAATCATGATCTGAGCAGAAGGCAGATGCTTAATGACTGAGTCACCCCACATAAGGGGATTTAAATTATTTTAAATTAAATGAAATTTAAAAATTAGTTCTTCAGCCATGCTAGCTGCATTTTAAGTGCACATGTGGCTAGTAGCTAGCACATTAGTGTAGATATAGAACACATCCGCCATATAAAGTTCTGTTCAATAGATGGAGTATAGGAAAAGGAGGAGAAAAGATGGGCTCCTCAGTTTTCTGCCTGAGTAACTGGCAGTGCTATTCACCGAGAGATGGGGAACACGAGGGGAATAGTAAGTTTGGGAGGAAAATGAAGAGTTCAGTTTTGTGCAAGGAGAGGTACTGAGTAGACAACAAATCAGAGAAAAGTTGGAGATACATCTGGGATATATATTAGTATATAGATAGTATTTTAAATCACAGGATTAGATTTAATTGGAAAATGGTATACCCCCTTTTGAAGGCCTTTCAAAATTAGAAACACATTTACTCTTTGACTCACTTCATATAATTTACCTAACATATTTTAAAGTAATCTGTAGTCATTTGTTGCAGCATTGCTTATAATAAACGAAAGACTAGAAATAACACTTTGGAATAGGGATGTAAAACAGAATGAGGAAGTTCTCTAGCTACAAAAATGAGAAGATTCCGAGGATACACTGTCAAAAGAGCAAAATTAGGGGGTAGAACAGTGTTTATAGGATGTTACCTTTGGGATAAGCAAAAAAAGGAAGAATAAAAATAAATACTTAGTTTTTCTTGTATCTGTGTAAAAACCACTGGGAGAAAATACAAAAAGTTAATAGAGGGACGCCTGGGTGGCTCAGTTGGTTGGACGACTGCCTTCGGCTCAGGGCGTGATCCTGGAGTCCCGGGATCGAGTCCCGCATCGGGCTCCCAGCTCCATGGGGAGTCTGCTTCGCTCTCTGACCTTCTCCTCGCTCGTGCTCTCTCTCACTGTCTCTCTCTCTCTCTCAAATAAATAAATAAAATCTTAAAAAAAAAAAAAGTTAATAGAAATGGTCAGCTTTAGAAAGCTGGGGTGGAAGGGGTATAATATGATAAACTGGGACAGGGGTGGTACCAAGACTTCCTAATATACATTTTTTTATATTATTTTTATCTTTGAACCATGGTAATATGTTATCTGGCTAAAACAACTCTATTAACATTTTTAAAAAGGAAAGAGTACCCAGCTACATTAAATGGTGCTGAAGGGATCAATAAGGTAAGAACTAAATTGACCCCTGGATTTGGCAAGCTGGAGTTGACCTTAACACGGGAGGCTTCAAAGAACAGAAGTAGAAAGAAAAGCCTGTTTGAAGTAGACTGAAAAAACTAATGAATATAGACAACTTTTTCAGTAGAAGGCAGAGAAATGGGCAAGTAATTGAAGGGATATATGGTATCTAGAAAGTTTTGTTTCTTTTTAAGATGGACTATGGAGGGCACCTGGGTGGCTCAGTGGGTTAAGCCTCTGCCTTCAGCTCAGGTCATGATCTCAGGGTCCTGGGATCAAGCCCGCATTGGGCTCTCTGCTCAGCAGGGAGTCTGCTTCTTCCTCTCTCTCTCTCTCTGCCTGCCTCTCTACCTACTTGTGATCTTTGTCTGTCAAATAAATAAATAAAATCTTAAAAAAAAAAAGATGGACTATGTAGATTATTTCTAAGCTAAATGAGGTGATCAGATACTGAGTATGATTCTAATGTAATAAGGAGAGGGGTAGAATCAGGATCAAAGCCCTTGACTAGATCAGAGGAATGGGTCTAATACCCATGGTGATGGGTGGTCTCTGGATAAAAGCAGGGACTGTTCCTTAAAACAACAAGTAAGGCAGAATGTGAGGTTACAGATCATGACACCGTTCTCTTAACACAAACACACATACATTCTAGCTTTAATGGCCTTCTACTACACATGGGTTTAATTCGAAAATTATTGCCATGGTCCATGAGATCCTTCATGACCTGAGCAGTATCTACCTCTCTTGTATAACATCACTCTCCCCTTGTTCACTACATTCCAGTTACATGGGTCTTGTTTCAGTTCTTTACACATAACAAGTTATTTCTTGCTTGAGGGCCTTTGTACATGCTGTCTGAAATTCCTCTTCTCTCCTACTATTCCTATTGTTGTCTTCTTATTATCCTTAAATAGATCGCCTATCATTCTTACAGTAAGTACCCTGTTCCTTTTCTCCAAAATGTTTACCAAGATCTTTATGTACATACTTCTGGATTCACTTTGTAGTACCTCTAGAAGGCAGAAACCATGTCTGTTATACCCACTATCTAACATTATGCCTGGCACACTGTGGATACTCAATAAATATATTTAACATGTTATTTTTTAATTGTGGTAAAAAAAGATAATATTAAACTTACCAAGCTTAACCATTTTTAAAAAAGATTTTACTTATTTATTTGAGAGAAAGAGCGCATGAGCAGGGGAGGGGGCAGAAGGAGAAGCAGGCTCTCCGCTGGGCAGGGAGCCCAATGTGTGGCTTGATCCTAAGACCCTGAGATCATGACCTGAGCCAAAGGCAAACACTTAAACCCAACTGAGCCACCCAGGCACCCTCAAGCTTAACCATTTGTAAGTATACACTTCAGTAATCAATAATTATTTTCTGAATGAGTGAAATAAGCAATCCAACCAGTTGCCTAAGCTAGACACTACTGAATCATCCTTCTTATTCTTCCCTTTTCTCCCTCAGACTTTAGTCTTGTCAATTCTAACTACAGTTTCATTCATCCTTTCATTCCATCTTCACAGCTTTCCTCAATGGTTCATACCCTCATGATTTCTGGCCTGGGCAATCCTAAAAATCTCCTATGTGTATTCCTATCTTCAGGTTCTTTAGTATTTATTCTTCACATACTATCTTCAAAGTTCTCATTTTACTGAAATCTGGTCATGCCTTTTCTTTAATGAAATAGAAACTAAGGGTGTGCATGGCTGAACCTGGAAATCAACTGAGTGAGCAATGGTTCTGCTTACAATCTGGAACCCAAGATCTGTCAAGGGAGGTCACTGGGGCCTCAGATAAAAATGTGAAAAGCCACCGTGAATAGCAGAAGCTGAGGACAGGGAAGGTAGTGGGGATAAGGCAATGAAGATGAAATGTTAAGAGAAGCTGCTCTATTCTGCTATAGGATAGCTCTTTTGCTCAGGGACTCACTCTGCTTCTGTAACCACTACTAATTATTATGATTAAGGCAGACATTACACACTTACCCTTTCAAAGTACAGTTCTCTAAGTCTGACAAATGCATACAGTTGTGCAACCTCCACCACAACAGTATATATAGCACCATTCCATTACCTCCCTAACCCCCAAATTCCTATGTATCCCCTTCCCTACAGACAATCACTGATGAATTTCTATCCCTACAGTTTTGCCTTTTCTAAAGTGCCACAAAAGTGAAATCATACAAAATGTAGCCTTTTGAGTCTGGCTTCTTTCACTTAGCATATGCATTTGAGATTCATCCATGCAGCTGAATATATAAAATATGACAGCCTTTTAATAGTTTCATTAACTTTTCCTTCTTTTTGAGGTGTTAGGAAGCTAAGAATCAGGGTAAGACTACCTGTCTTTTTTTTAAAGATTTTATTTTTAAGTAATTGCTACTCCCAGGGAGGGACCTGAACAACCCTGAGATCAAGAGTCCCATGTTCTACCAACTGAGCCAGCCAGGACTCTATAAGACTACTTTTGATATTTCTTCACAGTAAATAAAAGCTTGACTTAAAAGAGTTCCTGGTTTTAAGAGATTGCTACTAATATCCTAATGCCTACACAATGAAGTCCACATTTCTACCAATCATGCCTCAAAAATATTTTTTACTGATTTATTTGAGAAAGAGAGAGAAAGAGAGCACAGGAGCTGGAGGGAGAAGTAGAGGGAGAGAGAATCTGAAGCAGACTCCACACTGAGCACAGAGCTTGATGTGGGGCTCAGTCTTATGACCACAGCCTCATGACCTGAACCCAAACCAAAAGTTGGCCGCTAAACCGAATGAGCCACCTTAGTGCCTCCCTGATCCCATTTTTATGTCCAGATATCCTACTCACCTATTCCACTACAAACACACCAGTAGTGCTCATGGTTTTTTGAACTAGGCACTTTCATACTTCAATGCTTTTGCCCATCTGTTTCTTTTGGAAGTATACTGTATCATACTTTTTATGTGCCTGCCATATTCAGTAAGTTGTGAAGTTATAGAAGACAAAGACTTTCCCTTAGTCATGTTTTTCCTCCGAGTTCACAACAGAGCACCTTGGATAGAGTGAGGGCTACATGATGAATGTATGAAATAGCACGAGGATAGGCATGTCCCCAGATGTCTTTAGAGATGTCCTATTTAAGTGGACACTGCCTTCCCCCAACTATCCCAATCACAAACTTTGAAAGACATTCCCATTGAACACTTCTTTCTTAGAAAAAGAAATATAATCCATTTTTTTCTGTTTTACGTTGGTTTATTTCTCACTTAAGGAAAATCAATTGTCATTACCATTAACAAATATTTACTGGAAATATACTAATTGTTCTGGCAAATTTTAAGGTACATACCTCATTTTGGTACGAGAAATAACTTATTTTCACTTCATATTCAGACCATATTAAGAGTGGCAAGGAATATGGCTGAACTGCTTCCTATAGTATTCTACATGACTAGTATCTCTAACTGTGTCAAAAGAGATTAACTCCTAAGAAGTTTTCAGATTCCATTTTACAGCACTTTAGCATCTCAAACCCTTTAAAAACATTATATAAATGTACATACATGAAAATATTTCTTACAATGAAAATACTCAGGTTACTAATGTTTTGTATAATAAAGAGAATTTTACCATAGTACTCAAAGCAAATTTTATTTTAAACTACATACTATATATATTCAATTTTTAAAAAGCATTTGGCAGCCCATATGCTATTCAATTAGCTTTTCCTTCTTTTTGAGGTGTCAGAAAGCTATGAATTAGGCTAAGACTACTTTTAGTGCCTCCTTCAGAGGATGTTTAACTTCAGAGTCATATAATAATGGTACTTCTACTGAAAAATATCTTTAGAAATTTCCGTGAATGTCTTTTTATTTTTCAATTCTTAAATTTTTAATTCCAGTATAGTTAATGTACACTGCTATATTAGTTCCAGGTGTACAACATAGTGATTCACACTTCCATATGACACCCAGTGCTCATCACAAGTGCCCTCCTTAATCTCCATATCCTTTTTCACCCATTCTCCCACTCACCTCCTCTCCAGTAACCATCAGTTTGTTCTCTATGGTTAAAAATGTTTGATTTGTCTCTCTCTCTCCCTCTCTGTTATTCTTTTTGCTCATCTGTTTTGTTTTTTAACAAATCATATGGTGAAATCATATGGTATTTGTTTTTCTCTGA
The DNA here is from genome assembly GCF_020171115.1 of Neogale vison. Lineage (NCBI taxonomy): Eukaryota > Metazoa > Chordata > Mammalia > Carnivora > Mustelidae > Neogale > Neogale vison. The sequence goes on along the minus strand of NC_058098.1, from coordinate 84,829,895 downwards.
CTGATTTACTTTGCTTAGCATTATACTCTCTAGTTCTATCCATGTCATCGCAAATGGCAAGATTTCATTCTTTTTTGATTTGTTTTTGATTTTTTAGGTAGGGGGGAGGAACACACAGAGAGGGAAAGAGAGAATCTTATTCAGGCTCCTCGCCCAGCACAGAGCCCAATGCAGGGCTCAGTCTCAGAACCCTGAGATCATGACATGAGTCAAAATCAAGAGGTGGATGCTTAACTGACTGAGCCACCCAGATGCCCCAAAATTGCATTCATTTTTTATAGTTGAGTAATATTCATATGTGTGTATGTGTGAGAGATCTCTTCTTTATCCATTCTTCTACCAATGGACACTTGGACTGCTTCCATAATTTAGCTATTGTAAATAATGCTGCATAAACATAGCAGTGCATGTATCCCTTTGAATTAGTGTTTTTGTATTTTGGGGATAAATACCCAGTAGTGGGATCACAGGGTAGTTCTATTTTTAACTTTTTGAGAAACCTTTGTATTGTTTTCCACAATAGTTGCACCAGTTTGCATTCCCACCAATTATCCAGGAGGGCTGCTTTTCCCCCCATATCCTCACCAACACTTGTTTCTTGTGTTTTTGATTATAGCCATCCATGAATGTCTTTTATTGTCAATGTTTATCAAAGTTATGATGGCTGCCCATGAAAATTATAAAATGCACATGTGTCTGAGTATTTTCTTTTTTTAAATATTTATTTACTTATTTGAGAGCAAGAAAGAGAGAGAGAGAGCACAGGTGGCTGAGGCAGAAAGAAACCCAAGCAGACTCCAACCTGAGTGTGGAGGCTGATGTGTGGCTAGATTCCACAACCCAGCCAGAACTAAGAGTTGTACTCTTACGGTACAAATGACTGTACTACCCAGGCACCTGTGTCTGAGTTAGTATTTTCAAAATGAAGAAACATACGTGTATTATGTATACTCTAAAGCCTCATCATCAAATATTATTAATAATAGAGTTGGTTATATTTTGGGCATGGTATGTTCACTGTATTAAGTAAATTATTTTGAATAATTTTCCTTTCTAAACATATTAAAAGCGCTCTATAGGAAACACACTTTCTTTCCTGGGGGGGAAAAGCAATAAGTAAAATAATTTCTATGTTAAAAATATTTTTAGTCAATTCTAAATTTATAGGGATATTATAAGCAGCTATAAGAATAACTTATTTGTGTGACTGCTATTCAAGGTGCAGTTTTGTTAAGTAAAATAAAGATATTAACAAGTTGTAAAGAAATATATACAAGGGCAAAAATATGTAACAGAACAAACTTCTTTACATTGTGTGTAAATCTGAAGTACCCATTACTAAAATATTTAACTCATCAAAGTGAGGCTAAATGAAGACTTCTACTTAATAATTCAAGTTATTCTGAGTACATGAAAGAATAAACTGTTTTTCTATTAAAAAACGAACTCTGTGACTTATATTAATCACTCAATTATATGAACCTTTTCTGTTTTGCTTACTTACGGAGTTTTACTATAAGAAGTATGGAAAGAAAAGAAAGAAAAAAAAAAAGAAAAAAGCCCTGCTATTTTAAAACCTGTCTTCCAAAGGCAGCTAAGATACATCTAAGAGTTAAATAGGTAAACACTAAACAGTTTCCACTCCAATGACATCTTGTGGGGGTGGTGCAGAAACCGTTTCAGCATTTTTATTCAAATTATTACAGCAAATTATTATACCTTAGAATTAGAAATTATGATAGTGCAGATAAACAATTATCTCTTGAGCATCAGAAGACAGTCTGGGTATGAGAATGGTCTCAAACTGAGGACTTTAGTACTAGAACATAAAAAAACTGTACTACAAAGTAACAGCACAAACTTATTTATCAAAGTATCAAGAACTTTGTAAGTTTACATTCCCAAAGAATAATTAATGTATTCACAATGTATTTTCAATTATTGGCTTTGCTTCTCAATAAGATGATTACTAAAAAGGTTTACTTAGTTTTAAAAGTCTTTCTGCAGCACTAGCTGAACAATATTATAAGTTTTCTTTTTTTTAGAGGTCAAAAAAATTCCTGGGTTATAAACTAAAGACCTAATGATGATCTAACTACGTGCAGGTTTATAAAGAAAATGCTCATACACACTTACGAAAATGGCACTAATGAAGCTAATATTTAGTGCATATATTAATCCTTAGATTACAACTCATAATACAAATATAAAAGAGTTTACATGTCCCACAGTAGTTTGGCCTTCTGCATGTAAACCAGTTAAAGAACCCCTATTACCATTAAAAGTGTGTCCTAACCTCTTGCTTAAATGCCATAGAAACAGACAGTAAAAAAAATATTAAGCCATTTTACAATATCTAGTTGCTCCATTAATTCAACTGTACCCTGATTGTTTCTGAGACTCTTCTCCAAGTTCAAACACGTCAAGCTTGTTCTTCAAGCCCTTCAAGTTGGGACTTATATTAAAAAACAGTGCCAAGCCAGAAGTTTAAGCAAACATAAAACTTTCATAGAAATGATTATAGGAGTTCAAATTGACTGTAAATATCCTCCTCATCAACACGTCAAGTAGTAAAACCAAAATATTTCATTGGATTTATAGTTTATTTTCTGTGTATAATTTCTTCTTTGACCTATATGTTACTTGAAAATGCATACAGTAACTTTCAAATATATGGGTTTGTTCTAGCTATTGTTTTGTTATTCATTTCTAGAGTAACTGCACTATGGGCATAAAACATCATTCCAATCCACTGAAATTTGTTGAAAACTTATGTTAGACCCTAAGATATAGTCACTATAAATAAATTAATTCTTTAGTTGTATAGGGTAGTATTTTATGAGGTCAAAATTGTTAACTGAGTCCTTAAATCTTACTGATTTTTAAGTCTGTCTATTTAGAGAAGTGCTTAATAGTTCACTGTGACGTGGATTATCTGCTTCTTCTTTCTGTAGTTCTTTCAAAGTTAACTCTGTATATTTTGAGGATATATTATTAGGTGGATGCAAATTCAACAGTTTATACTCCTGGTGAACTGACTTTCTATCATGATGAGATGATCAACTTTTATATCTAGTAATGCAGTCAGCCTTAAAACCTATCATATTCAATATTAATATGGCAACATTGGTTTTCTTTTGGTTAATGTTTTCATGGTAAATCTTTTTTCAGTCTTTTAATTTCAATCTTTCATATATCTATTTTTACATATGTATACTGGATTTAAAAAAAATTTTTTTTATTTTTTATAAACATATATTTTTATCCCCAGGGGTACAGGTCTGTGAATCGCCAGGTTTACACACTTCACAGCACTCACCAAAGCACATACCCTCCCCAATGTCCATAACCCCACCCCCCTTCTCCCAACCTGTATACTGGATTTTAAAATCCAGACTGATAATCTTTGTTTTTTAACTGGAGCTTTTAGCCCATTTAGATTTAATTACTAGAGTTTCAATCTATCATATTATTTTAACTTTTCTATTTGTTCCAACCACTTTGTGTTTATTTTTCTCTCCTTTTACTGAATTATTTTACTGAATTATTATTATTCCTAAAAATCTTTCCTCCATTCACTCTTCTAGTTTGGAAGTTAAATGTTATGTCTCTATCCTTTTAGTAATTATTCTAAAAATTATACCATGCTTCCTTAACTAATCAATGTCTAAAGAGCAATCAATCAATATTTTTATCCTTCTTCTCAATAATATAAGGAACTTAGAACACATTAGTGTACTTATTCTCACTCCCAGCTTATATATTATTGTTCTCATATATTTTAATTCTTTTATTTCAGCCCATCATGAAATATTACTCCATTTGTGCTTAAATTTATCCACCTATTTGCCATTGTGTGATCTTTCTTTGTGTCTTAAATTCCTGACCTTCGAATGAGTATTTTCCTTCTGCCTAAGTTACATGTCTTAGAACTTCCTTTAGAGAGGGTCTGTTGGTAACAAACTTGGTTGTCTGGAAATATCTTTATTTTTGTCCTCATTCTTGAAATATTTTCACTGGACATACAACTCTAGGCTGGCAGTTATTTTCTTTCATCATGTCAGAGATATCACTGAACTATCTCTGGCTTCTATTATTACTGTTGAGAAATCAGCAGTGTTCCTTTGAAGGTACTGTGGCTTCTTCCCACCCTTGGGCTTAAAGATCTCTTGTATTTCTCTACCTACCTACCCACATCTGCCTATCAATCAGTCAATCATTTTCTGAAGTTTCACAGCAAGGTCTCCAGTTTAGATTTCTTTGATCCTGAGTGGGATTTTTGCTAGGCTTCTCGAATCAGCAGATTGTATCTTTCATCAGTTTTTTTCTCAGCCATTGTATCTCTTCAAATATAGTCTCTGCTCTACTCTTTCTTTTCCTTCTCAGAGTCTAATCAGAATTATACTACATCTTTATGCCCTTCAACGGACAAATAGATAAAGAAGATATGGTCCATATATACAAGGGAGTATTATGCCTCCATCAGAAAGGATGAATACCCAACTTTAATATCACCATGGACAGGACTGGAAGAGATTATGTTGAGTGAAGTAGGTTAAGCAGAGGGAGTCAAATATCATAAGCTTTCACTTATTTATGGAGCATAACGAATAACATCGAGGACAATGGGAGATGGAGAGGAGAAATGAGATGGGGGAAGTCGGAGGGGGAGACAAACCATGAGAGACTGAACTCTGAGAAACAAACTGAGGGTTTTGGAAGGGAGCAGGGATGGGTTTGCCTGGTGGTGGGTATTATGGAGGGCACGTATTGCATGGAGCACCTGGGTGTGGTGCATAAACAATGAATTTTGGAACACTGAAAAGAAATAAAATAAAATAAAATTTAAAAAAATAAGAATTATACTATATCCTTCTCAATCCTCTAGGGTTTTTTTTTTTTATAATGGAAAATTTTAAAGGTAGAACAAATATTATAATGAACCCTCATATAACCACTACTCTGCTTCAAAAGTTATCAACTTTTTTCCAATTTTGTTCTGTTACTCTCTTAAAATACCAGCCCCCTACACACACATTTTCTCCTAGAGTATTTTAAAGTAAATCCCAGAATTCTATCATTTCAACAGTAATAATCCAGTATGTATCTCTAAAGGATAAGTAAATTTAAGAGCTATGATTTCTCCTCTTCTCCACTTTGACCAAGCTATTCATTTGTTAAATGAATTGGGTCATCTATCCTGGAAGATTTCCCACATTCTCTGTTTTGGCTGATTGCATCTTCATGGTGTCATTTCACATATTCCTTTACAGACACACATCCACACCATGATTCCTGATAGTTATTACAATCAGTGGCTTGATTAGATCTCAGTTTAATTCTTTGGTAAGAATAGTTTAAAGGTGGTTCTATATATTTGCTATTGCAATATAACAGGAGGCACAGAATGACTGCCATATTCTAAAGAATATTAAGACTGATCACTTCAGTTGAGTACTGTCAGCCTGATCCATTCATTCATTATAAAACCTTTCCTCAAGTGTTTTAGCAGCCATGCTGATTGTTGCTAGAACCATTATTTCCTTAGGGATTATGAAATGGTGAATTTTCTAATGATATCATTCCTTCTGCATTTCATGGCTAGAATTCTTCTATAGAGGAAGGACTTTCCGTCATCAACTATTATCTTGAAATACAGTTCATAAAGTAAAGTCAGGATAAATACTTGACTATTTTTCATTATTTATCGAGGTATATAATAATGAGTTGGTGACCTAGCAACCTCCATCAACTGTTGGGATATTATCATTACAAATTCATAAATTTTTATATATTTGATATGTTTCTGTCTGCATATATTTATTCTTTTTTAATTAGGTAAACATGCTCCATTGTCTCCAGCAATTAATGTTACGAAAGTGTCTGATGGTAAAATCTTTCCTTTGTAGGTAACCTGCCTCTGAAATTCAGAAGTACTAGCAGCATATGTCTAGTTTGGGTATCATTCTATTCATCTTGCCTGGTACTTGTGAGTTCTTTTAATCTAAGGACTCAAGCCTCTTTGATAAATTATTTTCCTCATCTCTTCTCATCTTTACACCTCCTTTAATAAATGTAGTAAATTTCTTAACTATAGCGTTTATTTTTGCTCTCTCTCCCATAGTTTTAATTTCTTCATTTTTCACCTTGAATTCTACAGAGAATTTTTTAAGTTTGTTTTCTTATTCATTAATTTGATGTTCTACAATAAACTATCAGCTATATATAATCTAAAAAATTTTTAATTGTGTCTTTTCATATCTAACAGCTCTTTCCTATTCCCAAATTATTACTTTCACCATTTTGGGGTAAAAATTTCAAACCTACAGAAAAGCTGGAAATATAGTACAATAAAAAGCCATATATTCTTTTTTTTTTTAATATTTTATTTATTTATTTGACAGACAGAGATCACAAGTAGGCAGAGAGGCAGGCAGAGAGAGAGAGAAAGGAGGAAGCAGGCTCCCTGATGAGCAGAGAGCCCGATGTGGGGCTCAATCCCAGGACCCTGGGATCATGACCTGAGCCGAAGGCAGAGGCTTTAACCCATTGAGCCACCCAGGTGCCCCAAAAGCCATATATTCTTTATTTTTTGGTGACTACTTGTTGATTTCATTTATTAATGGAATGGCCAATTGAATGATACTAAAAATACTAATAAAAAACTAATATTAAGTTTTAAGAAAAACTTCTGTTTTTGTGGTAAGTTTGTTTTACAGGAGGTCATTTGTTCTGATGATTGAGATTAGTCCCACTTTTTCACCAAGTTTTTGCACAAAATTAAAGGAGGCTCTCATAGTTTCAGGTTCATGCATGACATGGAGAGCGAGTATCTCCTTAATAATAAGGCACCTCCTTAATAATAAGGCACCTACTGCCAACATTTAAGGAGACACTAACTCTTGAGTTGAACAAGTGCCAAGTTTGCACTTACACAAACTCAAGAGTTAATGGCTTCTTAATTTTACATCCTAGTTGCCTCTTTTGCTTCACCCAGGTCCTACCCTGCTGTGCACTCTGTTGTGGTTCTTTTCATTCTCTGTTTTTGTCTCTTTCTTATTATTAAGCCTATCCAGTACCTGCAGTTGAGAAGGGCTCTGTCATAGTTTGCATGAATCTGTTCAAACACCATAGATATGTTGTTCTTCTTCATGCAGTAAAAAGGGTAAGTAACTGGTGCTTCCTTCACATTTTTCAACAATGTACCATAAAGTGATCCTGCCAATTTACATCAATAACACTCACTTTACCATCTGTTGCTAACTGTGTAGACTCTACAGAGCATTTAGCAAATCAGCCAAATTTGTTAATCATCCTTTATCATCAAAGTACACACATAATTTATTTACCTTATTCAGATTCTTTTTCTATATGGGAACACTTTTGTCTCCATAAGGAAAAAAATGTCAATTCAAGTCTCACTTGGAAAACTGTGACGCATACTTTAATTCAGTTACTACAGAATATACTGATATAAAAGAATAACCTCTCAAAATCACATTTAATTATTATACAAAATTTGTTTCAAAAGTCAGGCATTCTAATCATGGTTTGTTCATTTGTTTTTATTTTTATTTTTTTTTAAGATTTATTTATTTGAAAGAGAAAGAGAGAGAATGGGGTCAGGGGAGAGAAATAATCTACAGGCAGACTCCCTGCTGAGTGTGGGGAGCCCAACGCAGGGCTCAATCCCAGGACCCCCAAGATCATGAGCTGAGCTGAAAGCAAGGGCTGGCCACTTAACCAGCCGAGCCACTCAGGCACCCCATCCACTTGTTTTCAAACAGAAGTTAGCATTTTTATCTTTCCCATTAAATACAGTCAGAAAAATCAGGAGGCAAATTCTTAGAGATGTTCTCGATTCTATGGTTGCTCATTTTTCCACTTTTCAAAGACCTTTAAGTGGGTTACAGTTACTGCACATTTGTCTGTCAAATCTGCCTTATTTGTGCACCATGGCTTGGACTAGAGTGAGACAAGGCGGTGCCTTAGAGCACAAGATTCAAGGACGCATTCACTCTTAGGGTGGTACCGATGTAAAATCTGCCCTTTCTCCAACAGGAGACAAGTGCCAACTTAAATTTTGTGTCATATAAGCCTCTCTTGCTTCACTCTGGTCCAGGCCCAGCAGTACCTATATCCAAATATATTTTAGAACTGATATTGCAGGTGCCAAAAAAAGAGGAATGTTTCTCAGTATCCTCACCAGTAATTTTATGCTCTGAAAATTACCGTATCTATTCAGACATCATTATATAAATGTAGTGAGCTGATTTTGAAGGAAATACTATTTAACTTTTGCTAATTTGAGTTTCTTGTTTGTTTGTCTGTGGGTTTGTTTTTGTTTTTGCATTCTATTGTAGTACTTACTGTTCCTAGACTTCTTCATGCGCAGTTGCAAAATATTCTGATGATTTTCCTTTGAAGCCCATGATTGGTTTGCAAATGTCATTTAAAAATAACTGTTTCAAGCAGTTATTATTCAGATATTCTCATAGAACAGATACCAAGATTTGGGCTCATTTGCATCTCCACTATAAAACTCACATTTTAATAGCTTTCTACAGTACAGCCTGCCAACTGTTCCCTAATATTTATTCTACTCTTCCTTCTTAGTTCTAGAGCTCTTGATTTTTAACTGGGTAATATAACTGCCCAGTAATAAAGGTTTATTTTCTAATGTCCCTTGCTAGAGGTAGGTGTGAGTGCTTTTTGTCTTTTTCTTGTTTACTGGAATGGGGCACATGGGCTGTGGCTCAAAGATGGCTGTCTTGGAAATCTGTGCCAAGGATGCAGGGTCAGCAAAACAGGAGACTGGGACCCTAATGCCTTTGTGAGGTTACAGTATTGGCAATGAACGTTCAACATTTTCAAAGACAGAAATAAATTTTTCTTTTATTTAAACTGGCATTTGAGGAGTGACTGGCTGGCTCATCAGTGGAGCATGTAACTTCTGATATCAGGGTTCTGAGTTCAAGCTCCACGTTAGGTGATGAGATTGCTTAAAAATAAAATCATAAAACAAAAAAACCCAAACACTAAAAAAAAAAAAAAAAAACCTAGCATTTAAGGCTTTCTATTGCCCACAGATAATTCCAATTCCAACTGAAATCCCATTAACCAGAGATTCATATGATTAAAAGGATCTTAAAAAACAACAATTCTGGAAGGCTCCACATATTAAGAAAAAACTGTTGATTCAGTGTAATTTTTTCTTAACCTTTAGCTAAAATCAGTCATCCTGAAAGAAGTATAGCTTTGCAGGGGGAGATAGTGAATTCCAAAACATAAACTATGTTTCAGGGAGAAAACAGGCTGGACAAAACTATTGTTTAAAAGGTAAAGGCAGGGCGCCTGGGTGGCTCAGTGGGTTAAGCTGCTGCCTTCGGCTCAGGTCATGATCTCAGGGTCCTGGGATCGAGTCCTGCATCGGGCTCTCTGCTCAGCAGGGAGCCTGCTTCCCTCTCTCTCTCTCTGTGACTGCCTCTCTCTCCATCTACTTGTGATCTCTCTCTGTCAAATAAATAAATAAAATCTTTAAAAAAATAAAAAAATAAAAAATAAAAGGTAAAGGCAGGGCGCCTGGGTGGCTCAGTGGGTTAAGCCACTGCCTTCGGCTCAGGTAATGATCTCAGGGTCCTGGGATCAAGTCCCGCATCGGGCTCTCTGCTCAGCAGGGAGCCTGCTTCCTCCTCTCTCTCTCTCTCTCTCTCTCTCTCTGCCTGCCTCTCTGCCTGCTTGTGATCTCTCTCTGTCAAATAAATAAATAAAATCTTTAAAAAAAAATAAAATAAAAAAAAATAAAATAAAAGGTAAAGGCAGATTGAAGACATTCCAGAGAGAGAAGCAGATAAAATCGTCACTGATTCCTGAGGCCCAGTTGTATTCTCTGCCTAGGGTTCTATACAATCTCCTTGAGTCTTTATAACAAGTTATCCTTTTGCTTAAGTTAAACAAATTTTTTTTCAACCAAATGGCTTGTTTTTAATAGATATAACCAAGAGTACTAACCAATAGAATATAAGAGTGTGCCATTTAGTCAGTGTTATTGAGGAACATCTTGCCTTGGTTAAGATATTCAAGTAAGCAGCATCAGGAAAATACAAATCAAAACCACAATGAGATACCTCCTTACACCAGTCAGAATGGCTAAAATTAACAAGTCAGGAAATAACAGATGTTGGCAAGGATGCGGAGAAAAGGGAACCCTCCTACACTGTTGGTGGGAATGCAAGCTGGTGCAAACACTCTGGAAAACAGCATGGAGGTTCCTCAAAAAGTTGAAAAGAGAGCTACCCTATGACCCAGCAACTGCACTACTGGGTATTTACCCTAAAGATACAAACGCAGTGATCCAAAGGGGTACGTGCACCCGAATGTTTATAGCAGCAATGTCCACAATAGCCAAACTATGGAAAGAACCTAGATGTCCATCAACAGATGAATGGATAAAGAAGATGTGGTATATATATATACAATGGAATACTATGCAGCCATCAAAAGAAATGAAATCTTGCCATTTGTAATGACGTGGATGGAACTAGAGGGTATTATGCTTAGCGAAATAAGTCAGTAGGAGAAAGACAACTATCATATGATCTCCCTGATATGAGGAAGTGGAGATACAATGTGGGGAGCTTGGGGGGTAGGAAAAGAATAAATGAAAGAAGTTGGGATCGGGAGGGAGACAAACCATAAGAGACTCTTAATCTCACAAGACAAATTGAGGGTTGCTGGGGGCAGGGGGGTCAGGAGAGGGTGATGGGGTTATGGACATTGGGGAGGGTATGTGCTATGGTGAGTGCTGTGAAGTGTGTAAACCTGGCGATTCACAGACCTGTACCCCTGGGGCTAAAAATACATTATATGTTTATAAAAAATTTTAAATTAAAAAAAAAAGGATATTCAAGTAAGTAAAAAATTTATAGGCAACTTACCCACCCCCTGGATCCCACTGTCACTGAATGCAGTTTGACATTTTATTTTACAAAATAACTGTGTATTTATCACTGCATTCAATTAAATTCTGATGTGTGCTTTTTATTATTTTTCTTGGAAAGTTTGAGACATTTTCAATGTACATATGAGGATATTAACATTTCAATTTGGGGCTCATTGTTTTTTGGCATTAATGGCCTGTCGGCATCATTCTATAGTTTTGTACAGATAGAAATGAAGTAAGAAACTTTCTAGGAGGTCTTTTTGTGCAAAAGCTGAAAAGGGTGTTTGCCTTATGGTTTGAATTTGTTGCTAGGACCACTCAAAGGAATTGCTGTATGTCATTTTAACTTTGGTTCACCCTGGGCTTCTCACAGTTACTGCAATCTGTACTCAAGTTCAAAAACACACAAGGGTAAAGCATAGGACTTCGCCAGAACTTTCTAGAAAGAAGTAACAATAAAGTGGAGGCCTGAGTTATATGGGGTTTTCACTTTCAGAAATGGAACAATTGGATAGTAGTATCATTGTCAACCATTGGAGCTTCACCAATCAGTATCTTTGAGGGAGCCCTTCTCCACTTGACCAGGCTTATATCCTCATCTAATGTGCAGTGGAGCTCTTCTCTATGCTATCACAAAAATGTAAGTTTATTTTAATTCTTTCTTGTCATTGATAGTTGGCTATTCATATATTCTGATTTTTATGGAACTGGGTACATAATATTTAGTAATATACTTTAGCAGATACATTCACCAACAATGTTATGTTCCTAAACCTGCTCTCATAATTTGAATTGCATTTTATACTATGCTGCATGAATTGTATCTAGGAATTCAGAGTTATATATTTATTAACTTACAGTCACAGTTAGTAAATGATGGTCAGTCACCACTGAGCCTAACTTATCACTTTATTTTATTGGATGGTTGTATATATTTAATGTCAGGTTACTTCTCTCCACACTGGCCTTTTTTCCTAAGCTGTCTTTAAAAATACTATGGTTTTGGGGTGTCTGGGTGGCTGAGTCAATTAAGCATCTACCTTTGGTGCAGGGTCACAGATTCCTGGGATTAAGCCCTAAATAAGGCTCCCTGCTCAGTGGGGAGCCTGCTTCTCCCTCTCCCTCTACCCCTCCCCCTGCTCGTGCTCTCTCTCAAATAAATAAAATCTTTTTAAAAAGTATTGTGATTTTATCACTTTACAAGTACAGAAATCAGAGGTCTGAAGTGTGGAGTTTACATAGATTTACGACACTGAAGAATCTTTAGCTGCCTTCGGGGTACTTTGAATTTTATTTGCAATATAAGTACATGCTTATTATCACTTTGTTTGTTTAAATTCTGAACTTAGTTCTTTTTCATAAAATAAGTAGTTTCAGGTGACAGGTGGGGAAATTAATCATCTGCCTGAGCACATGTCATTTTATGACAATGAATGCTCTTCGGCTTCTGCAGTCAAGTTATCACTGAGTGCAGCCTGGCATTTTGTTACATCAAACAATTGGGGTGTGATATCCTTTTATTATTCGACTAAAATGTGAACCTGGCTTTTCCCAAAAGCTTTATTTGAACTATTATCTCCTTTCAATTTACAAATAAGGAAAACAGCTGACCAGAAGCATATCATAAAAGCATTAAAACTCTTTTAATAATTTTAATGGAAATGTTTTGATGTTAAAGACACCTTCCTGCTTCCCTAAACAGAATATGGTATACAATACAAAATAAGACTTTTTCATATTGACTCAAGGTTACCAACATGGTCAGTTATTTTACTCAGCTTTAATACTGCAAAGTTTTCAGGAACTACTAGGAAATAGATACGTATTTAAATATACATACATACATAACACATGCATATTGAATACACCCATACTACTGCACTTTCTCAGCTGTCATTTATCATTTTTATTAGTCAGTATGCAACTGATTCTAATATTCCTTATCTCATACATAGTTATGTCATCAGTATTTTCCTTTTTTTTTTTTTGATTTGGCAATGGTCCATTTTTTAAAAATAAAATCTCACATGAATTCCAACATACAAACTGAATGAATATGGATTTCTGCTGTGGAAGTGGAACAGGGAGCCAGTGTCCTGCTGCTGAGCCTCTATACCTGGTCTTCAGAGTAGAACACTGAGGTATCTGATGAAACCCCAGGCTACCATCAAACAATTTGATACCACTAGTCAAACCTAAGAGTGACTTCCTCTATTCTGAAGCATAAACTTTTTTAGAAAATATTATCTTGTACCTTGTACAGAAGGCAACAACAATAAAAACATCCATGATCTCATTACTCAGTAACTTCAATTAGTATAACAAATAAAAATGGAAGTAAAAGATAAGTAAGGGTCCCAAGTTCAAATAATACAGAGTATGGGTTTTAGACTCAAAGGACCTGATTTTTTTTAATGCAGGCATTGTCACTACTAGCTTTATCATTTTGAGCAAGTTACTTAACTAAGGTTCAATTTCTCATATATTAAAAAGAAGATAATGGTATGTATTTCTCAGGCTGTTCTATGGATCAAATGCATACAATAGGCACTATTAAATTCCTTTTCATTCCCCTAGAAAGAGATTAGGATTTCTTGATTAGCTTCAGACTCCTGATGGAGTATAGGAGAGGATGTGGCAGGGAGTAGACAATGGAGTAGAGATTTGGGAGACAAGGGATACGTTTAGGAATTCTTGTGCCCTAATTACTGTCTTTTTTTTTTTTCTTTTCCCCCTTTCATGGGTATAGGAATTGGCCATCTCCTTTGCTTTAATTTCTACCATTTGCTCCTTTCATTTAGAGTGGTAATCCCACTTCCACCTTTCCCTCGTCAATTAGAAGATGAAATTTATCCTGGTTTCTCCTCCTAGAGTTACAGGGTTAAAAAATACCTGATTATAAAAACAAACACCTGAAGATTGACTTCCAGAATAGCAGAGTAAAAACCGCAGGGAACTTACTCTCTCTCTAAAACAATGAAAATACAGGCAAACAGACAATTTCTGGGTCTGACATTTAACAAAAACCAAAGAATGAACTGAAAAATCCAAAAGAAATTACTGAACTTCAGTTCCCTTGAGAAAAAACAGCAACCCAGGTACCTGAGGTAGAGTATAGCCCAGATATCACACAGTTAACGAAAATGCCAGTTCCAATCCTCTGTCTACTGGCTAAAGGACCTGTGATCTTTACTTCATCCCACTGAGTTGAAGTTCACCTTATTTTCCCCTTAACTACCTGTGAGAATTAAATAACATAATATGAACAAAACACCATGAATTGATGGGAAAAAGTTACTTACCTAAAAAAACCCAACATTTCTACCTTAAACACACAAGATATCATACTATTTGCAAACAAATCATGTAAAAGCTTTAGAGTTGTTCCAACAACGTGTCTTACCTTTTCATGTAATTATTATGCATTAAAACTTCTAAAAATAGTGACAATAAGGCCAAAATTTTAACTTGACATAAATCAAAATGACAATATTGAAATTGCTCAATAAAGTATTTCTCCACCCTGGGCCTCAATCTTTCCAGTACATTTCTCAAAGGAGGATTTCTATTCATTCCTCTATATCAGTCAAGCTGTCCCTCACACCAGACTGCTTTAGAGTATCCTTTCTTTATAGCACCATCCCTATAATTATAATGTCTTTCTTCCTCTATTTCAAAACAGCATTTAAAAAATCTTAACTCAAACTATCCAGTCATACTCTTCTATAAATTTACAGGCTCCCAAACATATACGCAGTATTGCAGTAAAAGGGATTTATTTGGATTTTACTTTCAAATCATCAAAGATAGCAAACAATGACTTTTTAAAATTCAAATTAAATTGCATGGAAAAAAAAAGATAAATATAATATATGTTTTTACTAAGAATAAACTCCTACCTTAGGAGAAGTGGAGAGATCTCTTCCTGCAGAAATAACGGTGTATTCATTTACTCCTCCTGTCTTTGGTGAGATGGCTGGTGGGGCTGGAGCTTTTCTTTTCACTCTCCTTTCAGTTTCTAGTTCTTGAACTGGAGTTACCAAATTATTTGGAGAAAGAGTTGGTTTAGGTTCATAAAAAGGATTAGATCTAAATGAAAGAAGAAGTATTGTTAAATGTTACTCTAAAAATAGTTCATTCCTAACTAAAATAATAAAAAAATAAAAATTTATAAAACTATAAAATACTGAAAATGATAAGGAGAAACCCAAACTAGTGATAACCTACAATTTGGAAACAACCACTATTAATCTATTTTTTATGAATCATTAACAATAAAATTTTTCCCTTTAAAAAAGTATTTTTAAATTTTTTTCATACATGGTCACACTTGGCTCTATTGTATATAGAGCCTTAGAAAAATGTTTATAGTAATAGTAAATCCCATATACTCCCCATACCCAAGGTAAAGGAAGTAAGATATGGAAACATTGATTTGCTTTTTTATGCTCCCCACATCAAACATTCTTTTTTTTCCTTGCACTTCATCCCTTCTCATTAGTATGAAATGCATTTAGAAGTTCACTCAGCAAGGCTGTATTAATAGTAAATTCTCCCAGGCATTGAAAATGTCTTTTTGTCACACTTAAATGATAATTCAGCTAGGTAGAAAATTCTAGTTGTAAGTTAATTCATCTCAGCACTCTGATGATAGTAGCCCACTGTCAGCCTAGTATTGTTCTTTTAGAAGTCATCTTTTATCTTTGGTTGATGTTAGGATCTTCTTTCTTCTTCTGGTTTTGAGTAATTTTACTATGATATGTCTAGGTGTGGATTTCTTTTAATTTATCCTGTTTCAGGCTCCTTATATCTCCTAAGTCTGAAGATGTAGGTTTCATTAGTTCTGAAAAATTATCAACCATTATCTCTTTGATAGCCTCTTCTCTATTTTCTCTGTTCTCTTCTTTAGAAAATCTTATCAGATGTATGTTGAATTATCTCTCTCCTTCATATGTTTACAAATTTTCATTTCTCCCACATTATATTCTGGATAATTCCTCATATCTATGATCCAGTTAACTACCTCTCTCTTCATCTGTGTCTAATTTAATGTTTAATTCTCCAGAATTTTTAATTCTGATAAGCATTTTTCTTCATGTGGCTACATATAGAATACCTCAGGTATAGAGATCTGAGTCATTAATCATTTAAACATATTTACTTCAGAGTCTCTATCTGATAAATCTATTATTTTAAGTTTCTGCATGGACAATCCTAGTGTTTCTTGTCTCCTGACTCTTTCTCTTAGTAGTATACTGTTTCCTTGTATGATTTGTAATTCTAGATTTCGAGTTCAGGGCTTAATCTGAGGAAATCCTGCATAGTCTAAGCTGGGAGTGTCTCCTTTCAATGCTTATGTTTCTTTTTGCCAAGTGCTTCAGGAGCCATTTTTCTTTTTTCTTGGCTTGGAGGATCCCAGGCCACCCTACCACTAAAATGCCAAATCCATGGAGGATTTGGGTGGGCCTATGTGCTTATAACGTTTCTGGGAAGACTTTTTTTTTTTTCTCTCTACCTACAGTCTAAGCCCAGGCAAAAAACCCTTCCTTGTTAACTCCTTTTATGAATAGATGACTTTTTTTTGCATTAGTTATCCGTAGAAGTCATCCGTAGACACAAGTATCTGGTATATGTGATGATTATTCTTCCTATAAACTGTTATCCTGGTTTTTATTCGTTAGTTTGTTACATTTTTCCCCCAGCACCAACACCTAGAATTGTATATGTAAAGAATAAAATTTCTGAGTCCACAAGGCTAAGAACCAGCTGACCCAAATACAGTGATTATTCCAAGGGAATTCCACCTAGTCATATAAGGTCTGTACTGGTAATGACCCTCTGTTTTAATTACAAATGCTCTTTTAACTACAGCAGTTATCAGACTCACTAAGAACCAATACCAATTATGTACACCTTTAACTAAGAATTTACATGTGGACAGTCAAAGCATGAGACTGGGTACCAAGTAGATATGGATCAGAGATGGGAAATATATCATAATTGTGATGTCATTCTTATGCTGTACTCATGGCAGCAATGAGTGTCATGGGATTGTTTCCACTGAGCTAGGGTACAGTCACAGAATCTCTCTCAACTCTGCTCAAGGTAGTTGCTTTTAACTGAATGCGGTTGGCATTTACAAAAAACGTATTTCCTGTTCTTCCTCTTCTTATGTCTCTGCATTCAAGAGAATAAGAATAGGAAACTGCACTTGAAAATTTGTTTTTCAGATGAAATATTCTTGCCTAGTAAGTGATCAAGACATACTTGAAGTATTCACATCCCATGTTTACAACTGGAGAAGAACTTGGGGATATCAAAATAAGGAACAATGTTAAAATAACTAGGTATTCAAAAAAAGCTGAGTATTCTCTCTGAAAAGAGACATGAAAGGTATCACATCTAGCCTAGAATGGAGGGCTTACCAATTACATTATTAATTAAGATTAATGAAGTGTTTATACTGTGCTAGGCACTATTTTAAGTATTTCATATGTAATAACCCATTTAATCCCTACAAGTTTGTTTCTTGGGCTGATTAAACTGAGAGCCTCATACAGCTATTTTTCAAACTCTAAAAGTAGTTTGAAGTGAGCGCCTGGGTGGCTCAGTTGGTTAAGCGACTGCCTTCAGCTCAAGTCATGATCCCAGAGTCCTGGGATCGAGTCCCACATTAGGCTCCCTTCTCCGTGGAGAGTCTGCTTCTCCCTCTGACTTTCTCCCCTCTCATGCTCTCTTTCACTGTCTCTCTCTCAAATAAATAAATAAAATTAAAAAAAAAAAAGTAGTTTGAAGGGAGGTAAATGTAAAGAAAGAAGATGAAAACAACATTTTCTTTTAAAAACTCCAAAACTTAAAAGAGAGAAAAATCTTTTTCCCCCTAAACTTACTATTTGCCAACTAATGTTAAATATTTCAGAACTAGGGGCACCTGGGTGGCTCCATTGGTTAAGCGACTGCCTTCAGCCTAGGTCATGATCCCAAGATCCTGGGATGGACCATGGCATGGGGCTCCCTGCTCAGTGGGAGGCCCGCTTTTCCCTCTTCCTCTGCCACTGCTCTGCCTACTTGTCCTCTCTATCTCTGTCAAATGAATAAATAAAATCTTTAAAAACGATAAAAAAAGTTTCAGAATTAAACATACCCGTTTCAATCTAACTCAATTAATTAATTAGGTGATATTCTAAAAAACTCTTCTTGGTTAGGTCTGTCTAGAATAAACTACCATAACAGTTTGTAAGATGGTAGCTGCCACAATAATCATTATTATTTTGTTATGTAAATATGGCTAGTCTTAAGACAACTTAAGTAGTGTTAGAGGACATTTATATTGCAAAAGGATTTGTGCTTCAAAGCCTTCAAAGAAAACTGACAAAATCCCTTAAAACAGGTATGATTCGGTACACTCTATTTAACTTACAATACTCAGTTGTATGTAATTTTTATAAAAACATATCTAGTATGTATACAAAAGTAACTAGATATTATCGTTCTTCTTCCTATTTCTGCCTGCTTCAAACCACTTGGGTCTCCCTCTAATCACTTGAATATTAGTATTCCTGTCAAAAGAAGGTAAATGCAAGTAAAAAGGAAGCTCATAATCAGCTGATTTCCAAAGCTGGATCATAAGACTCATATTACTAGAAACATAATCAAAACAGACATTTTCTTGAAACAATTAGAGCTATGTTTCTCAATCTGTTTTATACTATAAGATGTAGTAAAAATGATCTTGGTATGTCATGTTATCATAAAAACATTGGAAGTTGCTGGAAAAATCAGGGTACCAGGGACTCCAGCTGCCTTGGACCATGCCTCACCGCCAGAAAGACTAAAGGAATGAGTGAATGAGTATCTCTGCATGCCTACAATCTACTGGTGAGAAAACAGTGTGCTAGGCACCACCACTTGCTAGGTACTAAGTAAGAGTAAGACAAGCTTCTACTACTAAGTGCTTTGAATGACCCTCCCCTATGGATCAGAGATTTCTAACAAAAACTGAATTTAAAAACAAAAAACAAAAACAAAAATGAATTTCCTACTTTTTTTTTTTTTTAAAGATTTTATTTATTTGACAGAGACACAGTGAGAGAGGGAACACAGGCAGGATGAGTGGGAGAGGGAGAAGCAGACTCCTTGCTGAGCAGGGAGCCCGATGCTGGCTGAAGGCAGATGCTTAATGACTGAGCCACCCACGTGCCCCTGAATTTCCTACTCTTAAAGAATAACCAGGATATAATCATATTTATATGAAGTGTCCAGAATACTCAAATCCATTTGGACAAAAAGGAGATTAATGGTTTTAGGAGGCAGGGGAAGGGAGGAATCGAAACTGACCACTAACAGGTAAAGGATTTATTTTTGGGGTGACAAAAATGCTCTGGAATTAGATTGTGGTGATGGCTGCACAACACAGTGAATTAGCTAAGAACCAGTGAAGTGTACACTTTAAATACAGAGTTTTATGTTTTGTGAAGTATATCTTAATAAAAAAAGGTGCTATTAAAAAAGTGACTAGTATCCACTGTGCTATAAAAAAGTGAATATATATGAAATATATGGTTATGAACATGCTCCCTTCTCTATAAAATAAATTATGTAATTACTGATCAACACATTTTAAAAAATATATAATATTTTTAGTAAAGAAAAGCTACTTAAGCAACTAGCATAATTTCCACATTCTGTTGATTATCTATGATTTGAATAACCTATTCCAGGGCTTCCTATATCACTTTGAATAAGTAAAGATTATTTTTATCCTCAAGTATCCATATACTTGAGTAGTAGATTAGTTAATCACTAACTCACTGTGAACTAAAAATTCACCATTTACATTAAGTGGAAAACTGGACAGAATAATTTTAAGTGACATTATTCATTGCTTAGAAAACAATTCATCTGGGGCGCCTGGGTGGTTCAGTGGGTTAAAGCCTCTCCCTTTTGCTCGGGTCATAATCCCAGGGTCCTAAGATCAAGCCCTGCATCTGGGCTCTCTGCTCAGCAGGGAGCCTGCTTCCTCTCTTTCTGCCTGCCTCTGCCTGCCTCTCTGCTTGTCATCTCTGTCAAATAAATAAGTAAGATCTTAAAAAAAAAAAAAGACAAGAATTCATCCAAGAAAAAGAATTACAGAAAGAAAAACTATAAGTTGATTAGAAATAGGATTGACATACTGAAAAAATAATAAAATGCGAAGCAAGGGTACAGTGAAATCTGTAGTTTTTTCCTCTCACTCTGAAACTTTACATTTCTTTGAAAAAACCACATTTCTTAAATGAGTGTGTAGAGTCTCTGAATAAAATTCAAAGACAACTTTTCTTTGGAAATGGACATACAACCATACCAGAAATAATTTTATGCTGGAAGAGTTATTTCATAAATGTCTTGAAAAAATATTATTGCTTTCTCAGTTTTTATTTTTGCTACATAAACTAATGGCTGAACTAACTCCCAAACACAAGAAACTGAGAAAACCCCTGTGGTTGCTAAGCACACAGGACACATGCTACTTGCACTGAAGGGTATTTACTTTCTCTTAGTGCTGATGGATATACTGAGGTTCTGAAGGTTGCTTTACACATCAAAGTACTCAGCACTATTCATTTGTGATAGTTTTATGTCAGAGGATGCAGGAAGAGTTTGGTAATGGAAGATGAGTAATACAGGCTTTTCACTCGATGAAAGGTCATAAGTTTATTATTAAAGTAAGAGGGGTTTGAAGTGGCGGGGGGGTGGGAGGTTGGGGTACCAGGTGGTGGGTATTATAGAGGGCACAGCTTGCATGGAGCACTGGGTGTGGTGAGAAAATAATGAATACTGTTTTTCTGAAAATAAATAAATTGGGAAAAAAAAAAAAAAAAAAAAAAAGAAATACTAAAAAAAAAAAAAAAAAAAAAATAAAGTAAGAACAAATTTTGGAAGATTTCTGCTAATGTAATTGGACCTACAGACTTTTGGACAAAAAAGGCGGAGAAATAGAGTTCTCCCTGAACTCTCACATTAGCTGATGAGCAATCTTCAGAATATGTATGTAGATTCCTACTTAAAAAAAAAAGCTAAAGTGTTTATAGGTTCCCTCTGGTAATCTCAGATGATTGAGCAATTTAGAATGTTCTTTATTCATGGGAAACTTGTAAAGACTGTGACTTTCATGTGGAAAAAAAGAATGGTCAAAAGGAAACACCCAGTGATTCTGATTTTAGTTTTTATTAAGGCATTTTAAAAGTTTAAGCAAACATTAGATGTCTCTTTAATTTGTTAATAGGAGAGAGCAGGGTGTGTGTGTGTATGTTGTGTAATACTCATGCATCTTGGAATGACTGAATGCTTGTACTTAAAGTTTATATTTACATTCAAATACTCTAGGTGTGTGGCTATTACTCAGCACCTACACCACCCATGAGAAATTTTATTTTGATCACACATTAGCTATTTCAAAGAAAACAGATATAACTTTAGCAGTTGAGTTGAGTTGAGCTAACTTTTTCAACCCCTATAGTTATTAATCAGTATTGAAATCTAAACCTAGGTTTGGAATCAGCTGATCACTACCATGTATTTCCATGTACTTATAGAAAGTGAGAACTTTTTTAAGTTTTATTAAAATATAACTAGGCCCATGGAAGCCTGTAGCATATGTGAGAGTCACAGGCCATGTGGTGTAAAATGGAAAAAGCTTGAGAAATGCAGTTCCAAAGCAACAGAAAACAAGTCAACTACTTCATTCTTCCAAGCAAGTCTTTCAAATACTTGAATTTGGTTATTGTAGTTTTCTAAAATAATCTCTATGTCCCTATGCCCTCAATCACTGCTCTTTTGATGTGGTTTCTGGACATTTTGATGACTCTGTTGCTCTATTCTTTTAATGCTCTGAATCATCAATGCCCCTTGTAAAGAGTAGCACCCAGAAGTAAAATAGTGCTCAAAGCAAGAGCTGACCAATGCACAGGAAAGAAATGGCATTTCTTTCTTAACACCAAGCAATTGCATACAGGAGCCTTTTTTTAAAATTCCCTCTCAGTCTATAATATCCCCATTATTTTGAAAGATTTTCCTATTAAACTGTATTTTTAAAGGAATAACTATTTTTCACAAGATCTAAATAATCTTCATATACTAAAATTCACTTATTTCTGAGAAAAACAAAGACCCATATAGCCTTACTACAAGTAAACATATAATTACTATTCTATTAATTCCATCATCACTTGTGTCATTTCTGCGTCCATACCTAATGACTGAGTTTCCTCCTCATGATGGGTCAGGTTTTCCTGCTTCTTTATATGCCTGATAGATTTTTGACTGGTTGTTGGACACTGTCAATTTTACGTTTTGGGTGCTGGATTTTTTGGTATTCCTTTTGGTATCTCTGGTATATCTGCATGACGTGCAGATAAGTTACTTGGAAGTATTCTGATTCTTTGAGCCTTGCTCTTTTTTTTTTTTTTTTTTTAAGATTTTATTTATTTACTTGACAGAGAGAGATCACAAGTAGGCAGAGAGGCAGGCAGAGAGAAAGAGAGAGAGAGAGAGAGAGGAAAGCAGGCTCTCCACTCAGCAGAGAGCCCGATGCGGGACTCGATCCCAGGACCCTGGGATCATGACCTGAGCCGAAGGCAGCGGCTTAACCCACTGAGCCACCCAGGCGCCCCTGAGCCTTGCTCTTAAGCTCTGTTAGGCAAGCCCAGAACAGCCTTTAGTGCAGGGCTAATCTCACCACATTTTTGAGACACTCTGATGAGGACCTGACTTGATGTCCCATGTGTAAGGAACCACTTGGAAACAAACTATTCTTGGTCCTGGGTGAACTCCAGGGATGTTTCTGTGAGATTCTTTGTCCTTAATAATTTCTTCATATGTATGCTCTCATCAATACTCAGCTAAAGTCTCAGGGGGAACCTTCTACAGATCTCTGAAACTCAGGTTCTGAGTAGCTCTCTCTTCTCAGATACTCTGTCCACAATTCTATTCTATTCTCCTTAGTACCCCCAAAGTCCAAACTGTCTTCTCAATCCATGGAGATTACTAGGACTTTTAGGCTCTTCTTCCCTGAACTAGAGTTGGAAATTCTCTCCTAAATAAAGCTTGGAGAAGCACAGGGCTCACTTTTGTTTTTGTTCTCTCAGAAATCACTGTCCTGTGTTATTTGCATACAATATCTGAAAGCCATTTTTTCATATATTTCATTCAGCTTTTTAGTTTTTAAGACAAGAAGCTATATCCAGCCTATTACTTCATCTATTACTTCCACCTCCAGCTAGAGGTAGAAGTTTTGTTGTTGCTGTTTAACACACTCAGGGCCACAGTCTGCAGCCACACAGGCTGTGGACTGTGTAACTCCAGAATACCATATGCACATACCCTTCTCCTATCTTCACCCTAAATTTGAGTAAAATGGCAGCCCTAAACATACTGACTTTTTACTATGAGCTTATAACAATAACACTCATATTTCGGTAAGAATAATAACTCAAATGAAGGCAATTCCTAA
The DNA here is from genome assembly GCF_020171115.1 of Neogale vison. Taxonomy (NCBI): domain Eukaryota; kingdom Metazoa; phylum Chordata; class Mammalia; order Carnivora; family Mustelidae; genus Neogale; species Neogale vison. Next base: position 84,806,463 of record NC_058098.1, on the reverse strand, counting down.
TTTATAATTGCTATGGTCTTGTCTGGCATTTGACAAGTGTTCTCATCAAAACGGTATCATAAATGATGATTTGGTTCCCACAAGAGAACCTAACATTATTGAAGTGTAATGCCTACAGTAACTGATTAAAAACACTTAAGCACCATTTATGATGTGGTTTTTGTGAGAAGACACAATTGGAATTCTAACTAGAGATTTCAATAACATATTCCGTCGTTAATTTAGGGTGCACATACATTCACATGGAAGAGGATGGAAGAATAAGCATCAAAATCATAAAAATTCAGATGGATATGAGATAGATACTAACTTGTAAACTGGGTATTAACGCTGAGACAGAACTCTTTTTACCAGTGTAAAACTATTATAGAAGCATCTCTTTAAACAAAGAGACTGACTTATGATGATTGCAGAATAAAAAGTACTTACTCATCCAACTCTTCTTCTTCTGTTTTAGAGCTATCAGCATAGAGGTACTTGCTCATGTCCACAGGTCTTACATTTTTTCTTTTTGTAGACTGAGGAGGAGAGTCCTTTATAGTTACAAAAGTTTCTGGCTCATCGAATGGGTTCAAATACTGTGGAGTTTGTATCTCTTTAAAGGGATTATAGCTATTACTATAAAAAGATTCCTCTGATTTTTTAGGTGATGCTGTTTCAGTGATGGGTTCTATAAAACAATAGCAAAAAATGAATTAAAAAAATACTATCTCATATTTTCTTATATTCTTAGTGTTTAAAAAATAATCTTTAATTAATACTCAGTGAGGCTGAAAGAGTCAAAACAACAATACATTTTAGAGGGGCTAAGTTCAGAAGATGTGTTACCTAAGATCTTTGTCTACTTCTCCAGGAATGCTGCTCCCTCAAACGGTATCTTTGAACAGGCTATTTTTTTTAATTTAATTTAATTCTATTTTATTTTATTTACAGGGGGAGAGGGGGAGGAGGCATGGAGAGAGGGAGACAGAGAATCTTTTTTTTTTTTAGCTTTAAAATTATATTTTATTTTACATTATTTTTTTAAATTTTTTTCACCAAATTATTATGGATTTTATTTTTTTTAATTAAAAAAATTTTTTTAAAAACATATAATGTATTATTAGCCCCAGGGGTACAGGTCTGTGAATTGCCAGGTTTACACACTTCACAGCACTCACCATAGCACATACCCTCCCCAATGTCCATAACCCTACCAGCCTCTCCCTACCCACCTCCCCCTGGCCACCCTCAGTTTGTTTTGTAACATTAAAAGTCTCTTTTGGTTTGTCTCCCTCCCGATCCCATCTTGTTTCATTTATTCTTTTCCTACCCCCCTAATACCCTCGCCCGTTGCATCTCCACTTCCTCATATCAGGGAGATCATATGATAGTTGAGACAGAGAATCTTTTATAAGATTTTATTTATTTATTTGACAGAGAGAAATCACAAGTAGACAGAGAGGCAGACAGAGAGAGAGAGAGAGGGAAGCAGGCTCCCTGCTGAGCAGAGAGCCCGATGCGGGACTCAATCCCAGGACCCTGAGATCATGACCTGAGCCGAAGGCAGCGGCTTAACCCACTGAGCCACCCAGGCACCCGAGACAGAGAATCTTAAGTAGGCTTTGCACCCAGCATGGAGCCCAACATGGGCTTGATCTCACAACCCTCAAATCATGACCTGAGCCAAAATCAAGAGTCAGACACTTAACCAACTGAGCCACCTAGGCGCCCCTAAAATGGCATCTTCGGAATATCCTTGGAGTCTTTAATATTATTAGCATTACAGTATCTAATATTTGAAATTTTAACCTTCCTAGAGGACAATTCTATTATTATTTTATTTGCCTGTACTAGTTTGCCATCTTAAACTGATATAAAATACATTTGTTTTTAAGAACATAAAGTGGGGCGCCTGGGTGGCTCAGTGGGTTAAGCCGCTGCCTTCGGCTCAGGTCATGATCTCAGGGTCCTGGGATCGAGTCCCGCATCAGGCTCTCTGCTCAGCAGGGGCATGCTTCCCTTCCCCTCTCTCTGCCTGCCTCTCTGCCTACTGTGATCTCTCTCTGTCAAATAAATACACAAAATCTTTAAAAAAAAAAGAACATAAAGTGGATTAAATTTTGAAGTTGGTTTTGGTAGCTACAGAAGCAGAGACCACTCAGGGAACTAAAAATTCACTCTGGATATCAAATATATACCCACGTATCACTGAATTCGTTTCGCAAAGCCTTCCAAGAGTAGGTTTCTGTATACTACAAGACTTTAAAATTTAGAGCTTTTAATGAGATGGGTTGATTTTTTCAAAATAACTTTGATCCAATAAGTACTCTATTTAGTAATGTAAAGGACTAACATAAGAATTCTCATGTAGAAAGTGCTACATTAAAGTCATATTGATAAGTTGATAGATATGTTATACCAAATTTTTCTAAATTTTACTATTTTAAATTTCATTTTGAAAACCAAGGTACCCTTAAAAATAAAATTCTGACTCCCAGCACAAAAAGAACTACAATAGCATCATGTTCTCCAACAATACTTATGAAGTGCCTAGTACCAGCCTTTTTCTTATGTGTCTTAATATTTTATTTTTTAATGTGTGTTAATGTTTTAAAACAAAACTAGAATTTATAATAAAACTGTCCAATATTTGGTCACAGATTCTGCTGATAAAAACAATGTTTTCCCCAGACTGGAGAAGTTTAAGAAAGCTAACAATCAAAGGGTAGTTTAAAAGTTTATGCCATGCAATTCTGACAAAATACTCCAGAAGGCAAAAAACTGATTACTGAAATTCTCAAGAAAAATAACTATTTCATAAGTGACTTCAAACAATTTAATCCAATTATTATACAAATTTCATGACTGACATATTTATGACTTTTATATTTTAAAGTCAAGCTCCTTTTACTTATATGGTAGATATTATCCCAGAAAACTTATTTTGTCTTTATATTGGATCAAAACCTCTGAATTGAAATTCTATACACCTTAGAAAAGCGATTAAAAAGTGTGAAAGAGAATTCATAAAATCATAATAAATACTGAAATGAATTTAAATAAATCTTAAATTTTAAATTTAAATTTAAATCTAGACTACTGTAGAGAAGAGACACAGTAACTAACTTTTTTAACACCAGGATAATATTCAAACTTAACACTTCATTTAGATTCTTTATAGTAATGTAAACAAGGCATTTTCTTTTCTTTATAGGGGAAAAGAGGCTGGAAAATTTTTGCCTATTCAATTTTTATTAAGAAATATCAAGTCTCAAATGCTTGAGAAACTGACAAAACTGGTCAGCAGAAATGAATTTTATTTTTACTTTCAGGAAAAGGATTGCAAAAATTGACCCAAGCAGATTCATCAGTTACAAAACCAAAAGCAAGATAGTATTCAAACTATAGAGCACAGCTTGAAGATGACAGAAATGGCAACAAAGGAGGGTTTAAAATGAGATTATTTTATATAAAAGCTAACAAACACATTTAACAACTTTCTAAAAGGGTCACTGAAGCACAGAATGTCATGAATGTAAGAGAAGAATTGAAGCTATAAAAGCAAATAAAAGAACCACCTAAACAACTCAACAAATTATTTTTTCCTCAAATGCTTTTGTTACTTGAGGATGCAGATTTTCATCAATAAAAATTAAAAAACTATTTCTAAAAAACAATCATTCTTCTATTAGAAAATACTTAGACCAAAGACTCTAAGAAGAGTATATTTAAAGAAAATATTGATTGTCACTTTTTTTTTTTTAGCTCTATAGGCATGGTTAAAGATTCTGAATCAGGTTGACTAAACTCGCCTAAATAGAAATGCTGTATTACATCTTACCTGCTACTCCTTTCTATACCTCAGAAAACAGAGCCATATATATATATTTTAAACTATTTTTATTTCACTTTGAAATGAAAAGCTCAAATACTGATATCTCAAAATATTTTGGTAATATTTTGAAAACTCAGAAAACTCAGATGGATGTAGTATACAATCGAGAAGAAGCCATATGGTCAAAAGACAATAATTCGGAATCTTAGCTCCAACTCCACTTCCATTTACCTAAAGTTTTTGCTCAAATCAGCAAATTCCTCTGGACCTCCACTTCCTAATCTATGAAAAGAGGCAGCTGAAGTAGATTACTTCTAAGATTTATTACAACCATTGACATTTAAAATTCATTCTTAATATATACCGCTCACAACAACAAAAAAATCTCATTAAATTAAATTTATGAATTTAGAATCTGGTAAGAAGAAAGAAAGTAAAGGATGAGAAGGAGAAATGGATTACAAAATGATATTGCTCCAAGAAGAGTAAATCTTGAAGTTAAAACCACATTTTTACCATGACAGGTAGTAACAAAATTCTTCAAAGCTCATGAGGATTTCATAAGAGCAGTCTAAAAGATGTACACACTGGTTAATCATTCTTGCATTTACTTCGAAAAAATTTTAATTAAACAGAGGTCTCACTTCTTCAACAGTTATTATCTAGGCTTTAAGAGTTCAAAACTACTTGAAAAGAAAAATGACTCAGGAAAAAAAAATTCTGTGGATGTATTCCACACAAGTATGTTGTATATATGATTCCAGGAGTGTTCAATCTTTTTTTTTGCTCCATGCTATTTACATGCACAACTTACTCTTAACTACCTACTATAATTCTCAGCCCAAGACATGGAGTGGGGGTGGGGGAGTTCACTGGACTCTGCAGGAAAGGGCATAGGCACTGAGAGAGGGAGAAGCCATCCCACAACCCCAATATTAGCATGTGTCACAACTTGACCTTACTTGACAGACTAATCTAATGAGACTTTACTATATGCCAGCTAATTGAAACACTGTCATCTCTAACATTAGAGCTTTACCATCTAACTTGCCCAAACTGTTAGAGTATTTAAAAATAACCCCCATGTAGAAGGTGGGTAGAGAGGAAGGGTGAAATAGATGCTGAGGATTCAGATTACACTTATCATGATGAGCACTGAGTAATGAATAGAATTGCTGAATCACTGTTCGGTACACCTGAAACCAATGTAACGCTGCATGTTAATTATACTGGAATGAAAAAAAATAAACCCCATGTAAATGTTTATGTAAAGGTTTCTTTTTTCTTTATTCAATGGAAGCTACCCAGATTTGTTAATCAACTGCATTGAATACAATATCATCATAAACAAAAATTATTTTGAATCTTTAAAAAAAACTCTTCCTACATTACAATTCAAGATTATACTTGATTGAATTCAAGATTCAATACAAGACTGAACTTGGTTTTATAAAGACTTTTAAAAGTACAGAAAAAAACTCGTTACCTTCTGAGTCAGGATCTCCAAATGGGTTTAATTCTGTTACATCAGGATCACCAAATGGATTTAAAGTCACAGTGGCCAAGTCCTTTTCTGCCTCATCCAAAAAGTTCAGTTTGTTGATAAGCTCTGAAAGTAAACGTTATGTGTTAGTTCACTATGACTGTAGTTAAATATAATTCCTGATCATTCAAAAAATATTTCAAATTGTAAAAATTCACACTAATAATACCTGCAAATAATAAGACATAGCATTTTACCTATGGCAGAATGCCATTCATGTATTTTGTAACATACCAACATTTTCAAATAAAACAAAACAAATATATGCATATTAATTTGAAAATTATATCAGATAATGAACTAGAGAAACTTTCATCAGCCTAATTTAATCGAATAAAGTGCTGATTCTTAGAAGAATATCCTTCAGTTCTAAATATGAATAATTCAATGGGTTTATTATAAGCAAATATTTTAAAGACAGTATGGTTATAATACATAAGCTAGCTGAAGAAATATGTCATGTTATATAATCAATTATTATCTTAAAGATGTTTCTAAATCACTGCCTATCAAGGATACTGTTATAAGGCTTTGCTAAACATGGTAAGTATTGTTGTTGTCTGTTGGTACGCTACAAATTACCAAAGAAAACATTTAAGGAAAAGCACAAAGACAAAACTGACGGCTAATAAATACAGACAGAAGTCAAGAGGTAGCAGGTCACAGTAAATACAGGCAATCAGAAGCAGAAAGAAAGGAAGAAGCTCTTAGACCTTCAGAGGAACTGGCTGATTTAGCTGAAGGCATATTTGCTTGCTTTATGCAGTCATCTTGATCTTCATCTAAGCTGCTCAGAGCATTCAATTGGTTTACAATTTCTGTAAACAGAAGCCAGTCGAGACAAATGTAAGGTAAGGTCCTTTAATTAAAGAGCCATAGAAGCATGCTGTTACTCAAAAAGACAAAGAGAGGGGATGTTTGGTTAATCAGGAGAATACACTCAGAGGATGTTATTTTGATGGACTATAGCAGATGTATTTAACGGAAAGTGACGTTGTACTCTTATTTTAAAATAGAAAATATTTTGTTAAATTTATATTATTAATATAACATCTATATTAATAAACACAAAACAAAGATAATAACTCAAGAGGCTGATATTGGCTTTAGCAACTTCATGTTGTATTTATAAAACAGTGGTTTAAATGCATGTTAGAACAATTAAAAATGTCCGTTGATAATTACAGAAAAAAAGTATTATTTGTTTCATATTATAAACATAAGCTAAGGTTTTAAGAGTTTATCTGCATGAATCATGAACAGAAAAACACTTGTTCATGTTCTAGAATTTTAAAAATCAGCACATAATAAGAAGAGCAGACAACAGCTACTATTTTCTACAGCAATTGTTCTTTTATAGGAACTCTTGAGTATTAGCTTTAGGAAATCTTACAATTTAGCCAATAAGAAACAAAAAGTTAGATAAAAAAATATTAAAACAAAATAGAATTCATTTTGTGCATAAGTAGAATTTTTTATCATGAGTCATATATATTTTGGACAACTCAATATGTGTAATTACCATTCACTGAGTGAAAATTAACTGGAAAAAATAACAAAAGCCTAGTAGGGTATCCTAGTTAATCCTTGCTGTTTCCAAAGTTACAACCTGGGAATAGCTTAGGTATTAGGACAAATCAAACAGGTTGAGATTATTCAGTGGGAAAGAAAAAAAATAGTTAAAAATAGAAAAGAGTTGTAAATTCAGCTTTAAAAATTGTGTTAACACTATAAATCTAAGTACACATTCTAAATTTCATTTAAACAAATCACAGAATACACAGTTGTAATAAGTTTGTCTTCATCCATTCATTTGTTGTTGAATAAATATTTATCACTCTGTGCCAAGTATTATCCTTGGGACATAAAGATGAAAAAAAACATACATGGCACTGTCCTCCTGGAATTTGTATTGTATAAAAATACATTTTAATATTGAAACAGGCTTAGTAAATGACTATTGGAGCATTAGATGGTCAGAAATACTAGTGTTATTTTACAGATCTTTGAGCTAAATATATACACAAATGTGATAAACTTATTCAATTTTTCTGTCTTGATGAGAAATACATTTTGCGTGAATAAAACTGCTTGAGATGGTCACATAAACCACAGAACGTAAGGAGTAAATTCTTTTAACATGAGTCATATGTTGACTTCTTTGAGTGATTTTGAATAGTAAGAGTTGGATAGTCAGACTTTATAAAATTTTTTTTTTCATTTTATTCTGCCAATGGTTTTAAACCCCACTCTCACTCAACTAGTAAACTCCTCATTAAGATAGAGCTCATCCATAAACTAGATCCTTTACCTCTTACAGATAGTTATAACTTGGTAATTTTTAAGGAAATACGGATAGAGGATCAGTGTTAAGTGGTTACCAGAGCATGACTGACTTTTTTCATTTAATACTAGTTACATATTATTTAAAATTTGCAAATGATTCTTAACTTTGGAAGCATGAAAAAAGAAATATTAACAACAGCAGCTAAACTTTCCATTCCTCCTAGAACTTCCGCTTCTAGACCTTTCATTCATATTAACAAAGTGAAAGGTAATTCTGTTTAGCTATATCAATACTTTCTCTCTTTGGCATGCAAATAAATGTTAATTCAAATCATAATAAGAGGCAACCTCCAAAGAAATTCATTTACCTATTTAATAAATATTTATCAAAAACTTGTTATATATCTTTGGTAATACCTGCCTCATTGCTTTATATTTTTGTGGGATAGGTAAGTGAAGCATTATACATTATATGATAAATATTATGATTGAGATATGCATTACAGGCCATGTGAAACTGAAAAGAGGCAGATAGCTCATTCTAAGGTCAGGAAGGCCTTCTGAACTTATTTAAATTTGAGCTAATCCAAGACATTATTATTATTATTATTATAAAAGAAGAAATGGAGAGCATTCTACAGGACAAAAGGGAGATAAATGAGAACAAATCACATCTGAAGAACTGCAAGTTGTATGGGGTTTAAGATGTCAGAGGTGGAAAACAGAATGAGATGAGGTTCACAAATGTCCTATTCTAAGATTATTGTGGTTAAGCCAAACAATGTGATCTTTTACTCTGAGAACTATGGGAATCCACTGAAAAATCAAAATGTATATTTTAGAAACATCACTCCAGCAGCAACAATGGTGGCGGCATTTGGAAAAAAACCAGGACAGGAAGGAAGAAGATGAGTAGTTCAGCAACACCACTCCAAGAAAAGAGGCAACCAATAAATATTTGCTAATTAAAGAATAAATTAAGAATATAGATTTGGCAGTTAATTTTATGTGAGGGATAGGGAAAGGAATCTAGGACAAGTGCCAGCTCTCTACCTTGGATGACTATGTGGATAGTATTCTATTACTGTGATGGGGGCTATTCAGTTCAGAACATACCAAGCTACAGGTGCCTGTGGAACTTTCAGGGAAATAATTCAACTGGCAGATACAGATATTGGTCTGAAACCCAAAATAATTTTGTTATGTATTTCTCCCTTTAAAAAAGCACTTTTCAGGGCACCTGGGTAGCTCAGTCGGTTAAGTGTCTGACTCGATTTGGGCTAAGGTCATGATCTCAGGGTGTGAGACTAAGCCCCACATCAGGCTCTGCACTGGGCATGAAGTCTGTTTAAGATTCTCTCTTTCTGGGGCGCCTGGGTGGCTCAGTGGGTTAAGCCGCTGCCTTCGGCTCAGGTCATGATCTCAGGGTCCTGGGATTGAGTCCCGCATCAGGCTCTCTGCTCAGCAGGGAGCCTGCTTCCTCCTCTCTCTCTCTGCCTGCCTCTCTGCCTACTTGTAATCTCTCTCTGTCAAATAAATAAATAAAATCTTTAAAAAAAAAAAAAGATTCTCTCTTTCCCTCTTCCGCTTCCCCCCTCCCTCTCCAAAACAAACAAACAAAAAATTAAACCACTTTTCTGTCTTTTTAATTTCCCATAGCCAATGTATTTTAAAATATATAATCAGAAAAATGTTAAAAATTTAAAAGACTTATGACAAAGATATATCCCCAGAATTGTTTTAAGTAGGAAGCTTTCTCAGTAGTATATTACCTTGACTAAAACCCTTCCTGGCCCAATATATTTATATAATACTGTATTACTTTTTATTATGGTCTGGTTTCACCAAATATTTATACATTTGAAAAATGCTAAGAATACTATGTAACAGCACAAATTTCTATCCCAGTGCTACTCAAATTGAGCAATAAACTTGTACTGTAAAACTTGGTCATAGCAACAGTGTATCATTCTGGACTTGCTTCACATTGGTGAAAACAAGAAGGAAAACTAAATTAGGGGCAGGCAATCGAAGAAAAGGGTCAAGTAATTTGAGACTCTCCTTTAGTTAGGAAGGCAAAAGAAGATAGAAATTGACCACAAGAGATTATCACACTGAACAAAAAAGGTAGTTGGGGTGGTGGCATTAAGAGTAGGAGATGTCTTCCTTTTGAAAAAGACTGTAGCTGAATTAAAAGAAGAAAAAATAAACTGCCTAGAGATAGAACATACCTGCAAATCTTGTAGCATCCTCATTGTTCTCTCTAAAGCATAATAATATTCAGTACAGTTCTATCTCATTTTAAGATGGTCTAAGAGGGTAACCTTTCAGCTTCCTGGCAGAATCATGGTTCAAAAAATATCATTTTTCTCACAGTCTCAGATCCATAAATATTTGATTTATGGATATAACTAATGGGTTTAATAATATGATTTTTAATCCCATGGTGCATCACAATGGAGAAAGGAGGAGCTACTTAAAGCAGAAAAGACAACATTGAGAAGTCTGTCCCTAGGACCTCCAACACCTCCCTCTTAATTAATTAGTAAACCTTAGTAGCGTATTAATATGATCAAGTTCCTCCCAATTTTTTAGATACGCCCCTCAACCATCATCAGCCTTTTCTAGTTTAATCAGACTCTCTTAATCCTCATAAGAAAACAACTTTATAACAGTAGTCCACAATTTCTCACCTACCATTCGTTCTTCAACTCATTGCACCTTTTTTTTCCCACCTTTACCCATCCCCTTTTCCAAAACTGCTCTCAGGTCACCACTGTATAGTCTAGATGGCAAGTACACTAGATACCTGTCAGCTCTTATCATACTTGAACTCTGTATGAATAAATGTGATTAGCCCTTCCTTCCTTGAAATTCCTTCCAGGACAATAGTACCACCTGGTTTTCTCCTATCTCTTTGATAGTTCTGTCTTGGTCTCATTTAATAGTAACTATTCTTCCCTCTACCTCTTAAATATTATCTTAAATATTATCTATTCCCTAGAACTCCATCATAGGTCTTATTTTTTTTTTCTCCCTAAATTTGCTCTTTCTGGAAAAATTCATCTACTCTCCTGGCTTAACCTAACACAGAAATGCAGATTCATTTGACTACTGGGCACTTTCACCCTAATGACCTGAGACATTCCCCTCACACACTTACACAAAAAAATGGAATTAAATGGCTGTGTATCTATTTCATGTTTGTCTTTCATCTGTGAAACAGCAGTTTTTAGCATGGCTGGAACTTAACACATGTGAATGTATGAAGGAGTGAATGAACTGAATGAGTCATAATAATTGGCATCATATTTGTAGAGCCAGAAATACCTGTATTTTTAAATCATATATGTTTATCTATATGTCTATCTATGTATCTATACATGTATCTAGCTGTATTTCATTTACCTAAGTGTTATACTTTAACCCATCACACCAAAATTTGGTGGCTTAAAACAAGTTACTATCCCTCACACTTCTGTGGGTTGACTGGACTCAGTGGGGTGGTTTATTACAGTTAGATGGTGGCTGGGGCTGAAGTCATTTAAAAGTTTAAATTGGACTTGATATCCAAAATAGGTTCTGTACTTGCATGTTTGGTATTTCAGTTGAGAAAGCAGGAACAAGTGGATGCTGGCCATGCATATCTCTCTCCCAAAGTGTCCTGTACACATAGCTAATTTGGAGTTCCTCTCAGCATAGCATTTCAGGATAGCTGGACTTTTTTACATGGCAGCTGGCTTTCCCCTAAGCATTCTTTATAAGAGGGCCAGGCAGATGATATGAGGCACTTTATGACTTAGCTTTTTAAGTCACAAAGTGTCACTTCAGGGCTAGCCCAGATGTAAGAGAGAAGACTACCAAAGGGCATGAATGATAGGAAGAATAGTTCACTGGAGACAATCTTTGGAGACTAGCTATCACACCAATCAATAAATCAGCAAGTTGAAAAGAATTTATTTTCTTACTAATCTAACATACTTACTTACAAAATTTTTATGTTACCTACCAGTATTTTACAAATGCACATACATGAAAGGCACAAACTTTAAATTATGTAATTCAATGAATTTTGATAAATGTATACACCCATGTAACCCAAGATCCAGAACATTTGCATCACCCCCTTGAGTTTTCTCATGCCTCTTTTCAATCAATCCCCAAACACACAGGCTAACACCATCACACAGGATTGGTTTTTGCTTCTTCCAGAACTTCACATAAATGGACTTATTATATTCGGCATAATGGTTTTGAAATACATCCATGATGTTGAACATAACAACTGTTCATTTTTATTGAAAGGCATTCCATTCATGAATATACAGCTGACCCCTGAACATGAGTTTGAACTGTGCAGGTCCACTGATACTAGATTTTTTTCGATTCATACAGTACAGTCCTATAAATAAATGTATGTTCCTCATGACTTTCTTCATAACATTTTCTTTTTTCTAGCTTACTTTATTCTAAGAATACAGTATATAATACATATAAGACAAGGGTTAATCGATTGTTTATATTATCAATAAGGCTTTTGGTTAATAGTAGGCTATTAGTAGTTGAGTTTATGGGGAGTTAAAAAGTTATAATGGATTTTCAACTAACCAGGGAGTTGACACCCCTCACCCCCACGTTGTTCAAGGATCAACTATACTACAGTTCATTTAGCCACTGCCCTATTGATGTATACCTGAGCTGTTTCTAGTTCAGTGCTACTATGAATAAAAATGCTATGAACATTTTTGTACAAATCTTTTTTGTGGCCATGTGTTTTCATTTTTTTTTTTGATAAACATCAAGGAGTGGAACTGCTGGGTCAGAGGTAGCATATGTTTAGTGTTACAAGAAATTTTCAAGTGATCATAGCATTCGTTACATACTTTAGCAAAAATGGATGAAAGTTCCAGTTAGTGCACATCCTTGCCAATATTTAGTATTGCTAGTCTTAAATTATAACCATTCTACTGGGTTGGAATTATAATCTCATTGTGATTTTAACCTGCTTCACAAAGTCATGCTGAGAACATTTTCATGGGATTATTGGCCAGTGATACAGCTTTCTTTGGGGACCACATATACAATTTTTTGCCCATTTTCTTAAAAAACAGGGTTGGAGCACCTGTTTTGCTCAGTCAGTAGGGCATGCAACTCTAAATCTTGGGGTTGTAAAGTCTAGCCCCATGTTGAGTGTCAAGGTTACCTAAAATAAAATTAAAAAAAAATTTTTTTTTAAATGGGGTTGTGATTTTACTACTGAGATGTCTAACATTTAAAAAAATCTATTCTGAATGTAAGACTTGTCTGATATCTACTTGGTGAATATTTTCTTCTGGCCTATGACTTACCTATACATTTTCTCAATTACCATTTTGATGAGCATGAGTTTTTAATTTTGATGAAAGTTAATTTATCAAAATTTTCTTTCATGTTTACTCACCTATGTCTTATGTATAAATCCTCTGTCTGCCCTCAGGTCATAAAGACACTGTTCTTTTTTTTTTTCCCCTCCCCAGAAGCTTTATTGTTCTAGCCTTTGCATTTAGGTCTATGATCAACCTTGAATTAATGTTTGTATATCCTGGAAGGTAGGAATTGAGGCTCATCTTTTCCACACAGACATCTGGGTACTTCAAAATAATCTATTGAAAAGACTTTCCTTTCCACACTGAATTATGCTGCACTTTTGCTGAAAATTGGACAAATAAGTTTTGGATCTATTTCAGAACTTTCTGTTTCATTCCACTGTTCTATGCCAAGACCATACCATATTGATTACTATACTTTCATAGTAAATCTTGCTGTCAAGCAGTATTAATATTATGATGCTGTTCTTTTTCAAAACTGTATTGTTATTCAAGTCTTTTGCATTTCCAAATACATTTCAGAGTCAGCTTTTCAATTTGTTTTGTTTGTTTGTTTTGTTTTTTAAGCCAGCTAGGATTATGATTGGCACTGGGTTGAATCTATAGATTGACTTGGGGAGGACTGAAATCTTAACTATATTGAGTCTTCTCATCTATAAGTGTAGAATATTTCTCCATTTATTAAGGTCTTCTATAATTACCTTCAATATTGTGTTACAGTTTTCAATGTGGAGGTTTTTCTACATCTTTTGTTAAATTTATTTCTAACTACTTATAGACTTTTTAGCCTCAACTGTAAATGGAATTATTTTGCTAATTTCATTTCCCAAATGTTTATTGTTCATATACAAAAATACAGATTTTTCTATATTAATCTTGTATCCTATGACATTGCTAGGATATCCAGTATCATGTTAAACACAAGTGGTGAAAGCAAACATCTTTGCCTCATTCCCAGTCTTAGGAGAGAAGTATTCAGTATTTTACCATAATATATGATATTAGCTGTAGCTTTACATTAATGTTCTTTTATCAAAGTGAAGAAATTCCCTTACATTGAAATCTTGCTGAGAAACTTGGTACTCAATTTTGTCAAACACTTCTTTATGTATCTATTGAGGAGATAACATGGTTTTTCTCCTTTATTCTGTTACCGTAGTTAAACCAACCTCGCATTCCCAGGACAAATCCTCAGAGAATGCACTATCAGTACTTAGAATATTCATTGTTTTCTGGCTCCTCCCCTAAATACTGGAGCACTTTCAACTTTTTCTTCAGAGCTCTTACTTCCATTCTGGCCTTGTCAGATAGGCTCTCAGTGTCACCAGAATTCTCCTGGAGTTTCCTAGGGAGGCAGGGAGCCTTAGAGAATGTTCAGTTGTCATTAGTACAAACAAAGCAAAATTAATTAGGGTTTAACAGTGACATAGAAAGGAGACTGAAGTTGTAATCTGTATCTCCTGCCACTTCTGGTCTCTGAGTTGACATATTTGAGTTCTGAACACAAGGAGGAGATATTCTTACTGTCTTTGGTCTCTCTTCCTAGCGTCTCAAATTCCTTTAAAAAGGTGGTAGTTGTGATACCTTAACAACTTTTTAGCTCGAGGGATCATAAATACCCCCAGCTCTCTGATTTTACCCTGTTTTCAAACCTCAATACCTAATAATAGGTGCAGTATTCCAGAAATTCTTATCCTTTTTAAAGAACTGCAAAATAGATGGCCATTTTTATTCTACTATTTTATAGAGCCCACAGCAAGCCTATGATTTTGCTCATTAGTATGCTATTTACTGGAGAGTAAATGGTGAGATATAAACCAGAAGCAAATTAATGGATGCATTATTCTCTGACCAGAGTCCCAAGTTCATTCTGAGAGACCTTCTACTCAAAGGAGGAAGACCTATTTTTTCCCCATTCATAGTCCTAGTGAGTAGGACATGTAATGTTAGAGGGCTAAGGCATCCCATAATCAACCTTGGCTCTTCAAATATGAACTGTTAATCTCCTCTACTACCATCTATGCTTAAGATTATATTCTCTGAAATTAGCCAATATGTCACTCTTCCTCCTCCCAAATTAACTTTACAAACTATAGGAAATGGAGTAATAAACACCAGACAATAGTGCTTATGGTAAAAATGATTTTAATTTATAAACTGCATCTGGATGGGAAGACAATGAATGGACTATATATCTGATGGAAGGTCACAGATTTGGGCTTCTCTGATTGTGGACTCTTTTAACAGGGCATTTCGGTTATAGAAACCCTGGAAACTATACCTATTAAATGTTTCAAAAGATACTAGCTCTTGTGCAGCATGGAGTCTAAACCAAAGCAATCCCTGCTTCTAACTATGTGGACTTGTCTCCTTGTACCTAAGCTGTCATGTGGAGACAGAGGTAAAAAAAAAATAGGACCTGGGATGATTTGAGGACTCCAGTGAAAACAGAATGCTCTGCTGGCATGCTGTTGCTGTGTTTCCAATATCTTTCTCTAGGTGAATCTAATGCTTAGTCTGAATATCTGGTTGAACCTAAGTAAAACCCTTGGTTATCTTTGCTACAGCTTTAAGTATACTGGTATCTTTCCGGTATTTCATAATGTCTGAATTTCTCCAATAATGCTCTGCTATAAACTGCTTCAGTTGAACATGACTTTCTGAGCTGTATTAAACAGGACATTGTTATTTATGGAGGAATCTTTTTTCTCTTCTTGTTATGTGTGCAGAAATTCAACAGAAATCCTAAAGATGGTCATACTGCCATATAGCGGTTCATGTATTCTGAAGTTGCCATATGTAGACAGAGGCACTGATTGTTTTAAAGCCATACATGTTTTCTAATACTGCCTATAATAAACTATCCCATTAATAGGCTTTGTTTCTCCATCTCCAAGGTCTATTATTCCCACTACATTTCACTGATTCTTCTAATTGTAATTCAAAACTTCCTTGCCCATTTACTGGTGCTGCACCTCTTAGTAGAACACACTTGTACATAACAGTATCAATAAAAGGTTTCTGTTCTAAAACATGTTTTCAGTTAGCAGTGAATTTTGTCTCAGACAGAACAGAGTAGAGATTTTTGATCAATCCAAGTACAGATATCACGAATTTTTATTTACCTTATAGCAAAGACTATAATTTCAGAATATTTGTTAATTACTATTGATCTCACAGCAATATTCCATAAGAAATCACTGACTAAATGATGAGCCTCTAGATATCAATCTAAAGTATCACAAAATAATTGTGATACTCTGTTCCCTTAAGAAGTTTGCAGCTTAGTTGGGAAATAATATACCCATATAATTTTTATTGATATGTGATTGCATTTTATGTATTTATATTACAATATATAGATATAATTAATAGAGATGAAATTTAAAATAATGATTCCTTCCTCCATAAACATTCTGTCAGCAATTTCAAACCTGCAAGGAAGAGCTAATATAAGCTGAGTTTAAACTACTGCCACTTTAGGGCGCCTGGGTGGCTCAGTGGATTGGGCCTCTGCCTTCGGCTCGGGTCGTGATCTTGGGGTGCTGGGACTGTGGCCCGAGTTGGGCTCTCTGCTCGGCGGGGAGCCTGCTTCCCCCTGTCTCTCTGCCTGCTTCTCTGCCTATTGTGATCTCTCTCTCTGTGTCAAATAAATAAATAAAATCTTAAAAAAAAAAAAAAAAAGATTTCTTAGGGGGGAAAAAAAAAACTACTGCCACTTTAACCAGTAAATAAAAATACCCACCATACTTCATTTGTACCACGTTTATAAAATGCACTTTTTGTTTAGTCCTAACCTATTGCTTTAACATTACTGTTGTTAAATTTTAATATCTTTTCAACTATCTTAAAACTACTTTACCAAAACATTTTTAGAGTGGTAGTGCTGGTGCTAAAAAAAAATTCCTGAAAGATAATAAGTTTGGAATGGAATTTACATGTGCTAAAAAATGCAACTAAGGATGCCAAACAACTGCCATAACATGATGCTATTAATTTAAGTGACTATACTCTGCAAATATAATAGAGAAAAAAAAAGTAACATCAAAGGAAAAATATGCTACAATGACTGTGGATTGACTTAAGAGCATGCATCTAATCACCACTGTTTCCATCTACCCTTACTCCCTCAACACACATTTTGCATTCATTACTTTTAGAAAACTAGTCTTGAATTATTTAAAATTTGAATTATGTTTCCTCCAGATCACATGCCTTCCATAAAATGGGACCACTCCACCCTGAATAAGGTGGTACATGAGTAAAGGTCAAATAAATGGAACAACATAATAAGCAAGAGAGATCAGTATGAGCTTAAATAGGAAATGGAAGTCCCTTCATTGATTTAAGACCTTTCAGTTAACACATCTTAAATTCGCAATATGTTCTAGACAATGTGCCAGAAGCTAGAGTTGAAAAAATTACTAGAACGTAGTCTCTACCTTGAACAATTTCAGAAAATGGGGAAAAGAAATACATACATAAATAACAACACAAAAATAGTAAAATTTCAAAGAAATCTTGGATCATCACAAGTTGCATTAAAACAACTTCTCTGATTAGGGTCAGAGGATTTTAGGCTAGAAAGCTATTCCTCCTACAAAAATTTTATTTATTTTTATTATTTTATTTTATTTTCCAGTGTTCCAAAATTCATTGTTTATGCACCACACCCAGTGCTCCATGCAATATGAATTTTAGAAAATAAGGTGTATGTGTATGATTAGGCAATAAGGGTTACTATGGTCGAAATGCTTGTGTCCCCCCAAAATTCATATGTTGAAATCTTAATTCCCAGTGTGATGGTATTAGGAGGAGGTAGAAATTTTGGAAGAGGATTAGGTCATGAGGACAGAGCCTTCATGAATAATATTAATGCCCTTCTAAAGGGGGGCCCCAAAGAGATCCCTTTCCCCATTCTACCACGTAAGGAATACAACAAGAGGTCTGTGACCCAGAAGAGGGCCCTCATAAGGTACCTATCTATGGTATTTTGTTGTAGCAGCCCAAACAGACTAAGACAAGGATTTAGCTATAAACTCTAATTATTACTCAATATTTTCATTATATATATCAAAAATAATGTCCTTTCTTTTCCTTTCAATACCACCATAAAACTTCTGACATATTGTTATAACCGTTTTTTTCTCCACTGCTGTGATCTTTTGATTACAATTTACAACAATGCCCAAAACAGCTATGAAAATATGTGGTTTTTTAAAATTCCTACTTATGGTACTAGTGTCTAGCTGAGATTTAGTTTTAAGCAAAAGCCATCTATGAAGAACAAACCACATCCTCCAACTTAAAGGTCAAATTATATCCTACTGCAGTTATAAACATTCATGCTGTAAGAAAATGCCTATATTTGTAAATAGTACAACAGTAGCACAGGGGCTGGAATGATCAAGCTTAAGTGGGCATGAAATGTTTCCCAGAGTACGTGTCAATAAAATAAAATTTTGAAAGATAGGTAAAAGT
Organism: Neogale vison; assembly: GCF_020171115.1. Taxonomy (NCBI): domain Eukaryota; kingdom Metazoa; phylum Chordata; class Mammalia; order Carnivora; family Mustelidae; genus Neogale; species Neogale vison. Next base: position 84,787,970 of record NC_058098.1, on the reverse strand, counting down.
CACCAGTGGTGGTAGAGGAAGGTAATTAATGTATCCTTCCTGAAGTACGTCAGCTAGCCAAATAAAGAACTCAAAGATAGGTAACACATGGCATTTTAAAAAAGTACTGTATAGGGGTACAACAACCCACCCAGGCTCAGTGGGTTAAAGCCTCTGCCTTCGGCTCAGGTCATGATCCCAGGGTCCTGGGATGGAGCCCCACATCAGGCTCTCTGCTCCGCAGGGAGCCTGCTTCCTCCTCTCTCTCTGCCTGCCTCTCTGCCTACTTGTGATCTCTGTCTGTCAAATAAATAAATAAAAATCTTAAAAAAAAAAAAGTACTGTATAATGGTTGCTGGCATCAATTACAATCATAATATAAATGTCTGCATATATTACTAAAAATCCAAAATATTATTGAAATAAACATAATAGCCAGGAAGGGCTAGACGGAGAGGTTCGAATAAAGAAAATATAATATTGACTCTCTCATCTTACATAAGGAAAGTCAACATACTGTTTTATTCATTCATTTATTTTTTAAAGACTTTATTTTTAAGTGCTCTCTACACACAACATGGGGCTCAAACTCATAACCCTGAGATCAAGAGTCACACGCTCTACTAACTGAGACAGCCAGGTACCCCTGTTTAATTTTTAATGTTAGTAGAGAAATATAGGTTCATTTATTTATCCATCTGGCTTATTTATCTTAGAGGATAGTATACTAAAATGGAAGTAAAATGTGTTAACTTCCAAATTACTCTATTTACAAATGCTTAAATAAAGAACATTTGAGAATGGTAAAATTTAAGGGGTGGATGGGAAAAAAGTAGTAAGAAAATTCCCAAATAAAAGTATAAATAAAGTAGTAAGTGAAATTAAGTATGTAGTTATCAAAAATATAACTATCAAGGACAAAGAATATAAAAACAAATAAACCAAATACTGTTTATAAGAGAAGCACTGAATACAGGTTAAAAGTTAAGTAATAAATACACCAGGAAAATACAAATACTAAAAACAAAAAAAGCAAGCATGCATTATAAATATTAACATCAGGCAAATTTCTCAGCATAAGGCATTAAATCGGGCAAATCAAATCATAATCCATAATGAAACTAGTAGAAAATTAACTTTTATGCACTAAAGAATTAAGCATTGAAATTCTCTTTCACAGATGAACTATACAAAAAAAGAATATAAATGACTAAAAAGTTAAGGTTTGGTCTAATAAATATATGCTGAATCAACAAATAGAATATACATGTAAAAAGATATTTATGGAAAATTTACAAAAATAGATCATATATCTAGACTATTCTGAAGACTTTCAAACTTCACCTCACTTATCTGAGATTGAAGTTTGAAAGTCTTCAGAATTTTATTTGAATAAATTTAAACAAAGAAACAAACTATAAAGCCCATGATAAAATACATTCTCCTAAACAACCTTGGGTTGAAGAAATCAAAATGCCAATCATACATTAGAAAATATTAATTTACAAAATTTGTAGAGGACAAAACATCCATCTTTGCATACAAGTCTGTTCAATTCTTTATAATAAATTTCTAGAAATGGAGAGGAAATGAGTATTACAAGAATTCAGAAAGTCAAGGAAATTTTTGGCTAAGGAGGTAAATGGGTCATGTGATTAATGAAAATTCTCCCTAACACTAATTACCATTATGATAGTAATAGTTGGGGTTGAGCCAAGAGATGTCTGGCAAAGTGTCATGAATTTGGAAACATTCACCAATAGGCAAGTACATGACAGAAGTCAAGGAATAGCAACACAAAAATTCAGAACAATTCATTAGCTGAAAGAAGTATGTATATTGTGCTTTTCACTCTAATAATAAAGGTATAACATCAATTCTGTAAGTATGGTAGCCAGATTATCAATATTTACTGACCACTTAATACAAAGAGATTCTAACCACTTATCATCTTAATAGTGTGATTAAACCAGCCATAAAGAATACCTACATGGAAGCTTTTAGATATAAGGATACATAAGATATATACAAATTAAAAAAAAAAAGAATGTGCCATAATTTATGTGAATAAATGCACATGAGCTAGAAGAAGGTAGACAATTCATCTTGTCCTGACACCTTTAAATATGTTTACTTAAAAGAAGGTTTTAAGTAAAACCTTAACCCACTGGGTGGCTCAGTGGGTTAAGCTCCTGCCTTCGGCTCGGGTCATGATCTTAGGGTCCTGGGATGGAGCCTCTCTGCCCACCAGGGAGCCTGCTTCCCTCTCCCCCTCTGCCTGTCTCTCTGTCTACTTGTGATCTCTGTCTGTCAAATAAATAAATAAAATCTTAAAAAAAAAAAAGAAGAAGAAGAAGAAGGTTCATCCTTAAACTCACAAAAGTGTGAACATATGTAGGCGACTTTATACTATAATCAGTAGTCCCACTAAAGTTTTATGCTTTCTTAACTAAGCTTGGACTTGATTTTTAAATTGTGAAAATCTGTACTAATAATCAGTTCCATAAAGTTTTCAGAGAGCTAAATGGTATATTATATTAAAACAGCTTTAAGGAAGAAAAAATATTTTGTTAGAAGCATTGTTTTTTCCTGGAAAACAAGAATGAGTTTTCAACTTTGCAAAAAAAAAAAAAAAAGATAAACTTCTATCTTAATGCTAATAAAACCAACCTGTAATTTTTGCTGCCTTTTCCTCTTGGTTCACTCGGTTCTCATCATCATCTTCATTATCTTCTTCAAAGTCATCTAAATTGCCAATGTCAGCCTGCTTCATACTCATTAAACTAGCCAGACTTTGCATGTCTTCATCCCTACATGAATGATTTAAAATTTAATATACAGCTCATGAAATGGCATTGTTTGAAAAAACATTGCTTAAGAAAATAATAATATATTCCTTCTTTCAATATGTTAATGAGCCTTTTTAAATAGTTGCCCAAGACTGTTGAAAAGTCTAAATTCATTTTTAAATGGTATGTTTAAATAGTAAAAAGCAAACTGGATTAAAAACTAACTGGTTAGGAGTTAGTTTAACTGTGCTGCAGATCTGTTGAAGACTAAAATTTTCTTCATAGGATTAAAGTATGGTTTCCTAATCATTAAACCTGGAAATAAAAACTTGTTTCATAAAACAGTGAGGTAGCTTGCAAATCAATGAGATCTAGACTTTAAAATACTCAAACTTTCAAAGTAAATTAGAATAGAAATTCTTCATCTGAAATTCATGAACCCTTTTGGTTTGGTGAGTAGGAAGAAAAAGAAATGGTAAACCACCATAAATTACATTTAAATCTGATTTAAATGTGCACTTTTCTCAAAGGGGCCAGAACTCCCCAGAAGTTAAGGAACTAGTGTAACAGAAAAAAACACCTTCAAGTCTAGCATTTTAAAAATTACAAGATGGGTTGATTCTAAGTTAAATACTATATATTTGATAAAATGTAAAAACGTCTTTATCTTGAAGTATTTTAAATACATGTGTATACAGTTTACATTAAATACTCCAAATACCAAATACTTTAAGTTTTCTTGATCTATTATTTCCACCTTAAATTTCAAATAAACTACAGTGTATAAAACACATTTCTAATATTATATATGAACTAAGTTTCAATTTTATATACTTCCCTAAAATTCAGAAAGCCAAATTAAGACACTGTTTCTCTTACCACAATAAAATAAAAAAAAGAAAACTCTTTTGTAAAGAAATGTTCATTAATATTCATTTATTTCCTAAATACAGTGCAACTTTGCAGACTAAACAGGTTTTTTAAATTCTATGCATTTTCTCTCACGTAAGTTTAGAGTTAACCAAATTATTTCCCCTTTTAAAAATAAATTCAGTGACACAAAGTTTGAATAAACAAAAAAAGTTGTATTACCTTATAGGAATGCCTTATAAATTGCTCACCTGCCAATGGGGGATAATTTCAAGATACAACATTATTCTTGAAATGTTAACTTGCTTAATTTTACTTCTTTAACTTTAACTTCCTCATATTTTGGATTTTAACCTTGACTATTTTTCTCTGTGCAAGGTTAAGAAGCAAGGAGTGTGGAGGTAGAGAGGGAGTTTAGGGTGTTTTGAGAGAATTTTCCACTGGAATTGATACATTTGGTTCAACGGAATTCCTCTCACCCAGATTCTCCATGGATCGTGCTGATTCACTTACTGCTGCCCAGTGTAAAGGAGTCCACAATCAAAGGATCTTCTCTGGTTTTGTTTTCTCTCTTCTTCCTGTTTCCTTTCCTTTCATTTTGACTTGTACTTCAGGGTAAGGTAATTTTTAATTTCTCAGTATTTAAGACTAAAATTTAAGGTTCTGAGATGAAAGACTGATTGCTTCCATTCTGTACTGTCTCTCTACCACACTCACTCAAAAGCCAACTTTCCAGAGATGGGGCTTACTGTTATCTACCAAGTCGTTTGCTGCCCTGTAGATGAGTGCCAAACATCTCATCTTGACTGACACACAGAATCCAGTCTAATCAGTCAAGTGAACATGGCCAATTATAGTAACCACATTCCACTGGCTCAAATACATTTAGAACTATGATTTAGATTGGATCAAAATGTTCATAGCTAGTCTCTTCCTCTTACCTTTTAAGTCTAGGCTTAGAATTTCCATTTCTTCCCTTCTTGATCTTCCTCTCCAAACAGGTACTAACCCCTTCATTACACTTCCAACATGCACTCATCCTTGACTTGACTGTATGCAATGACCATGGTGCATATTAGTTTTCTTGCTGCTCCAGGTATGTTTACCTCATTTTATCCAGTTAGAATTTTGCCCTTAGGAGACCAGACCTTGTGCAGGAACTACCGTCATGCAATGCCTATTCAGTGCTTAAGAAGTGATTTTTGAAATGAAGAATCATAGCAAATTGTACTTTGCTATACAATTTTTAGAAGGCTGAGCCAGAGAACATGAATTGGGAAAAGCTCTACAAACTGAATTGTCTGTACTTGAGAGTACAGTTACTCCCACTGAAGACAATGAAATACACAACAAATGTGTATGATATCCTAATAACATACAATTTAAAATTTGGAACTTGTTACTTTTATATTACTGTTCACTCTCTAGAGTCAAGAGACTATAAATAACAAAGAGTTCATTTAATTTAGCCTCTGAAACAAAGAATGTCAAGAATGACTGGTATGCAGTAGGTTCTTCTCAACTGTTGCCAGTCTACTGACTCAAAAGCTGTTTACATACAGTTTTAAAACACACTCAGAAGCAGCTATCTTCTTGACAAAAGAAACTTACGTGGCTTTTCCTTCCCTAAGGAAGATGCAAGATAATGAAAACTGGAGAGTGGCAGAGACGACTTTTTTAGACAATGGCTTGAATTTTAACTTGACATCAGTCTGAGTTGGCATAGGGCTTGCATACTGTTTCATGTTGATGCTGCTAGTAGCAAGAGCTTTCCTTCGACCAGAAGGGGATTCCTGGAAAATGAAAAATAATTCAGAATCTTGGAGTTATTTATTTTACAGCCAAGTAGTTTAAAATAGTACTTTAATAATATGATTAAGTAACAGTTGAAACTTCCCTCCTGAATTCCTGTAATATAAATTTGAAATAAAATTGTGATGAAGTTAAAACTTTTATATCTTTAAATAAGACAGATGAAAATTGGAGAGAACTGGCCCAGGCAGAAATAAAGACAAACTAAAGCAATCTTAAAAAGCTCAGAAAAGAAAAAGCAACTAATGCAAACTAGGATAGAAAGTGTCCAGAGTTCCTCCAAAAAAGAGGATCTAGCACAGAGATAGGCATCAGAAGTACTCAAAAACTGTCTTCCTCCCTTTCATTCTATTTAATGTAACCTAATGATATTTCTCCTCTTCTGAATGCCTCCAATTTTTTATGGAACTCCCAGCCTCTATGGCATTCTAACCTCATTTTTACCTACAGTATCTGAGTTCTATATATCTTCTAATTTGAGCCTTATTTCTTCTCAGGGGCTTTTCTGGGCACTCCACTCTACATTTCTCTTTCCTTTCCCTCAGGTCACATTTACTAAGGATGAAACCATTGGTTTCTGGGATGCTACGTCTGTGGCAGACACTGCCAAATGACTCCAGCAGGTCTCAAAATTTTCTACACAGCTATTACCAATTTATCAGAAATGAATATAAAATGAAATCTAGGGGCGCCTGGGTGGCTCAGTGGGTTAAGCCGCTGCCTTCGGCTCGGGTCGTGATCTCGGGGTCCTGGGATCGAGTCCCGCATTGGGTTCTCTGCTCGGCAGGGAGCCTGCTTCCCTCTCTCTCTCTGCCTGCCTCTCCGTTTACTTGTGATTTCTGTCAAATAAATAAATAAAATCTTTAAAAAAAAATGAAATCTATTTGCTATCAAGGGTACTTAACATTCTAATAATAAGCTATCTCATTTCAAAATTATTCTTTACAGAATAATAGCCTAAGAGAACAATGAAAACAAAACAGCAAAATAATGATTGGGCATTAACTATGTATAAGACACATTGTTGATTCAGGAGTGATATGATGATGATTAAGACATAATCCCTGACTATGTGTTCTAATGGCAAAGGGACATTTTTATATGAAGATGATTTGTAAATCATGTAAATCAGAGAGACATATACCAGCATTCCTTAGAATTTACTGGTCTGGGAGTTCAGATCTAAAAAAAAGGCCTAAATTTCAAGCTGTGTGACCTTGAGTAAGTAACCTGAGCCTCACTAACCTCTGGTATAAAAATAAGGAGACTAATCAGAAATCCATTTAAGCTATAAAATTATTCAATTTTCCAACCAAGGCAGGAAAAACTACCATTAATCTTTGAATTATTATTTAATAAATCTTTACTTTGTCTTATGATTGACAAACCTGCCTAAAATAAAGATAGACTAATTTAATCAAAACATTAAACCAGCCTTTTAGAAAAAATTGACATTTCTGCCAGCAGGACAAGTAAAAATGTAATGTAGCATCCCTAAAGAATACCTTGCTTTAAAATGTGGTCTTATCTGTCAGATTATGCACACCAATATTATACAGAACTATTAGTGCATGTAGATACCTTATGAATGAATTTTAAAAATGCATCAAGTACTTGAGAAGGATTTAAGCCCTCTCAGAAGAAATACTTAAGAATATGCAAATACCCTCAACTGAATCAAGTTGAACAGATGTGACTATCCCAAACAATACAAGTATTCTTTCCCTGGTCGCTACTGTCAATCAAAGAATAAGATTAAGGTCCAAGGTTCTGACAATGTGCAAAATGAAAAAGTATGATCAGGTAGTATCAATTTATTACACTGATATGAACAATAATCTCTTATTGTACCTTTAGAATAGTGAACAACTTTTACATATAATACAGGTTTTAAAGCCTCTGTATTGGAAGCATGACACAGAAACTACGACATATTATTTTTAATTTTGCTAAAAAATCTGTTTCAAAAAGTATGATACTAATTAATCCCTTGATAATAATTATTTAATTTTATAAGCAAATAAACTATAAAAATTAAGGTAACTTGGAAATGAGCATAATTTTGAAAGCCCAATTGAAGTATAATTCCAACAAAATCCAGAGTTTTGATGATTAACATTCAAATTCATTTTTTAGATAAGAACTGCACAGAAAAGGTTTTTTGCTGAACTCAAGGAGTTTTTAAGCTTTCGGTAAATCAGCGTCTCTGAAACAACAGAAAATAAAGGCTACTGAATTCTAAACATAATTAGCTGTACCACTTAATTAAGTATTTACTTGCTCAGCAACAATGAAAACAGCCCTTTGTAAAGTCTGGACAGGTGAACAAAACAGAGTCCTTTTGAGTCTACAATATCCATTCCTACTATTAACGCAGGATCTCACTAGAGTCTGTGCTGGGAAAAAAGGTCTGAATGGTATTTCTAGTAATTCTTCACCAAGCTCGCATATTGTTTTCCTCTTTAAAATTAGCTACCCCATAGAAAAGATATTTAAAAAGAACAGTAATGAGAGAAATATAAGGATCTTTAATAGCTCTAACCCCAGCTCCACGAATCTTCACTTTTTACAACTGAGTTTAAATCTTTACCCACCCAAAACTGATATCATTACTATTAACAGTTCTACAAAGAAGAACAAAATATAAGTGTATGCAGTTGCAAAATGAGCATGTCTTTTACACCCCATGAGACTTCCAGTAAGGAGTAGGGGCCAGCCAGGCAGGAGTTTAGAGAGAATTACTCATATTGCTGCCAGAGTCCTAAAGCTATTTGATGTCATATGCAAAGTGGAAAAGAGGACGAAATAAGAGGAAAAAATAGTAAAGGACTCTGAGAGAAAGAAACACAACAAAAGTCAGTAAGAAGTGAGGATTCACGTAAATTTAAAACTAAGTGTTTGTCTCTGGGCCTACATTTAAACATGTTTGTATGAATCTGACAGTATTTAAGGAATTACTTCAAAACTCTTAAAGCTGAAGTTCTTAAATTTTAGTGTTTACTAAAAAACAAAAAACTAGGAGGGCTTTAGACAATCTAGATAACTGGATCCCACCCCCGGAGATCTTAAATTAGCAAAACCAGAGATGGGCTGGGGAATCTGCTGCATTTCTAAAAATAATAAGTACCTTCCTTCTATACTCCCATCCTGCCCCACCCACACCCACACCACTACTACCGGGTGATTCTAATCCAGTTAATCTAAAATCACACTTTCAGAAATACTTTCCCTGGGGCGCCTGGGTGGCTCAGTGGGTTAGGCCGCTGCCTTCAGCTCAGGTCATGATCTTGGGGTCCTGGGACTGAGCCCCACATTGGGCTCTCTGCTCAGTGGGGAGCCTGCTTCCCTCTCTCTCTCTCTCTCTCTGCCTGCCTCTCTGCCTACTTGTGATCTCTACCTGTCAAATAAATAAATAAATAAAATCTTTAAAAAAAAAAGAAAAAGAAATACTTTCCCTAAGGGAGTTCTTACATAATAATATCATTTTACTTAAGAAATCTCACTCTCATTTTTCCCAAGTACTCTTCTGTAATTAAAAAAAAAAAAAAAAGCAAGCCTTAGCTGGGGTGCCACGGTGGCTCAGTTGGTTAAACCATCTACCTTTGGCTCAGGTCATGATCCCAAGACCCTGGGATGGAGTGCAGTGTTCCCTCTCCCTTAGTATTTTCCTTTTCATTTTGCCAATCTGAGATTATTAAATATTAGTTCACTTCATCTTAATTGCACTTCCATGATTATTAATGGCATTATCTTTTCATAGTTTATTGGCCATGTGTTTCCACTTTGTAAAATCTTTTGTAGTTTTTCCTACCGCTGATTATTTTTTTCTTTTTTTCATGAAATTGAAAAATCGCTTTTATTCTGCTATTATGTTCTTCTGGTTTGAGGGTCTTTTAAAATTCTGATTTAGTTAACATACAATGTTATATTAGTTTCAGGTATACCAATATAGTCCATATTATTATTCAATGCTCATCAAGAGAAGTGTACTCTTAATTCCCTTCGTTTATGTCACCTATATCCCTGCCCTACCTCCCCTCTGGTAACCATCTGTTTGTTCTTTATAGTTAAAGAGTCTGTTTGGGGGCACCTGGGTGGCTCAGTAGGTTAAGTATCTGCCTTTAGCTCAGGTCATGATCCCAGGGTCCTGAGATAGAGCCCTACCTCGGGCTCCCTGCTCAGCGGGGAGCCTGCTTTTACTTCCCCTACTCCCCTGTATTCCTTCTCTCACTGTCTCTGTCAAATAAATAAATAAAATCTTTAAAAAAATAAATTTTGGGATAATTTAAGATTTTTTAAAACCCTTACTCTATTAAAGTGTAATCTGATAGATCTAAAGTTAAAGCAACTCCACATTCCTGGGGTGGGGGGAACAAAGTAATCGAAGCCTATTTCCTTTTGGGAGAGGTTTCTTTTTTTCTTTTCTTTTTTTAAAGGTTTTATTTATTTATTTGACAGACGAGATCACAAGTAGGCAGAGAGGCAGGCAGACAGAGAGAGGAAGAAGCAGGCTCCCCGCAGAGCAAAGAGCCCGATGTGGGGCTCGATCTCAGAACCCTGGGATCATGACCTGAGCTGAAGGCAGAGGCCTTTACCCACTGAGCCACCCAGGCGCCCCTTGGGAAAAGTTTATAATTACAGATACAATTTCTTTAATGATTACAGAAGTATTTAGTGTTTAGTGTCTCCCAAAACCAGTTTAGACAAATAATTTTCCATCTTGGAATTTATACATTTCATCCAAGATTTCAAATTTAATGATATAAAGCTTTTTAAAACCTTTTTTATTATCTTAATCTCTGCAAAATCTATAGTTTTGTATATTTCTTCATTCTCAATGCACTTTGTGTCTTCTTTCGTTTCTAGATAATTCCTGCTATAAACTGTCCATTTCCTTGTGTTTTCTGAATCAACAACTTTTGGCTTTGCTAATCCTTTCTAATGAACGGATATTTTCCATTTCTTTCTTTCTTTTTTTTTTTTTTTAAGATTTCATTTATTTATTTGAGAGAGAGAGAGAAATAGCAAGAGAGAGCACTGGGAGGGAGGAGAGGAGGGAGAGAGCAGGATGCTGGGAGCCTGATACGGGCCTCAATCCCAGAACCCTGGGATCATGACCTGAACTGAAGGCAGACAGTTAACTGACTGAGCCACCCAGGTGCCTGGGATGTTCTCTGTCTCAATAGTTTCTGCTCATCTTTACTACTTCCTTCCTCCTATCTTCCTCAGATATATTTTAACTCCTGAATTCTGAGCATTTCTTTTTTCCTGATCTAAGCATTTAAGATGATATATTTCTCTAAGTACTACTTTAAATATATCTTATATTATCAGTTATTCTATAGTTAAATACTTTCTAAGTTTTCATTATAAGTTCTTTGACTTACGTTATAAATTTCCCCATGTCTTTTCATCACTTAATAGGCCACGTCTTTTAGTGCTGTATAATATTCCATTGTCTCAATGTGCCACAGCTTAGCCACTCATCTCCTGAAGGACCCCTTGGTTGCTTCCAAGTTTTGGCAATTATGAATAAAGCTGCTTTAAAACATCCATGAGTAGGTTTTTGTGTGGACAAGGATATACATTTTGTTTGGGTAAATACCAAGTAGTATGACTGCTGGATTGTATGAAAACAGTATGTTTAGTTTTGTAAGAAACCACCAAACTGTTTTCCAAAGTAACTGTACCATTCTGCATTCCCACCAGCAACTGTATGAAAGTTCCTGTTGCTCCACATTCTCCCAGAATTGGATGTTGACAGTGTTCCAGATTTTCACCATTCTAATAGGTATGTAGCAGTATCTCATTTGTTTTTTTAACTTACATTTCCCTGATAACATGATGTAGAGCATCTTTTCATGTGTCTATTTGCCATCTGTTCATCTTCTTTCTTAAAGTTTTTGTTCCATTTTTTAAATTGGATTGTTTGCTCTTGTGTTGTGTTTTATATATTACAGAAAACATTCCTTTCTTAGATATGTTTTTTGTTAGTTTTTTCTCCCTGTCTGTTGCTTCTCTTCTGCTCTTGACATTGTCTTTCACAAAGCAAGTTTTTAATTTTAATGAAATTATCCATTATTTCTTTCATGGACCATATGTTTCATTTTGTATCTAAAATGGCATCACCATACCCAATGTCATCTAGGTTTTCTCCTGTGTTATCTTCCAGTAGTTTTACAGTTGTGTATTTTACATTTAAATTTGAGTTAATTTTTGTGAAGGGTATAAAGTGTCTAGATGCATTTTTGTTTTTTGTTTTGTTTTTGGCATACGGATGCCCAGTTGTTTTAGCACCATTTGTTGAAAAAACTATCTTTGCTCCTTTGTCAAAGATCAGTTGACGATATTCATGGGGGTTTATATCTAGGCTCTCTATTCTGTTTCAGTTATGTATCTTCTTTCACCAAGATTACACAGTACTGATTATTGTAGCTTTATTCAGGTAGTGTCAGTCCTCCAACTTTGTTCCTCTCCTTCAATATTATGTTGACTATTCTGAGTTTTGCATTTCCATATAAATTTTAGAATCAGTTTGTTGATATCCACATAACACCTTCTTGGGATTTTCATTGGGACTGCATTTAATCTATAGGTCAAGTTGGAAACAACAGACATCTTAACACTATTGAGTCTTCCTATCCATGAACATGGAATATCTCTCCATTTATTTAGTTCTATGATTTTGCTCATCAGAATTTTGTAGTATTCTTCATATATGTCTTGTAAATATGTTGTTAGACCTATACCTAAGTATTTTATTTCTGGGGGGTGCTAATGTAAATGAAATTGTGTTTTTAATTTCAAATTCCACTTGTTCATTGTTGACATATAGGAAAGCAATTGACTTTCATATATAAACCTTGTATCCTATAGCCCTGCTATAATTACTTATTAGTTCCAGGAGGATTTTTGTTAATTCTTTTGCTTTCTACATAGATGATCATGTATTCTGTGAACAAAAACAACTTCATATCTTACTTCCCAATCTGTATACTTTTTATTTCTTTTTTTTTTTTTGTCTTATTTCATTAGCAAGGACTTCCAGTACACTATAGAGAAGTAGTGAAAGAGGCATCCTTGCCTTGTAGTGAAAAGGCTTTAGTAGGAAAGCTTTGAGTTTCTCACCATAAAGTATGATGTTAGCTGTTGGGATTTTTGTAGATGTTCTTGATTAAGCTGAAGAAGTTGGCTGAGATTTTTTTTATCATTAATGGATGTTGGATTTTGTTAAATGCTTTTTCTTCATCTATTGATACAGTCAGGTAATCTTTCCATTTTAATGGTTGATTACATTAATTAATTTTCAAATACTGAACCAGACTTGCATGTCTGAGATAAATCCCACTTAGTTGTGTTACATAATTCCTTTTTTATTTTTTTGAATTCAATTTGCTAATAATTTGTTGAGAATTTTTACATCTATGCCACTAGGAGATATTCATCTGTAGTTTTCTTTTAAAATAATATCTTTGTTTTATTTTGGTATAGAGTAATGCTGGCCTCATAGAATGAGTTAAGAAGTATTTCCTGTTTCTATACTCCAAAAGAGACTGTAGAGAATTGATATTCTTCCTTAAATGTTTCATAGAATTCAAAAGTGAACCCATTCACACTTGTTGTTTTCTGTATACTATGGATGTAAAACAATTTTTTAAAGATTTATTTATTTATATTTTTGAGAGAGAGAGCATAAGTATGCAAGAGTGGGAGGAGGGACAGAGAGAGATGGAGAGAGAGAACCTCAATAGAGCCCAATCCCAAGATCATGACCAGAGCCAAAATCAAGAGTCAGAGGTATAACCAGCTGAGCCACCCAGGTACCCAAAACAATTTAATAAGTCTATCACTGTTTTATATTCATACAAATCTCTTTGAAGTGTTGTATCTCTCTAAAATATCACTAATGTCCAATTTAATAGCTAGATTCGCATATCTACTTTCATATTCAATCTGTGTGGTAAGTTATTTTAGTTGAAGTATAAGAAGAAAATCTAGCCTCATACAGATAAACAGTTGGAAAAGACAGGAGTATTTTTTTTTCCAATTTATTTATTTTCAGAAAAACAGTATTCATTATTTTTTCACCACACCCAGTGCTCCATGCAAGCCGTGCCCTTTATAATACCCACCACCTGGTACCCCAACCTCCCACCCCCCCGCCACTTCAAACCCCTCAGATTGTTTTTCAGAGTCCATAGTCTCTCATGGTTCATCTCCCCTTCCAATTTACCCAAAAGCACATACCCTCCCCAATGTCCATAACCCTACCCCCCTTCTCCCAACCCCCCTCCCCCCAGCAACCCACAGTTTGTTTCGTGAGATTAAGAGTCACTTATGGTTTGTCTCCCTCCCTATCCCATCTTGTTTCATGGATTCTTCTCCTACCCACTTAAGCCCCCATGTTGCATCACCACTCCCTCATATCAGGGAGATCATATGATAGTTGTCTTTCTCCGCTTGACTTATTTCGCTAAGCATGATACGCTCTAGTTCCATCCATGTTGTCGCAAATGGCAAGATTTCGTTTCTTTTGATGGCTGCATAGTATTCCATTGTGTATATATACCACATCTTCTTGATCCATTCATCTGTTGATGGACATCTAGGTTCTTTCCATAGTTTGGCTATTGTGGACATTGCTGCTATAAACATTCGGGTGCATGTGCCCCTTTGGATCACTACGTTTGTATCTTTAGGGTAAATTCCCAGTAGTGCAATTGCTGGGTCATAGGGCAGTTCTATTTTCAACATTTTGAGGAACCTCCATACTGTTTTCCAGAGTGGTTGCACCAGCTTGCATTCCCACCAACAGTGTAGGAGGGTTCCCCTTTCTCCGCATCCTCGCCAGCATCTGTCATTTCCTGACTTGTTGATTTTAGCCATTCTGACTGGTGTGAGGTGATATCTCATTGTGGTTTTGATTTGTATTTCCCTGATGCCGAGTGATATGGAGCACTTTTTCATGTGTCTGTTGGCCATCTGGATGTCTTCTTTGCAGAAACGTCTGTTCATGTCCTCTGCCCATTTCTTGATTGGATTCTTTGTTCTTTGGGTGTTGAGTTTGTTAAGTTCTTTATAGATTTTGGACACTAGTCCTTTATCTGATATGTCGTTTGCAAATATCTTCTCCCATTCTGTCAGTTGTCTTTTGGTTTTGTTAACTGTTTCCTTTGCTGTGCAAAAGCTTTTGATTTTGATGAAATCCCAAAAGTTCATTTTTGCCCTTGCTTCCCTTGCCTTTGGCGATGTTCCTAGGAAGATGTTGCTGCGGCTGAGGTCGAAGAGGTTGCTGCCTGTATTCTCCTCAAGGATTTTGATGGATTCCTTTCTCACATTGAGGTCCTTAATCCATTTTGAATCTATTTTTGTGTGTGGTGTAAGGAAATGGTCCAATTTCATTTTTCTGCACGTGGCTGTCCAATTTTCCCAACACCATTTATTGAAGAGGCTGTCTTTTTTCCATTGGACATTCTTTCCTGCTTTGTCGAAGATTAGTTGACCATAGAGTTGAGGGTCTATTTCTGGGCTCTCTATTCTGTTCCATTGGTCTATGTGTCTGTTTTTATGCCAGTACCATGCTATCTTGATGATGACAGCTTTGTAATAAAGCTTGAAGTCCAGAATTGTGATGCCACCAACTTTGGCTTTGTTTTTCAATATCCCTTTGGCTATTCGAGGTCTTTTCTGGTTCCATATAAATTTTAAAATTATTTGTTCCATTTCTTTGAAAAAGATGGATGGTACTTTGATAGGAATTGCATTAAATGTGTAGATTGCTTTAGGTAGCATAGACATTTTCACAATATTTATTCTTCCAATCCAGGAGCATGGAACATTTTTCCATTTCTTTGTGTCTTCCTCAATTTCTTTCATGAGTACTTTATAGTTTTCTGAGTATAGATTCTTAGCCTCTTTGGTTAGGTTTATTCCTAGGTATCTTATGGTTTGGGGTGCAATTGTAAATGGGATTGACTCCTTAATTTCTCTTTCTTCTGTCTTGTTGTTGGTGTAGAGAAATGCAACTGATTTCTGTGCATTGATCTTATATCCTGACACTTTACTGAATTCCTGTATAAGTTCTAGCAGTTTTGGAGTGGAGTCTTTTGGGTTTTCCACATAGAGTATCATATCATCTGCGAAGAGTGATAATTTGACTTCTTCTTTGCCGATTTGGATGCCCTTAATTTCCTTTTGTAGACAGGAGTATTTTAATGATGTTTTCAGATAATTTGGGGTCTCCTTTGGTATTATATCAAAACTCCACAAGTGGTACTTTCTTAGAGGTTAACGGTAATATGGAATTTGAAATCACATTAATAAACTTTTTAAACTCTGTTAAATTAAGATCCAGTGCTCTATCATGCATGTTGAATAGGATTTTTATTCATGCATGATTTTGTACCTCAGACACTTTGGTCCTTGGAAAACACTGATTCTCTGAATTATGCAGGTATTTTATTTTTATTTATTTATTTGTTGCTATTTAAGCCCTCTTTTGCAGGATATTTTATTGGGAAGTGGCAAGCAACTTGCCATTCTTCTCATATAAAAATAAAACCAAACTTGCATAAATTACTATTCACAGAATAAAAACATAACAAAACAAACAAATAAGAGAATGAACTCTAATCCTGCCAAGAACAAAGGCTAGGTTTAAATTACAGAGAGAACCCAGCCAGCTGATGACTAGTCTTTGATGACAACTGTATCAAGGAAAATACCAATATTGTCAGAAACATTTCTAAGAAAATAGTATGGCCCAATGCCCTGAAGGTGTTTTTTTTAAATAATTTTAATTTATTTTATTTTATTTTATTTTTTAAAGATTTGTTTATTTGACAGACAGAGATCACAAGTAGACAGGCAGGCAGAGAGAGAGAGAGAGAGGGAAGCAGGCTCCCTGCTGAGCAAGACCCTGAGATCATGACCTGAGCCGAAGGCAGCGGCTTAATCCACTGAGCCACCCAGGTGCCCTTAAATAATTTTTAAAATTTTTAATAAACATATAATGTATTATTAGCCCCAGGGGTACAGGTAGTGAATCGCCAGGTTGACACACTTACAGCACTCACCATAGCACACGCCCTCCCCAATGTCCATAACCCCATCACCCTCTCCCTAACCCCCTTTCCCTGGCAACCCTCAGTTAGTTTTGTGAGATTAGAAGTCTCTTATGGTTTGTCTCCCTCCCGATCCCATCTTCTTTCATTTATTCTTTTCCTACTCCCCAAGGCTCCCACGTTGCATCTCTACTTCCTCATATTAGGGAGACCATATGATAGTTGTCTTTCTCTGATTGACTTATTTTGCTAAGCACAATACCCTCTAGTTCCATCCAGGTCGTCACAAATGGCAAGATTTCATTTCTTTTGAAGGCTGCATAGTATTGCATTGTATATATACCCCACATCTTCTTTATCCATTCATCTGTTGGTGGACTTATAGGTTCTTTCCATAGTTTGGCTATTGTGGACATTGCTGCTATAAACATTCAGATGCACATGCCCCTTCAGATTACTACGTTTGTATCTTTAGGGTAAATACCCAGTAGTGCAATTGCTGGGTCGTAGGGTAGCTCTATTTTCAACTTTTTGAGGAACCTCCATGCTGTTATCCAGAGTGGCATATGCAGGTATTTTAAATGCTGATACATCCCATTATATAATACCAAAGTAACCATATTTGCTTATTTTACTACCTATTCCATCAGAAAAATCTTCAGGCACAGGGAAATTAGAAGCTTAACATGGAGAAAACAAGTTTTTCAGAATTCTAATTTTCACTTGAAAGCCTGAGTTTTATCATTGGGAACAAATAATTTTAGTCATCTACCTTTAATTAGCAGGCTCACTTTGTTCAGTTTCAAGACAATGTTTATCAAATTAATACCTAAGTGTTTATAACCAGTTAGTCATTTTTGTTCAAGAAAGAAGTGTTCCAGAGAAAAAGGGTGATTAGTTTAGTTTACAACTCAAATAATCCCACAACTGCTTTTTCTTAAATATATTTTCCCTTTGCAAGACAGACTGAGTGCTTCATGTATACATCCCGTTTTGTCAGAGAGAATATTAAAGACTCAATAGTCAAGGGTCAAAATTTAATGAAATTAGTAATTTTGTCACAACATCAAGAACATACATAAATGAAACCTAATGAAGACTAGTTCCTAGTTATAAATTTTCAAGGCTGTTATCACTTCTACCTATTAATAATAAGACAGAAGAGGCAATCTTCCTCATTGTTTTCTTCTGTGCAGTAAATTCATTACACTGATGGTACAGTCTGGGATGTCAGCTTTGTGCATGGGAACATGGGGGCATGGGAGGTACTAGACATTTTCTGCATCTCCATGCAGTGGTTAAAGCAGTAAATCACGGCTTCAGGAGAAACTCTCAGTGGTAAAGCTATAAAGAATGATTCTTGATTTCCTGATTTCAATTTTTTTTTTTTAAAACTTCTCTGGGTTATTTCTATGTTATTTTAGGAATGCATTATAAAGCTCATTTGGTCATATTTTATCCACTGTTTTCCAATAGGGGAGTTACCCAGACTAGCTAATTGGTTACACTCCCAGAAGCAAATTCTTCATTTGAATTTTACAAGAACAGAACTCAACATTCCTTTTTTTAAGATTTTATTTATCTGAGAGAGAGAGAGAGAGAGCACAAGCAGAAGAAGGAGCAGAGGGAGAGGGAGCAGCAGACTCCCCGCTGAGAAGGGAGCCCTACACATGGGCTCCATCCCAGAACCCTGGAATCATGACCTGAGCCAGAGGCAGACACTTAACCAACAAACCATCCAGGATCCCCTGTAATTTTTATTTTTAGATTTTTTCATTAATGAACCTTCTTTCTGAGGGTATACAAGCTAAAGAAATAAAGCATATTATATCAATATGCACACTATATAAATTAAGCAACTGAGCCACCTAGGCCTCAGAAGCAAACATTTTAATAAAGAAATAGCCATCACAACAAAGTTCACTTCTCTCCCGTTGAAAATTCCTAAGCTCCTAATCAGAAAATTCTTTTTTCTTTCTTTCTTTTTTTTTTTAATATTTTATTTATTTATTTGACAGAGATCACAGGCAGGCAGAGAGGCAGGCAGAGAGGAAAGGAAGCAGGCTCCCTGCTGAGCAGAGAGCTGGATACGGGGCTTGATCCCAGGACCCTGGGATCAGGACCTGAGCTGAAGGCAGAGGCTTTAGCCCCCTAATCTGGAAACTCTTAATGACTTATTGGGACTGTTTTAAGATTTTGTTTTATTGGAACTCCCCACATGTAAACCTGGGATTATCTTTGCAACCATGACTTTTATGTTGTCTGTTTAGACTCTGTCTCAACATCACCTTAAGCAGGTAGTAAATACCTGGTGATAAATTAAAGCTAGCAGCAAATACCCTTTTAAAGATTTTTTTTTTTAATTTTTTATTTGACAGGCAGAGATTACAAGTAGGCAGAAAGGCAGGCAGAGAGAGAGAAGGAAGCAGGCTCCCTGGTGAGCAGAGAGCCTGACGCAGGGCTCAATCCCAGGACCCTGGGACCATGACCTGAGCCAAAGACAGAGGCTTTAACCCACTGAGCCACCCAGGTGCCCAGAAAATACCCTTTTAGAGGCACACAATCTAATGCCTGATTTTACTCACTCTTAACCATCAGAAGTCTAAAATCTCTTCTGATTCTATACAACCAAATCAGGGCACCAAGAAATCAAGTGACAGGCAGATAGAACTCCAGATAGCATCCTCAAGATGTGTGATAAGACTAACACTTAAAGGTCTCAGTTATTAGATCTCACCTTCTGGCTTATGACTGCATGAATTATTTGTAGCAAAAAACTAATACACTCAAGTATTTGTGTAAACTACCATCTTCTCTACTGACTTAAGAACCAAAACTGTCAAATAAGATAATTTGGAATTGGAAGGGACCTTTAAGTTTCTAAATTCATCCTGTCACCCCCAGTGCAAAAACACCTTATACCACCCTAACAGAGAATTATCACAATTGCTTCCTGGTACTTCTCATTTAAATTCAGCCAAAAAACTCCCAAGACTTTATTTGGTGTTTTATATATGTGTGTGCACTATAATTTGGTGCACTATAGTATCAAGGCCAACAATTTTGCTTTTGATTTATTCTGCAAATACCTACTGAGAGACTATCATGTGGTTGAGATTCTCTCATTGAACTTTGTGATAACACTTTAAACTTTATTTTCAAATGATAGTCAAGTTAGAAATAAAAATATCCTAACTTTTTCAAAATTGTGATGCTAGTCCTTCGAGCTGCCACAAGCACTGCATTTTTCAGGCCATGCTGAAAAGATCTTTGCTTCATCAGCAGACCAAAATGGAATACTACAGAATTTAATTTGGATTCCATGGAGCAATTAAATGCTAAAGCAGACATGCCACAAGGAGCTCTCTCAACCACAAAGACTTAATTAGAAACCGTATCAGCTAAAATAACCAACCTTAGATGGTTGGATGGAAGAGAGTTTGGTAGCACAAATGTAAATTGAAAGAATCAATATTAAAAATCTATTTAGACATGTACTCAAAACATTTGTAAAAATTATCACATTGATTTTAGAATAAAATCTAAATTCTCTCTAAAAAAAACCAGATTAAAAAACCTCAACCTCTCAAAAAGAGGGAAACTCCAGATATACATAAAAATACAAGTTAAAGTATTCAAGTCAAAGGTCTAAATGAGTTGCAGGTTGTCCAAATTTAAAACACATACACACAAAGTCAAGTCTACTACAAAGTTGTTAACAGGCTTATTTCCTCTGTAATCCTAAAGAAAGCTATTAAAAATTTATCGATACTACTGTATTAAGTTTTTTTTTTTTACCTTAAGCAGGAACTATAATACCAGATTTTTCACCTTATTTTTTTTATAGATTTTTATTTATTTGTCAGAGAGAAAGAGGTAGGCAGAGGGAGAAGTAGGCTCCCTGCTGAGCAAGGAACCTGATGTGGGACTCTGGGATGGTGACCCAAGCTGAAGGCAGACACTTAACTGACTGAGCCACCCAGGCGACCCATTATTTTTTTAAGATTTTTATTTATTTGCCAGAGTGTATATTACCAGATTTTTAAATTGGTTTCCAGTATGTGTTCTAAGGGAAACAGACTCTTCTGTTAGATTATACACCTGATACCCAAGGATTATTTCATTCATGGCCAGTACCTGAATGTGTGTGCTGATAAGGACCCCCAAATCTTCATAACTAGACAGACCTAATCTTAGTTGTTTAGTTTCATCCATATCACTGACTCAACCAAACTGAAACATCTCCATCCCTTAAGATGTTTCTCCTGAGTTCTCATTTCAGTGAGTTGTATAGCATCTCAATCCCAGGACTCACCAAACTAAGTTGGCTCTAACTGCTAAATCTCTCCAGAATCCAGACCCATTCTTTCCATATCCAATCATGTGAAAAGACCACTGCTATAACCTCTGCATTGGTTGCCCTTTCTCCGGTATCATACATATCTATATTTCATATTCCATAATTCTATGAGGGTAATCCTCTGTTTTAATGCTACACCTTTTTTTTCTGATTGTATGAGAAAATTCACCATGGAAAATTATAAATACATAAAAAAGTACAAAGAATCACTCAAAATTTTACCAACTAGCTGAAACTACTACTAATACTTTGACATATTTTCTCTAGTCTTTCTAAAATAGTTGAGATGACACTCTTTGCAAATTCTTGTGCTTTTTAAAGTTAACATTATAGTTTGTAAACCTAAATTATGGAAGTTGCATATCATTCTGAATCGTGATTACACCACAAAGTTACATAACTGTCTCCTATTAATGAACTTAAATTTAAGTCACTTTACGTTTGTCACTTAGAAATGATGTGCAGCTAACATTTTTATGCCCAAAGTATTTTTGGCACTTTTGACGGTTTCATAGGACAGATTCCTAGAAGTAGAATTTTTGAGTAAAGTATTTGAATCCTTTCCAAAGAAATCATACCAAAGTTTCTAACCTACAGTGTACAACAGTGCTAGTCTTATTCATCACACCCAAAGCAGCACTATTATTTTTAAATCTTTGCTAAACTGTTAAGAAAAATTTGTATTTCACTCATTTAAGTTGCATTTCTTTGATAACTCATGATCTTGAATATATTTCTGTGTTTATTATCCATCTACATTTTCTATTTTGTAAAACTAGTCATGTGCTTTGTCCATTTACCTATTTGGATCTTACTCTTAAGAGAAAAAAAGATTTGTAGAGCTCTTTAAATATTGAAAAAATGAGCCTTTTGTCTGCCACTTTTGTGGCAAATATATCTTCTTGCCGTGTTGTTTAATCTCTTGATTAAAAACCTTATAGTTTCTTTATTACATAAATAATGCAGGGGTTCATTATAAAAAATAATTACACAATTCAAAGAAGTAAAAAAATATAAAAATTACATATAGCCCCACCTATAGAGTGAAACATTTTTATATTGTATTGATTTTCTAGCTTATTTATAGTTATTGTTAAGAAAAGTTGAAGCATACATTGTGCATATTCTTTTGTAAACTTTTTTCATTAAAATATGACAAATATACTTCTTCACCAATATTTTACCATGATGTCATTTATAATGGCTACAAATATTTCATTGTAGGGACATAACAATTTAATCCCATGTTTTGGGGCATTGAGATTCTAATTTTTCATACTACCATATAAAAGTATAGTAATATGCAATAACCATATAACCACAGAAAATGTAAGCATTAATCATATAAAAATCCTCTCAGCTAATTCTTATATTCATACTTAAATATTTCACTTAGATAGATTTCTGTTGGTTAAATAACAGAGACATACATTTTAAAAAGCGTTTTATATGACTGCCATTTGCCCTATAGAAGTTACACCAACTAAGGTCCCACTAACAGGTGGACCTTAGCCAACAATGAGTCTTAGCATGATTTTTAAAATAGATACTAGTTTTTATTTTTATGGGACAAATCTATGCACATTTTCCTCTGTGATTTCTTTCCCACTGCTAAAGCTTAAGAAGATCTTCATCTAATGATTTAATAATATTCACTTCTATTCTCTTTTAGTTTATTTTATTGTAGATTAGATTATTTTATTAGCTTTTTTTATTTATTTGGAATTCATTTTGTAGTGACAGCATACTGTTTCCATATGAGAACACAAACTGCCCCTTCCCCCAAATGCATCCCATGCTCTGAAAACATTCTGCCAATTGTATATACTATTCAATTTTTCTGTTGTGACATAACTTCATCATTTTGAGGCATAGAAGACCTTCCCAAAAAAGGCACAAAACCAAAAGAAATAACAATAGCAGATACTTTTTATAGAGTACTTTATGCCAAGCATTACTCTACGTGCATAACTATAATTTCTTATTTGTTCCTCACAATAATCCTATGAGATAGATACTACTACTACCTCATTTAAAGATAGGAAACTGAGGGGCAACTGGGTGGCTCAGTAACTTAAGCACTTGCTCTTGATCAGGTCATGATCTTAGGGTTGTGAGATCAAGCCCCACATCAGGCTCCGCGCTGGGCATGCAGCCTACTTAAAATTCTCTCTCTTCCTTTCCCTCTGCCTCTCCCCGCCCTTCCTCTCTAAAAACAAATTAAAAATAAATAAATAAAGATAGGAAACTAAGGCACAAAAGGATTAGTCAACTTGCCCAAAGTTACATAGCTAGTAGGTAAAAGAGCTGAAATATAAACACAGGCTATCTGGTTCCGCAATACATACACTTAAGCACTATACTGTACTACACGAAAGAAAAGACACAAATTGAATGTATCAGTACTAAAAGCTTACCATGCTGTAAAAGACATCATTTGCAATACTAAAAAGAAAAGTGACTGGTAGGGAGAAAATATCCACAAGATACATAAAAAATAGTGAATAGGATACATAAGTTCTAAAAATAAATAAGAAAAACGCAATCTGGGGCGCCAGGGTGGCTCAGTGGGTTTAATCTCTGCCTTCAGCTCAGGTCATGATCCCAGGGTCCTGGGATCGCCCCACATCAGGCTCTCTGCTCAGCAGGGAGCCTGCTTCCTCTTCTCTCTCTGCCTGCCTCTCTGCCTACTTGTGATCTCTCTCTCTCTGGCAAGTAAATAAATAAAAAATCTTAAAAAAAAAAAAGAAAAGAAAAACGCAATCCAATTAAAAACTGGCAATGGATGGGCAATTCACATGGGCAATTCACAGAAAGATATTAAGTAAAAATATAAGATGCTGAACTTCCTAGTTATCAAAGAAATGCAAATTAAAATGATAATGAAAGCATTTTCACTCATCAGAATGACAAAAATTTAAAAATCTAGTAATATCCAGTGTTGTTGACAGTATGGAACGAAAACGGGCCTTTCAATCACTGTTGATGGGAATATAAACAGTAATGCAGACTACTATAAGGATGTCCTTTTAGCACTAAAACTATCAAAATAAAATAAATGTCCCCTTTGACTGAACAATTCCATTTCTGGAAATCTATCCCAGAATATGGGAATCTATTGTGAATGTGTGCATAAATTCTCAATGCTGTGCTATCTGTAGCATAATCAAGTAAAATGGAAATTACCATAATATCCACTAGCAGAAGAATGGTTAAATCATTATGGTAGATCCATCTGTACTATGGAAAACTGTGCAGCAACTAAATACTCTAAGTGAAAAAGCAAGTCACAAAACAATATGTAAAGTATGATACCATTTAAGAACAAAATCAAAACTTAACTTTAAAATATGTGTTCGCCTAACCAAAGAGGCACAGAATCTATACTCCGAAAACTATAAAAGTACTCATGAAAGAAACTGAGGAAGACACAAAGAAATGGAAAAATGTTCCATGCTCCTGGACTCGAAGAATAAATATTGTGAAAATGTCTATGCTACCTAAAGCAATCTACACATTTAATGCAATTCCTATCAAAGTACCATCCATCTTTTTCAAAGAAATGGAACAAATAATCCTAAAATTTATATGGAACCAGAAAAGACCTCAAATAGCCAAAGGAATATTGAAAAAGAAAGCAAAAGTTGGTGGCATCACAATTCCGGACTTCAAGCTCTATTACAAAGCTGTCATCATCAAGACAGCATGGTACTGGCACAAAAACAGACAAAGAGATCAATGGAACAGAATAGAGAGCCCAGAAATAGACCCTCAACTCTATGGTCAACTAATCTTCGACAAAGCAGCAAGGAATGTCCAATGGAAAAAAGACAGCCTCTTCAATAAATGGTGTTGGGAAAATTGGACAGCCACATGCAGAAAAATGAAATTGGACCATTTCCTTACACCACACACGAAAATAGACTCAAAATGGATGAAGGACCTCAATGTGAGAAAGGAATCCATCAAAATCCTTCAGGAGAACACAGGCAGCAACCTCTTCGACCTCAGCCACAGCAACATCTTTCTAGGAACATCGCCAAAGGCAATGGAAGCAATGGCAAAAATGAACTATTGGGATCAAGATCAAAATCTTTTGCACAGCAAAGGAAACAGTGAACAAAACCCAAAGACAACTGACAGAATGGGAGAAGGTATTTGCAAACAACATATCAGATAAAGGACTAGTGTCCAAAATCTATAAAGAACTTAGCAGACTCAACACCCAAAGAACAAAGAATCCAATCAAGAAATGGGCAGAAGACATGAACAGACATTTCTGCAAAGAAGCATCCAGATGGCCAACAGACACATGAAAAAGTGCTCCACATCACTCGGCATCAGGGAAATACAAATCAAAACCACAATGAGATATCCCCTCACACCAGTCAGAATGGCTAAAATTAACAAGTCAGGAAATGACAGATGCTAGCGAGGATGCGGAGAGAGGGGAACTCTCCTACACCGTTGGTGGGAATGCAAGCTGGTGCAAACACTCTGGAAAACAGCATGAAGGTTCCTCAAAATGTTGAAAATAGAACTGCCCTATGACCCAGCAATTGCACTACTGGGTATTTACCCTAAAGATACAGACGTAGTGATCCAAAGGGGCACGTGCACCCGAATGTTTATAGCAGCAATGTCCACAATAGCCACACTATGGAAAGAACCTAGATGTCCATCAACAGATGAATGGATAAAGAAGATGTGGTATATATACATGGAATACTATGCAGCCATCAAAAAAATGAAATCTTGCCATTTGCGACAACGTGGATGGAACTAGAGTGTATCATGCTTAGTGAAATAAGTCAAGCAGAGAAAGATAACTATCATATGATCTCCCTGATATGAGGAAGTGGTGATGAAACATGGGGGCTTAAGAGGGTAGGAGAAGAATAAATGAAACAAGATGGGATTGGGAGGGAGACAAACCATAAGTGACTCTTAATCTAACAAAACAAACTGAGGGTTGCTGGGGGGAGGGGGATTGGGAGAAGGGGGGTGGGGTTATGGACATTGGGGAGGGTATGTGCTTTGGTGAGTGCAGTGAAGTGTGTAAACCTGGCGATTCACAGACCTGTACCCCTGTGGATAAAAATACATTATATGTTTATAAAAAATAAAAAATAAAATATGTGTTTGCTTGGGGCTCTTGGGTGGCTCAGTCAGTTAAGCATCTGCCTTCAGCTCAGGTCATGGTCCCAGGATCCTGGGATCAAGCCCTACGTCAAGCTCCCTGCTCAGCGGGGAGTCTGCTTCTCCCTCTCCCTCTGCCTTTCCCCTCTGCTCATGCATGCCTTCTCTCCAAAAACAAAATTTCTTAAAAAAATAAGTGTATGCTTATGTGATTTCAAAGAAAAAATGTCTAGAATTACGTATGAGAGAACTTTCCTTTTTTTACTTTATATATTTCTTTATTGTTTGAATCGTTTACAACATTTATCTGTTCATATTTACTATCACCTATACTTATTTAATACTTTAGTAATTTCTAAAAAAACTGCGTTTATGTGGGAAAGGAAACAACAAACATTAAGGAGATGGGGAAAAAGACACACAAACGTAGGATTTCTCAGCCATGGAACTACCGACATTTAGGACCCTATAAGTGTCTGATTTTTCGGGGGGCTCTCCTATGCATTGTAGCGTGTTTAGGAGCATCCCTGGCCTCTACCCACTAGGTCCTGGTACACATTCTCCCTATAACCCACCAATTGTGACAATCAAAAATGTCTCCAGACAGGTTGCCTGAGTAGCCAACTCTTGGTTTTTGCTCAGGTCATGATCCCACAGTTGTGAGACTGAGCCCCCACATTGGGCTCTGTGTTAAGCAGGGAGTCTGCTTCAGATTCTCTCTGCAACTCTTTCCAACCCACTCTCTATGGAAAAAAAAAAAAAAAAAGTATGTTTAAAAAATTTCTCCAGAATGCCACATTTTCCTGGGGGGGAGGGCAACAATGCCCCCACATTCTACCCACCACCACATTGAGAATAACTGAATTAAGGAATCAAATATTCTGAGAGGCCTTCCCTAGTTCCTCAACCAGAGTTAGAATTTCTTGCACCTAATCCTATATGGTATCAATTATTAGTTTTTTCCTTGTTTGTCTCTAGTAGCCTGTGAGATTCATTAAGGCAGGTGTTTAGTCTGGTTAAACAGCCACCTCTTGTTCTGGGTACCTCAAATGTATAAACTGGGACCACCCTCATCAGCAGCACATGATCCCAGCATATAGCTGGTACTTGGCAATTGCTGAATGAATGCCAGAGTTTTATTCTACAAAGATAATGAATGATATTGGTCTCTAGTTAAAAAATATAAACTAATCAGCTTATAAAATTAAAATAGATAAACTCTATAAAATATAAACAAAATCTAATTTAAATAAATTATGCCACTTAAAAACAAACGTAAACATGATTCTAAATATCAGTAATAAATTTATTAGGAGTTGCACAAAAAAATTAAAAGCCAGATCTCAAATCTCTACTAAAGAAAAGAGCATCAGTGAATAAGTAAATTGATTACATGTATTTTAAACTGTTAATCAAATATATTTTGAAACATTTAAAAAAATTTTAAAACAAATTGAAAAAGTGACAAGTATTATATTTCTTCCATTTCAAATATTTAACAATACTCTTGTTACGATACATCAGTATAGATGGGTGTGACAGATATGAATGTGTTGGTTAAACTTTCACTTCAGGGGCAGTCAATTTTCCTAACTGAGAGATCAGGTGGAGTGCACACTGTATCAGCTAAACTCCAGAGGCAGTGACCACTAGCACTTCTTTAATGGGTACTGTGATCAACACTCGAGACACTATTAATCAGCACAGTGAATATCAGAAAGGGAATTTATTGGTAAAATGAGTATCTGATTGGTTAACAAAAATCAATTTTAGAAATGGGCTTTCTAGGCACCTGGGTGGCTCAGTCAATTAAGCGTCCAACTCTTGATTTCAGCTCAAGTCACAATCTCAGGGTCCTGGGATCAGCCCTGCAATTCAGCTCCACTCTCAGCAGGAAGTTGGCTTAGGATTCTTTTCCCCACTCCCTCTGCCCCTCCCCCCGGTTCATGCTCCCTCTAGCAGGCACTCTGTAAAATAAATAAATAAACTTTTGAAAAAAAGAAATGGGCTTTCATTACTAAAATTAGATTATCGGGGAATTGTGATTTAGATAAAATATTTTATAGTTACTCTCCAACCTTTAATAAATAGGGCATAAAAATCCAGCTTCGTTTAAATAGCCTTTCCATTCAGAGATGGTATCCAGAGTTGATCCCATAACAGTTCGGTATCTAGCTACTGGTGTGGGAGCATTTCTGGCTCCCTTATGCTGACTAGAAGGGTAACTGAATCTTGTCATGTAAATGCTGTGTACCTATTTTTACTAAACCTTTAATGCAAGCTGATGGTTGGAATGCCTAACTGGAGAGCTCAAAGCTAGGATCCTTTATGGACCTTATAAAACAGGCTTCTGTTAATTGTTTTGTGCATGTATGCTAATGGATATTTGTTTTAAAAATATCTACACATGGCAGAATATGGTCATTTCTTTATAATCTGGTAATAAGGTTGCAAAGAAACACCTTTAAACTTTTCAGTGACCACCATTTGGCCACCATGATCTACCAAAAACAAAAACAACAGTGATACGTCACTATAAATAATCACCATGGCATATGTCACTTCTTAACAACGACCTCTAGATTTTTGTTTTAGTGATACAGTTCATACAGTCTTTGGACAACTGTCAAATATAAAACAATCCAATGGTTTTTAATATTTCTTAGCCTGCAGGGCACCTGGGTAGCTCAGTTGGCTGAACCTCTGACTCCTGATTTTGGCTCAGGTCATGATCTCATCATGGTCATTGGATTGAACCTCGCATTTGCCTCCATGCTGGATGTGTAGCCTGCTTGAGATTCTCTCTCTTCTGTCTCCCTCTGCCCCCACTCCCCACAACTTGCACTCACTCACTCTCTTTCTCTCTCTCAAAGTTAAGTCTCTGTGTGTGTATATATATATATATACACACATACACATATATGTGTGTGTGTATGCATACACACACACACACACACACACACACACTTCTTAACCTGCAAATCTTCGGAGACAGTCCTCAACTTTTAAATACTATGCAGCTAAAAATAACCATCCACACACCATGAAAAAAATCTTTCTGATATCAACATTCTTTAAAGGGCCACTATAGGGTTGGTGTTGCAAATAACATTAAAGAGAGAGATAAAAGCTGGGTAATCTACTACCAGAGACATACTATACCATTTTAAAACATGAGGTAAATGAAAGTTTTCAGGGAGAACAGAATACATGAGGACAACCTCGGGTTAAAGCAACATAACTGTCATCGCTACTAAAAGTTCAAGGGACACTGAGGTTATGCAAAGAAGCAAGGCAGAGATGAAAGACCCAATTACAGGATGCAGGCGACTGGCATAAAAACTACTGAATATTAGAATTTTTCTAAGTCACAGGTAGCATCTTATCACCTTTTTGTGATAAACTGTCACTTTTGTATTCTACCACATGAGGATTTTTAATATGGTGGATATAATGCATGAATGTGAATGTGGTGGTTTCTAAAGGAGACACGGTAGCCCATAAGTTACTTAGCGGCATGTGTTGCCAACTCCAAACGTGCCTAAAGGGGAGAGGTAAAATACCACTGTTAGAATAGATACTTATTTTCTTGCAATTCCAGATTATGGTGCCATGGAACAGTTATAACAAACATTTATCTGCTTTTGAACAAAGTGGATTAAGTGGTTTTTTTTTTTCCTTAAGTTATTTTTCCCCTACAGGTAACTAAACGAATATGAAAAGTAAGGGTAAAGAGATATCCAGGTCCTCATATTGATGCCCCAACTTCATAGCTTCCAGTATAATTAAATACTTAAATAACTATTTTTGTAGTTTTGAGCTTGCTTCAGGGCAAGTTATAGGATCTTCTTTCTTTAGATTAAAAAAGTCATACAGATAATTACCATAGCTTTCTGTGATGTTTTAGGTACAGCCTTGCCTAAGAGCAGGAAGGCTGGCAGGTGATTCCCTAAAGTACTTTTTCAGCTCCAGGGTGATAAAAATATCTTAAACTTTCTGAAGTCAAAAACTCATAATTAACCATTAAAAATTTTAAATTGAACAATCACATATAGTTAAGATATAATTCTCTAAAATACAGTGTAAAAAAGGTACTACAAAGATCAATTAACATTTTCAGGTAAAATCAGCAAATATTGTTAAAATGCAAGATTCAACACTTCAAATTACTGCCAATTCAAATAAATATCTGGTTATAGTGAACTTTTTCAGTAAGCAATTATAGATAACACATGATTTGTGTAGTGTATCTACTATACAGCTCTCTGTAAGAATTATATAATATTGCTACTCCGAATCATAAGATGAGTTCTTTAGCATATTTTAATATGAAAGCTTGAAGACTATTTCTTACAGATGGAAGAAAGGCCATGTGAAAACACATGCTCAGGACCTTTTCCTGTGGTGGAAATGGTTAAACATTTCTTACATCATAGATTTCTAGAATTCTGGCTGCTGCTGCTTATATCAGATAAATAACAACAAAATGACAGTGACAACTTACCACATGTTGAATACTGTTCTGAGCATATGTGCTAACTGTACAACACTCCTATGATATAGATATGATACTACTTTCATTTTACAGATAAACTGAGGTACAGAGAAGTTCACCAACTTTCCCCAAACCTCACAAGCTAGGAATGTCCAAAGCCTGCACTCTTACCTCCTGCACCCATTCTGCCAAAATGCCCCTGAAGAGGCAGACAACTGGCTGTACCTGACAGCTTGCAGATAAAAAGCTGAGATTTTCAATTACTTATTTTTTTTCTTTCTTTCTTCCTTTCTTTTTTTTTTTTTTTTAAAGATTTCACTTATTTATTTAACACAGAGAGAGAGCACAAGCAGGGGGAGCGGCAGGCAGGAAGAGAGAGAAAAGCAGGCTCCCCACTGGGCAGAGAGCCTGACATGGGACATGATCCCAGGATCCTGGGACCATGACCTGAGTCAAAGGCAAATGCTTACCTGAATAAGCCACCCAGGTGTCCCCAGTTATTTATCTTTCTATGAAACAAAAATTACCTTTCAATTCCACTTACATCTTTTTCCTTATTTACATATATTCCAGAAACCCTGTATAGAAAAATGACATATATTTTCACACTATTTGATATAAGAGCACTTACAAAGTTAGTGAGCATTTTTATCATTCAGTTAGTGACCTATTTCAAGGTAATTATTTACTTGCTCTTCAGTGACATCTTATTAAATAGGTAAGACTGGTGCTATTACCACTGTTTATAGAGGAAATTTAGGCCTACAAAATTTAGACTTGCTCTAAGTTTGTCAAGACATAAGTATAAGAGTTTAAATCCTATCATCAGTTCTACTACTATTTTCATTTGCAGGTTTTGGGGGTGTTTTTTGAAGTAGATGTAAGACAAAACAAATTCATGTCTAGATATCCTCCATCTGCTATTAAAAAGGCAAAAAGAAAAGCCTGTTAAACAAAAGGGGTTACGTGACATGATCTTGGTTGGCCTTCCCGTTTTACAGGAGCACACTCTGCTGGCATATTTTTTGTTTATTCTTTAACATATTAGCAAAGGTAAGTACCCTAAAAGGTAGTATCTTAGAAACTGAAGTCTTAAATAGACTTTCTTGGGGAACATTATCCAGTAAAAGGTTATTTCAGGTTACCTACCAATAAAATTTCAATTCAATTCCTTTGGCTTTCGTGCAATTATTACCATTCTACAGGAATAACTTCTGTCAATCAAATTGTGCCTTGCGGGCTGGGATGCATCTGGTGTGGCACCCAGTACGCTATTGGTGCTCAAATTATAATACAAGCAACAACAACTACTACCAGGTTACTGCATGCAAAGTGATCTGACACAAAAGCCATGCATAGCTAAGACTCAGAAGAACTATATGCAATATTTGAGCACGTCTTTTAAAAACCAAGAGAAAGTTGTCTATGATGTTTATGTGTTCCTATTTTACTAGTCTGAATATGTTCTTGCATAGGACAAAAAAGGAATGATTACTTAGCCTTTCCTAAATGTTTGTCTCTTTTTAAGAAGAGAATAAGATCCTTTCACAGGGTTCAAAAGTTTCACACGAGCTACAGAAGATAAAACCAGTGCACAAAGTGTGTGTGTGTGTGTGTGTGTGTGCGCGCGCACACGCGCGCGCACGTGCGTGCCTGTATGTGTGTGTGTTTCCGGAGAGGGGAACCAAGGAGCAGGGAGAACTTAGAAGACAAAGGAAAAGAAAGACCTGCCTCTGCCTGTTCTTAGAAATTTAGAAAAAAAGTCAGAAGTCATGGAAAAAGGTGCTCAAGAAAGAGAAAAACGTGAACTTCATTAAACCCATAAACAAACCACGCAATCCCTTGGTTTTATTTACAGGGTTTTTGAGAGGATCGAGTAGCATGAAATACATTACAGTGCTTTGTAAAGGGCATACGCTATAGAATTCAAGGTATTAAATTGCACTGGAACTTTGAATAAGCCATGATTCACTTGCAATTAAAAGTTTACATTTAAAAACTCTAATGGGGCGGGGTGGCTCAGTCAGTTAAGTGTTTGTTTGCCTTAGGATCAGGTCCTGATCCCAGGGTCCTGGGGATTGAGCCCTACATTGAGCTTTTAGCTCACTGGGGTATCTGCTTCTCCCTCTCCCTCTGTCCCCTGCTTGTGTTCATGCTCTATCAAATAAATAAAATCTTAAAAAAAATTAAAACTCTAACAATGAAAATTACACTTTATGTGAAGAAAAAAACGACATAGTAAAAATTTCAGTGTAGTTCTTACATACTTAAAACTATCAATGTATATGGATAAGTGAAAAAAGTAAGGTACAAAATACTATTCTGCTCTCACTGTGTATTAAATAGTAGCATGTGTATTTCTGGAGATATACACAAGAAACTAATAATAAGTTCTCTGAGGAAAGAAAAGAGGGACAAAGTAGGAAGATAGAATTACTTTTTATTCTTTTATATTAGTTTTTTTTTTTTTTTAACTGGCCATTTGTTACTTTTCAAAAAAATAATTTTAAAAACTAGTAATGAAAAAAGAAATTTTTTTTACTTTCCTGTTTTACTATGAAACGCTTAGTAAAATTCAATAAATAATGGCAAGAAAAAAATCAAGATTATGTAAATTTTCTGAAAAGATGTTACCTAAGACATCACATTTTTTAAAAATGAAGAGAAATATAGTATTTATTTATTTTCCTGTTTTCCCAAACCTTACCTTTTCCACTTAGAACTAGGTACAGAGCTTTTCAGTTCATAAAAATGGCATAGGTAGTTTCAGTGTAAGAATTTAAATTTCATGTTAATTTGCATGACTCCTACTGCCTTCTGTATTTTTAAAAATAACTTCAAATTTATGACATAAAGTAGATATAGTCTTAAAATTTCTTGAAACAATTTTTGTTTTGCTGTTTTTGAAGTAGTTCAGTTGTCTTATTTTAAAAGGAAGAAAATTCCCTATACATAGAAATGTAGGGAAAGAAAATGTTCTACAGTCATGGCAGTTCACAAGCAAAACCCCAATACCTAAAATAGGTTTTGAACAGTTCTTTCTTGTTTAAAATGTTAATAATACAATGATAGCCTAAAGATATGAAAACAAACTTCATTTAAAAACAGAAATTATATCAATTCCTTAGAGAACAGTGTAACACCATGGAAAATATCTTCCATAAATAATATTTGATAAAGAAAAAGAAAAAAGTTATCAATGAATTATATATTCTATAAAGGCAAAAAAAACCTCAGCTAGTACAGAGACTGAATTAGGAAATAAACATAACCAGGTTTACTTTTGATATCTGATTAGGCAGAATAACATCACAATACTGACTTTATGTACTAAGAAAGATGTCAGATCTTCATAGGTTAGGTTACCTCAAAAGGCAAAGCATTTCACATCCTATTTCACATCAACAGCTTTTACAACAACGAAAAAACAAACAAACAAAAATTCAGTGATAACCTGGTAGCCTTGATCTACCACCTAATATCCTTATTTTGAAGGCAAGGATTCTGACTTAACTACAGAAGTAAAATCGACTTTTTTAGAACAATAGAAATTAAGAAATGTCAGGAAGATTTAGGAAGGGTCATATAGTTTCTTGCATATTTCAAAGCAATGTCCCAAGTAAACTGGTTTAAAAGGAATAAAGTCAGTATTAGAATCTCAAGAAGTACCTAGTCCTAAACGTAACCACCAAGTTCCATTTCCTTACTGATTGCCACTCTGAATTGGAATTCTCTCCTAGGAAAAGATGGAGAGCGGAGATAAGTTATATTGAAGAGGTTTGTTAGGTAAAGAGTAGAAAGCAGCAGCTGAGCCAAGAGGGATCAGAGGGTAGAAAAGACAACATTTCAGAATTTAGTATTTCTCTTTTGAAATTACTGTAAGAGTCCCTTAAGAAGAATGCTAAAATCTTAAAGCATAAAATCCATCAAGTAAAATTTACACCATGCCTACTCTTTCCATTTTTGAATATCAAAATCCTTATGCCCAGCTATTTTCTATTAAGGATGGATAGAAAACCTATTCTTTATCATGGGCCATTGACCCACAGGGAAAAAAATAAAACAAAATAAAAGTTACTTAGAGTTAGATATTTTTGAAATGAATTTTACAAATTTTAAAAAGGAAACTGTAGGGGTGCCTGGGTGGCTCAGTGTGTTAAGCCGCTGCCTTCGGCTCAGGTCATGATCTCAGGGTCCTGGGATCGAGTCCTGCATCAGGGGGGTCTCTGCTCAGCAGGGAGCCTGCTTCCTCCTCTCTCTCTGCCTGCCTCTCTGCCTACTTGTGATCTCTCTCTGTCAAATAAATAAATAAAATCTTTAAAAAAATAAAAATAAAGGGTAGGAGAAGAATCCATGAAACAAGATGGGATAGGGAGGGAGACAAACCATAAGTGACTCTTAATCTCACGAAATAAACTGTGGGTTGCTGGGGGGAGGGGGGTGGGAGAAGGGGGTAGGGTTATGGACACTGGGGAGGGTATGTGCTTTTGGGTAAATTGGAAGGGGAGGTGAACCATGAGAGACTATGGACTCTGAAAAACAATCTGAGGGGTTTGAAGTGGCGGGGGGGTGGGAGGTTGGGGTACCAGGTGGTGGGTATTATAGAGGGCAAGGCTTGCATGGAGCACTGGGTGTGGTGAAAAAATAATGAATACTGTTTTTCTGAAAATAAATAAATTGGAAAAATAAATAAATAAATAAATAATATTGAAACAATAAAAAAATAAAAATAAAAATAAAAAATAAAAGGAAACTGTAAAATTTCCATTATATAAACCCAGGCTTTATTTCAACTTTCCACATCAAAAAGGGGCAAAGAATAGAATTTAACAAGGGAAAAAAGTGGGAAGGAATTAAAGAGCAAATGTAGATGGGGCGGATGGGGTTGACGGTGAAGTCAGTTTTAGAGGCAGAGGGAAAATGGTGAGCACAATGGTGGAACTGTACCAGTCCCTTGAGGAATTTTATCAAGAAAAGTGGACTGAAAGAATCGGCAGGGAATAACTCTCTGCATTTCTGAAATGTTGGAGCCAGACATGTGCAAATTGAAGATCCAGTAAATGTTGTCTCAAGTTGACAAACCATGAAATAATCATGAAACAGAGTACATGCTTATCATGCAGAACTAGAACCATGGAGGGAACCACCAGAAGTAAATTCCAAAGCAGTTAAGAGAGGCTGCCTCAAGGGAATGGGAAGGGGGTCGGAAGTAAGTGACAGGAGAATGTTGATCTTCAGTAAAACTTCTTCCATAACTGTTTGATTTGTCACCATGTGCCTGCACTGAAAAAGTAGAAACATAATTTTTTAACTCATAAATTAGAAAGGGCCTGACCTGTGTTAAAAGTTCTTCTTCTTCTTCTTTTTTTTTTTTTCTAATTCCATCAAAAGGTTCCTGTCAAAAACAGATTTTTTTTCTGTGTATACATACGTTAGTTACGGATGATTAACAAAGCATTCATTCTTCTATTTGCTTTGGCTGAGAACTGACTTGTGTTGTGTTAGTGTTAAGGAAATATTTCACTTTATATGGAGAAAATATGAAGTGTTGCTTATTTAAATATAACATGGTAAAAGAGAGGGTTTATACATGTTTTAGGCTCACGAACAATAAAAACATTTAAGTAGGTAGGAGTACAAAGTTTATTCAACTTAGAAACTAGGAAAAATGCTACCTATCTTTTCTCTCTTTACCCAAAACTGTGCTGTGAACTTAACCTATTTTGTATTTTAATTTTAATGAAATGGTAAAAAAAAGTTAAAGATTTTATATAAAATATGACAGAAGTAATCATGATTATCTTAATTTTTAACTATGCAAAGACCCTTTTTAAAATAATTTTTTAAAAACTATGAAAGGTAGCTTGTAAAGTCAGAGTTCTTCAAGTTTAAGATATCTTAAAATAAGTATCCAAATTTAACCTGACATAGTCACTTAAAGTGTCTTTACTTTTCCGATGTACAATGTTTAAAAAAGTAATATTCACTTAGAAAAAAGTTTTGATACATGAGCACACATGAAAACGTCAGTGAAAAAATCTTTTAAAACTTTTTATAAAATCACTTTTCTAAATAAAATTAGCCAATAAACAAATACTAGTTACAGTAATACAGTTTCTTCTAACACTTGATCATTTAAAGAGAAGGCAGTCAAAATTAGTAATAAATTTAAACCATACTTTCATAACTTCTGGGTAGTCTTCACCAATTGGGTCCACTCATAATAAGGTGAGGTAAAGAAAAAAAAAGGTGTATAGCAGAAAAATTGCTGTGGATTACTTAGAAACTGCACACTAAAGAAGAAAGAAGAAAGGATGGTTTTGAAGTTAATTCTCAGATCTTCATTTTATTCCTAAATTGTTAGTAACAGCACTATTTATAAAGAACTAACTAGAGGAATGGGTGGAAATTAGGAGTGAGGGCAAGGATAAGAAATATTAGTGGCACATGATTTGGATATTCTAGGATCACTTGATAACACTGCAGAAATTTATAGCAAGCAAGGCCTCATATCCAGGACCTAACTTCACAGACAGTTCCTCTGAAGGAAGTACAAATTCCTTTTCCTCTTATATTCCTTCCCTCCTAACACATTTTTAAACAACTACTGTTTCTTTCAATATGAGCTAAATTAGATGCCCCTTGTATTTTTTATTTTTTTACATTGGAGAATAAAGAAATTTAGTATTTTCTATTTCTCCCTCTTTCTTTGGTAGATCATATGTAGCACAGAACCATGATTTATGAAATAAAAATCAATACCAGTTTAGACTTATTCTTTTCAATCTCC
This sequence comes from Neogale vison, assembly GCF_020171115.1. Taxonomy (NCBI): domain Eukaryota; kingdom Metazoa; phylum Chordata; class Mammalia; order Carnivora; family Mustelidae; genus Neogale; species Neogale vison. Next base: position 84,750,673 of record NC_058098.1, on the reverse strand, counting down.
TGAAAGGTCATAAGACCTTACTCCCAAATTAAATCGTGCAATCTCAGGTAGCTCCCTTCAATTTTATTTAATTTTTTATCACACACCCCCTCTAGTCATCACTTTCATTTTATTTGATCTTCTTGTTGACAAGTATCCATTCAAATCTACTTCTACACTGAATTCTGAATCTAGTCACCAGAACTGTCCTTGAATCAACAAGACCATTCCAAAAGTCTGAGTGAATGATGAATTTTGTATAATAATCTGAAGCCCTATAGATTTTCACTAGGTCAAGCTATTGTTGGAGAGAATGCCCAAGCAAGAGGCACCATAGCAGGAATGCAGGTCCCCTCATGGCCCACACCTAGGAAGCAGTTCTGTGTACTTTTATAAAGTATCAGCTCTAAAAGTTTTTCTATGAAAGCCTGAAAATTACACAGGTAAAATGTGCATTTTAAAATAGGACACATAATAAAGCAAATTATGTATTTAATCTACATTAAATGCAAATAAGGAATAGCAACCTAAAAACTTATACAACAGGCATATGTTCAAAACTAAGAACAATGCTAAACTAAAATCTGTCAATTTATTGAAAGTGGGATTGTGGACAATTTTTCCTTTTTAGTATTTCCAGTATTGTCATTATGTCAGTTGTAATAAAGACAAAAACTATAAAATATCCACTATGCTCTAAATAAAATAAGTCTAAGGAATGGAAAAGTTATGAAGTTTATTTGAATACTATTCCCAGTACATTTGATTCACAGAATCTTTAACAACAGGTATCTTCTTCAGGCATGAGCCTAAAAAAAAAACCTCAGGATGGGAATTTAAATGTCTCACTATCAAGTTTAATGAGAATGAAATCAACTGGAAACCCACTTACCCATTTACTGGATATTTATAAGTGTACAAAATCTTGCTGAGGACTGTCTGTCTAAAAAACAATATACTCTTCCTACCCTTTGGTAGTTGCCTAAATTAGCAAGGAGAGACAAAACTATCATATAAGTTAAACAATGAGGGAAGATAAAAGAAAATCCACAAGCTTAATATATGAATGTGACAAATTCATTTTTCAAACACTCACTGAGGGTCTACTATTTGTAAAATGTTATTCTAAATGCAGAAATCAGTTACGTATACTTAGATCTCTGTCACTCCAAAAAGAAACAAAAGGATGGGATGTTTTGGGAAATAGGAATATGAACTACATATCTATTTGAACAGTAAGACACTACTTGCTTACAGGGACAGATGTCATGTTAAGGTACAATTATTCTGTAGCTCGTATAACTGGAAATACATGCCCTATTCTTTAATTTGGCTTAGACAGCAGCATATGTAGCACTTTAATTAACTGTAGCAATTGACATACCTTAAAAGCTAAGATCTGAAATAATGTGCTGTAAACAGTACTTGTAAACCAGTATTAATCCAAGTTTAACCTATATATCATAGAGTGTCCAATGTTATATCTAGATTATAAGAAGAAAGTTGAGCATAACACAACTGTATTCAGGAATCCTAAAACAAAACTACTTTATAGTAAATTTCTAAGTAGTTAGCAATATGCAGAGAACAAGCATTGCTGCTGTGTATTTTTTTTTTAATACCAGGACAAAATTTACTCATTAATATTAAAAATAACCCATTTTAAAGTGATCTCTAATTTAGATATCTAAATTATCATAATTATTATTTAAAAAGTCTGGTCACTATTCTGAGCCAAAAATATTTCTATACTTCTCTGTTAATAATTTATAAATATAGAACTATGTATTTTAATCATTCTATAAAGAAAACCTAAAATGTATATACACATTTATATATTTGTATTTATTAAAAACATCAATAAAACTCATCTTACGAAGCTTAATTAAAACTATAAATTTTTTACCTAATACACTTGACATAACTTATTTTTTAAAATTTTACACTCAAATATTTTCACATAACTATAAAATTTATATTTTATATTAACCATCTTTTAAAATGAAATAAAAGCATTTCAAAGCTCATATTTTTCAATCAAGCTACTTGCTAAGAATATTAGCAAAGCTTACAATTAATTGAGGTTCTAAACTTCAGCATGTAGCTAATATAAACAGGGTATGAAGCAGGTAACCCTGTGCACTGAATTTAAACAAGTAACCCACGTGTGGCTGCTGAGTATTCTAGTCTTGTTTTGTTTTAATTACCATCAAATAATCGACCTCAATAAAATTGATCTTTAACTAATAAACCTTTAATTACAAATATTTTTCTTTCAATAAATGAAGTTCCATTTTTCTAAAACAGCTGATTTATGTTCTATTTGAAGATATAAAAATAAACAAACATTTAAAACTATGTTATCACATATTTGTAAAACACTTTATGTTGGTAGGTAGATCCTCAGCAGAGTGGGAGTGAGAAAAAAGAAGTGAGTAGTTTACTACTACTAATTAACAACATGACCTTGGACTAGTAATTAGATCATAATACCTTAGTTTCCTTATCTGAAAATTAGGGAGGAGAACTTTATGATTTCTTAAGCCTCCTTCCAGATCTAAATTTCTATGATTTGATTATTTCTATTAAGAAACCCAGATCTGCATTAGAAAATCAGATCCTTAAATTATAAAATAACATAATAGTGCATTATAACTTAGCAAAAATATTACAAGACCAATTTGAAATATATTAACTATCAGAAAGCAATACTTTCAAGATGAACAAAATGCAGGGGCAACAACTGCATATGCCTGTGATGATTTAATGATAAGTATGAAGTATTTAAAATAAATGATCACTAAAGGTGCAACACAGGAAAAGTATGTATAGGGACAGAGGATTTTTTTTTTAATAACACATTACCAGCCACATAATACTTATATGAATTAACACTATTTTCTGTAAAACTGTGAAATTTTCTAAAGGTACAATGTTAAACGTATCACGGACAAGCATCTGACTAATAAATTACAACTTTAAATAAAGGCAAACAATATACTTCCTATTACTAATCTGATACAGGAATTACTGCAATTCAATTTTCTTTCAAAGGTATGTTTTTCCAAAGAACATCCAACCACCCACACATTATTTAAAAGAGAAAACAAAAATTAAAACCTTTGTGCTAGAAATTGTCCCAGGACTATATTTTGACATTTTTAGCAACCTGACAAACCACTCTGTTTGCTTTCTTCCGCCAATACAAAATCAAGCCAAGGAGAAGTTTCTTCATTTATTTCATTCAATGTCACAAGACTACACTAGGTCAGGGTAAAGGTCAACTATCAATAATACACGCTATTGCTACAGATGCAATATAAATGTTCATCTGGGCCCTGTTTCAAAGACCGGCTACTGAAACCTATTTAATAAGACCCATAAAACTAGGAAAATGTGGGAAGACCAAGAAATATGAATACCTCCTCCACCAAACTTTGCTGACATCTTATAGCAAATTAAAGAAGGTACTGAGAAAACAAACTTTAGGTAGTTGGAAAAAAGGGGGGGTTCCTACTAGCTTAACAATCTCGTGTTTTTAAAATTTGCAGGAGTGCTACCCCGCAGGCATCTATGACAGCATCACAAGGTTTACGGATTTAGTGTGGGTGGCTGGATAAAATTGGACATTGACCAGTTTTGTGTATGCTAAAAGGCACCCAGCTGGAACACTGTATTCAGCAACTGGGTATGAGACTGCCAGTGCAGTGGGTTGGAAGATGTATGCATTGGCACTCCATGTGGAACCAGTAGGCTTACTTTAAAAGGTTACTGCAGTCTTGACTTTGGCAGCTGTCTTCTATGAGTGAATATGAAGAGTTAAGACTGAGATCTAGAGTCATACCTATGAAGATCAAAAGTTGTTCAAGTCTGAAGCACTGCATGTCCCTCAAAACATTAGGTCCTCAGAAACAGAAATAATGGAGTAATCCTTTGTAGGGGATTGGGAGAGGTTACATAGTTGAGAAAGTGTCAAATTTTAAAACACTCAGCTAGCGGCGCCTGGGTGGCTCAGCTGGTTAAGTGACTGCCTTCAGCTCAGGTCATGATCCCAGGGTCCTGGTACTGTTCCTGGGATCAGTCCTAGGATCAGTCCTGACATCAGTCCTGAGGTGAAGCCCCACATTGGGCTCCTTGCTGCTTCTCCCTCTTCCTCTGCCCCTGCCTGTGCTCACTTTCTCTCTCAAATAAATAAATAAAATTTTAAACAAACAAACAAACAAAAACAACCACTCTGCTACTTTAACTGTCAACTTTCAGGGGTGGCATTTAAATTAAAACATAAGCATGTTTTAATTATGTAAACAGAGGAAGCAGCTTTGTAATACTTAAATATGAGTATCATCAGGTTAAGACCCCCAAGCCCTTTGTCTACTAGATACATCTGCATCTTTCCAATGCACATTATGAATCCTCCACCTCTAAAAGCTATTTGTGATAAATGACTAGTCAGTCTTAAACACCACTTTTATTAATGACAGAAGCCTAAAGACAACTTCTATTCTATCTGCTCTTGACTGAATCTACAAAGGCAGAGTGCCTCACACAAAACTTCTGGTCTTCACAGGTGACTCTGGATCTGTTAATGTTTCATGATCACTTAAAGAAGACAGCTGTCAAAGTCAAACTATTTCCACAGAACATACTCTTTTCACAGTAGCCCTGCCCACATTCACCCTCACCACTAAATCAAATATTTTTCCTCATCAGAGTTAAAATATGGCAAGACAGAGTTATCCACGCACCAATGAGCGGTGTTTCGCAGACCTGTGCTTCAGTTTTAATACAGGATCACAGCGTGCCTTTAATATTTGCAATCAGGTACTGAAATCACCTGATCTGTTGGGTATAGATTAAATATAGGTTTTTTGTTTGTTTGTTTTAAGATTTTATTTATTTATTGGACAGAGAATGAGAGATCTCAGTAGGCAGAGAGGCAGGCAGAGAGAGAGGGAGAAGCAGGCTCCCTGCTTAGCAGAGAGCCCGATGTGGGGCTCGATCCCAGGACCCTGAGATCATGACCTGAGCCGAAGGCAGAGGCTTTAACCCACTGAGCCACCCAAGCACCCCTTAAATACAGGTTTTTGTTAGAGATCATCCTATTGGCGGATCTTCAGAAACAGGTATAAAGAATCCGAATACAAAGTAAAATTATTTTAGTACTAAAATAGAAAATAATTGTTTTTCTTAATAAAAAGAAAGCCTTTTAAAACTAAATATGACAAAAAAAACCTAAATATGACAAAATTTGAAAGGAGAAGGATTTCCAGTTAAACTGGAAACTCAAGGTTCTAGATTCTAGGAAAAGTTCTGCGAAGTGTTCTGATATTTTCAGAAACAAAAATTAGATTTTTTTTTCCAAAGGAAAAGCCCATAATGATTGGTACTCTGCATGATACATTAATAGGCATATGCAAAACCCCTTCTCACTTACACTATTAAAATTTGTTTTTTTTTAAACTGGGAGAACTTGATTTTTTAAGAAAGAAATATACAAATAAATACTAATTATAGATTCCCTGGAGGGCAGAAGTTGGGTACTCTAAATAAGAGGAAATCTATAAATATTTGATATATTATTATAATAGAAAAGTCTATATAAACTCTAAAAAATATACAATTTCATTGGAGTATTTTTAAGCAATGTCAGAAAAATATGATACAATCATTCTATAATTATAAATTTTTTAGCATGTGAAAGAAAATAATTCTAAACTACTTAATTTAACAAGAGGCAGTCTTTAAAAATCCTTTATTGTGACACTAAAACAAAACTGTTGCAAAAAGAAAAGCAGTTCCCCCAAATCTAAAATATAAGTAGCATTTTGAGGTAAAGAAACCACCCTATACTCAGTCCCGCCCCAAAATCACAATCATAGTCACTACTTAAATATTAGTCAGTGCTCTGCGAACCATTTTATATTAAAATTGGATAGTTCAAAACATCACACATATAAAAAGTATTGTTTGACACAATGCCATTTTGATGATAAATTGCAATCTATAGCTCAAATAATTCTACCCAGGGATTAACATTTCAGAGGCTGAGCCAGAGATTATGTGTGTGGATCTTGAATTTCATCATCTCCCTTTGGCACAATAGCTTATTCTTCCTTTTTTCATCTATTCTCTCATGAAGGGTCAGGAAAGCTTAGCCTTGCTGTTGCATTCATTTCATCTCTACATTAACCAGATACCTTGCAGTCTTTAGTTCTTATGTGTTATTCCATTACAAATACTATACTGCAGTATAGTATGGCTAATGAGGTTTATACCAAATCAAAGGGTGCCATCAAGTGGTTATAATACTCTAAACAGCATTACACTAAATGACTACTCCAAATAGACTTTCTTCAATATAGACAAATTGTGCCACTCTGCTATGAAAAAATGGGGGTAAGGAAAGAGGAACTATTAATTTTTGTTCTTTATTTTCTATCCCTCAGAGATTGCTTCTGGGCATATCATATGTATGAAGTACAACTTCAGAGACACAGTTAGGATTAATATTTATGTCAGCATATTATCAACCAATAATTATAAGGCACAATTCAAGTATGGTAGCACTACCAGGAGCTAAACAAATTTATCAATCAAAATTCATGATTTGATTAATAGCTTATCTCTGAAAATTAGCAATAATGGAACACATAATTAAAAAACTGTCTTGTTAAATCTGTTTCCTATTACTAATGAAAAATTGCAAGGCTATAAAATAAAGCCAGTATTATTTAACTATTTCATGCAGCCATGCTTAGGGTCTAAAAAGGAATCTGGCAGGTGGTGTGAGAATGTATTTTCAGACATTTAGAACTAACTTTCAACAGTCTATTCAGCAGGTTACAAGGGTCATTTAAGATTTTTGAAGAAAGAAATCTAGAACTGTTCTTAGAAAACACACACAAGGTAACATATAATTCAAATGACCCACTTTGCAGAGGCTAAATTGCTACTGCTTTGAACCATCCTGCACCAGGGAAATCTCACAAACAGGCTTAAAGCATCTTCACAACTATATACTTACTACTGCTGCATGGAAAGCAAATTATCCAAACTCAAAGATTAAACAAGATATAGAAAATTGAATCATAAAAGCTAATTTGATCTTTAGAAGATTTAAGCAGCAATACCAATAAGGATGCAAACTCCAGGCAAGACTGAAGATCTGTAATGATGGCAATCATTATTTTTTACAGAGCTGTTATAGACTGTCTACAAAAATGTTTCTCATCTCACATACTTTTCTAGAGCCTTGCCACTCCCCAATCAAGTGGTGCAGTCTCATTCCCTGCCCCCAGAATGTGGGTAGCTCTGTGGCTGGTTTATTGGTAAGAGTATGAGGAAGTAACACTATGCACCTAGCAGGGCTAATTAGAAAAGGTGATGCAACTTCCACTTGAAGAGCTGGAACAGTCACCCCTAAAGTGCTCAGCTGCCACAAAAGCAGCCCAAATGCCCTAAAAGAAATCCAAACTAACCCACTCCAAGAGGTGAACTATGGAAGGCCTTAAAACTACATGAAGTGAAAAAGCCTCCCGGATCTGTGCTCCAGTCCCCAAACTCCTAAACACTAGTGCATAAGACAGATGCTAAGCTAGAACTGCCCAACTGAGCCCTTCTCAAATTCCTGAGCCACAGAAACTGAGTAACCTGGACAGAGACTATAATCTGAGCTATTGAACCAAATCATGGGTGCTAGAAAATGATAGTTAAATTTCAAAGGATACTCAGCAAATATTAACGTACACTGTTGCATTGCTTGTAACAACACTTATTTGGTTATATATGGGAATGCAATAGGTACAATTAATGCCCATGAAGCCAATACATAATGGTAACAAAAACCATAAGGGTCAGAAAAATGAGATACTACCTCTAACATTAAAGAAAGGATGATGTGGTTTGGGGGGAAAAAAGCTTATTAATTCTTGTGTTTTACTTTGGGAAAGGAATCGGATGTCTTCTTGGAAAAGACTGAACTGGTATTATAGGACTTTATAGCATAGAGGGAAAGTTTTTAAAATATTTAGGGCAACCCATTTGAAAATACTAAAAACCAATGTATAAGAAAAAGTAGATTGTATCAGAAAGATAAAATAACCTTGAACTCCGCACTTCAATAAGAAAAAAGGTAAAAAGGAAAAAAAATTTACTTACAGAAATATGACTTCAAAAAAATTACCGACATATCCAATTACATTATGGTTAAGTCTCTTTTCCCCCAAAACCTGCCCTCACCAATTCTTCCTCTGTGTTCAGTATATTGCTTAAGAAAAACACAAGCATTCAAATATTCAAACTAGAAATGTGGAAATCATCCTTGACTGACTGACCTCTCCCAACCGTCAGAACCAGTCACTGAGAATGGATGCCACCGCCTTCTAAATACCTCTTGAATCTCTCACCCCTCTTCTCTGAACCTGCTAATGTCATTATCCTACTTCAAGCCACATCATCTACTACCTGGATAACTGATCTCAATGAATACCTGATCTTCAGCTTTTTAGTTTTACACATCTTGATTCGTTCTCTATAGCAATATTTTTTCAAACTAGACTATGACCCATTAGTGAATCATGAAATCAATTTAATGAGTTGTAAATTCAACTTAGTGGCTTGCAACCAGCATTTTAAAACATCAGGATGGAACAAGAAATAACTATTGCACATGCCGCAATACAAGGAACAGTAAGATGTATTTCATGAATCTTTTATTTTAGTTATATGTAGGTGCCTATACGTGCATAATACGTGTATTACATATACGTGGATCATAATATAAAATGTATTTCTTACTGACCAGCACAATGAGAGTCTGAAACACAGAAATTGATTTTTTCCTTTTTTAAGATTTATTTATTTGACAGACAGCGGGGGTGAGGGAGGGCAAGGAGAAAGAGAGAGTCTAAGCAGACTCTGCACCGAGTGCAGAGCCTGACACAGGCCTTGCTGTCATGACCCTGAGATCACAACTCAAGCTAAAACTAAGAATTGGTGTTTGTGCCACCCAGATGCCCTTTTTGTTTTTTTAATTCACTGTTTAAGGAATTTTTATTAAAGCAAGAATTTTGTAACCCAAATTACATTTCTTTGCTCAGTTATCAATTCTGTTCTGTAAAACAGAAGTGATATTCTGAGCTATTCCACAGTAAAGAAATATAAAATTAAAGAAAAACTTGAAATTTTTGTACTTTGCTGAAAAGTCTTTTTCCTAGGGTCTATAAAACGTTAATTTGTTTTTATATTTATATATATGTACTTACATATAAATATATAATAAATATATTTTTAATATATAATATATAAATAAGTATATTCATATATATTTATTTTCATATATATTTTACTCCACACTGGGTATGGAGCCCAACAAAGGGCTTGAACTCACAACCCTGAAATCAAGACCTTAGCTGAAATCAACAGCTGGACACCTAACTGACTGAGCCATCCAGGTACCCCTGTCTTTAACTGTTTTTTTGTATGTGTTTCTGTTGTTGTTGAGAAACTGATCTTTCAAAATACAAGTCTGATCATTTTACCTCTCTGCTTAAAACTTTTCCATGGCTCTTGATAGCTTATTAGATTCATGAATCACAATCAAGCAGGATCTAGACAAATCTGTATGTTTTACTACACATGGATGATTCTGATGGCAACCAGGTTCAGGAACCATAGATTGACGTATTATATATTATATTATATTATATTATATTATATTATATTATGTTATATTATTATAAAGTTCGAGTATTTTCATATAGCATACAAGGCCAGGCACTCTGTCCCTTGCTCATCTCACTAGTTTCAATGCCTTCAACCCCTTCAACCCAGGTTCTCCCCACTTGGCAAATGAAGCTATAGCAATTTTATCACTGTGCCTTTAGCAAGGCTGTTGTTCTGTTCTGTCCTTACCTCAGGTCCTACCCTTCTCACACAACTCTATCTGGCAGGTAAACTTTTTTTTTTTTTTTTTAAGATTATTTATTTATTTATTTGACAGAGAGAGAAATCACAAGTAGGCAGAGAGGCAGGCAGAGAGAGAGGAGGAAGCAGGCTCCCCGCTGAGCAGAGAGTTCAATGTGGAGCTCAATCCTAGGACCCCGGAATCACGACCCGAGCCGAGGGCAAAGGCTTAACTCACCGAGCCACCCAGGCGCCCCTGGCAGGTAAACTTTTTAAAGTCTGTCAAGTCACAGCTCATATCAACTCCTCTTTAAAGGCTTCCCATATGTCTGATATATGCAACAGCTCCTTGACACCCTCAATTGACCTTCCACAAGCTTCTTTTCTAGCACTATCACTGTAGTCTCATTATTTGGTCACAGATCTGCCTCTTTGACCAAACTAAGAACAACTTGAGGATGAAAACTTTGTTTTATTTATATCTTTGAAGTCTAGGAAGTAAATGCATACACAGTTCTGCAGCACTCAGTATAATGAAGTCTAAAAAACAGTCATTCTGTGACCCAATTAAATAGAACAATAATGGTCTCTTTTACAGAGGTTAACCTTACTCTTCTTTGTTGTTGTTTGTTTTTTTAAGGAGATATAATTGACATATAACATAGTATTAGTTGCAGGTGTACAACCTGATGATTTGATATATGTATGTAATACAAAATGACTATTTTAAGTTTAAATAAGTTCCGTTAATAGTCATCACCATACATAGTTACGATTGTTTTCTTCTGATTACAACTTTTAAGATCTACTCTGTTAGCAAATTTCTTTTTTTTTTTTTTAAAGATTTTATTTATTTATTTCAAAGAGAGAGCACAAGTAGGTAGAGCAGTAGACAGTGGGACAGGGAGAAGCAGGCTCCCTGCTGAAACTCCCTACCTGCTGAGAGTCCAACCTGGGTCTCGATCCCAGGACCATGGGATCATAAGATCAGCCAAAGGCAGCCGCTTAACCAACTGAGTCACCCAGGTGCCCCTCTTAGCAATTTCAAAAATGTAATACAGGGTTATTAACTATAGTCATCACACACCATGTATGGTTTGGGGGGGAAAAAGCCAGAAAAGCAATTTCAGAAAATCTAGACTAAAAGACATAGGAAGGCATATATTAATGGTTGCTATGGCTAAAGACTTTAATATGTATAAATATAATGTAAATAAATCCTATGATTCCTGGTGACCTAATCCAGTTCATGTCATTTGACAACTTTTCTAAACTTCCTTCAGTTTAATGAGTAAGGAGAAATTCTTCAAATTTATTTTACTCAGATTGATTTATTTCCAGACTAACTATATTTTCAAAAGAATGCAATGATTCAAGTACATAAAGTCAAAGCTATTAATTACGGACAAAAAGAGGAAATAAAAGGGAAAGCAAAAACAAAGTGCTCTGAAAAAATTCTGGCTAAAGAGAGTTGCAATAGAGTATTCTCTTTTTCCCTTTCCTACCTCACATCCTTCTCTCCCTCCAAAGAACATCTCTGTGCTTCCTTTGTTATATATAGTTACATATACAATTAACATAGAGAGAGAAAGAATTGTTATATGGAGGGGGGAGAATTTTCCTATTAAGCCATTCAACAAACAAATTTAATATATTCAATATATACTTTTCCTTTCAGGATATTCTCAAATGTTCCTTGGTCTAGTTTATTCTAATGATTTGGTTGAAATAATTAACAAATGCCACAAGATAATTCAGACTGCCAGAATCTTAAAGGTAAATAACTCCAGGAAAAATTTATTCAGGGAAATAATGAGAAATTAATCTTCCCACTGCTATGGCTATAGCTATAAATAGTCTGAGGATACACTGTATATAGCTAGCTCTTTTATTTAAAGTACAAAGGAAGAGACTTGGAGAGATAATAAAATACAGATGTCCTCATTATTGTTGTCTATGGTCCTGATGACCTCAATAACATGGTAATGTACATAAGTTCCCTAAGTTTAGGGAGGCAAGGAGTTTCTACCCTTGATTCTGCTACTATTACACAACTTGAGAAATATCTTCTCTTTACCTGTTTCCTAGTAACTAAAGTATCAGCTATTGGCCAACCAAATTTCAAAAGCACCACAGGAAGAGCAGTTACAAAGTATCTGTATTTGTTCAGAGTTCCACCAAAATAATTTTTATTTAGAAACAAATCTGTCCACACACACACACACACACACACACCCCAAATCTGTCTTAAGGCAAAGAATATTCTTTAAGCACTGAATTATTTTAAGTTCAAGTACCATACTTATCAGAACGTTGTTTTATCATGTCATTGAGCATAAGACTGCTATTGCAAGGGATTCCTGGGTAGCTCAGTTGGTTAATTGTCTGCCTTTGGCTCAGGTCATGATCCCAGGAACCTGGGATGAAGCCCTGCATCAGGCTCCCTGCTCAATGGGGAGCCCGCTTCTCCTTCTCTGTTTGATGCTCCCCCTGCTTGTGCTTTCTCACTCTCTCTTCATCAAATAAATAAATAAAATTTTTTTAAAAAAACAGAAATAAGAATTATTATTTCTTGTAATAAAAGATTATTATAAGATGCTGTACTTCATCAGTGTCTAGTAGTCACAATGCTGATAAAAATAAACTATTATACCTAATTTATGTTAGAGCACAGAGACATACTAGGCAAAAATGTCTCATTGGTTTAATGATATAGAAAAATTAAGAAGTATGTCATAAAAAAGAATCAAAAAATAAAATTTTAAAGAGAAGTTTTGTATTAAAATAGAAAAAAATGGTAGGATAATACATCACCCACAGAATTCTGAAAATCTTGCTTATTTTCTGGAGAGCTTAAAGGTATTAAAGTACCAAGACAGTTTTGTACTCTCAAGCTCATATGGATCTGAAGTGAACATGTAAATTTTGCTTTTCTAATCAGTTACACACCTCTTATAATGTCAGCAATTCCATTTACTTTTCTATCAGTACAGATGTAACTATATCTAATTACACAAGGCAAAGTTCCAGTTCTATACAAAGAAATAAACTTAAATTTTCTTAAAGTAATCTCTACACTCAATGTGGGGCTCAAAACCACAACTTCAAGATCAAGAGTCCCATGCTCTACCAAACTAAGTCAGCCAGGCACCCCAATTTACTTAAATTTTAAAGAGTTTTTGTTTGTTTTTATAATTCACTTCAGGTTGTCTTTGAGCAAAGAATTATGAAGGAAGTCTCCAACATGGTCTTTCAAGGTAGTTAGTGTGGCAGAAAACTAGAATGCCAAAAACTCATTCCATTTTAAGACTAAGGAAGTTTTATTTACATATTTCTGAGAGAATATGAAGAGAGACAGTGAAAGAGGTAAATTGAAAAAAATCTTAAATATTTTTCTATTAAAAGTCTAGAGTGTCTATCATTAGTACCGTATTGTAAAGCAATTACCAAGTTTCTTCTAATGCTTGTCGTCAGGGGGAAAAAGGCCTCACGCAGATTCATAACATCTTCTATGCACTAGTGTTCTCTAACTGCTAAATTTCTACAAATAAACTTGTAAAAAATTGCTTAAATACACTGTTGGTTTCAAATATCTCTAAGGTAGTGGCAGAGGTCTGTTTTGACAGCTGTCTTGTTTATCAGCTTCCTCTTTCCAACTGGCAAAAAAACAACTGAAAGTAACTGTGGCTGTCTTTCTCATTAATCTACAGAGAAGAGATCTGAAGGATGAAGCAGGAAGAAGAAACCACTACAGCTCTAGCGATTTAGAGGACAGACTACAGTTTACTACTATGACTTAGTAGTAACTACACAAATTATATGCCATCAAATTTGTTCAGCATAAAGTTAAAGTTTAGACTATTTTCTATTTTTTTATTTTATTTATTTTTTTAAAGATTTTATTTATTTATTTGACAGAGAGAGATCACAAGTAGGCAGAGAGGCAGGCAGAGAGAGAGAGAGGAGGAAGCAGGCTCCCAGCTGAGCAGAGAGCCCGATGCGGGACTCGATCCCAGAACCCTGAGATCATGACCTGAGCCGAAGGCAGCGGCTTAACCCACTGAGCCACCCAGGCGCCCTGGACTATTTTTTAGCTAATAGAAACGAAAATATCTTCCTTAACTCCCAGAACTCTCCTTTTAGTCATGTTATGATCATCTCCAAGGACATACAGTTGTTGGGAGAAACAGTAATTATCAACTTTAAGTAGAAGTGCCTAGTACAATGCAAATATGCTACTGCTCTACTTCCTTTAATTTTTAAGGTCATTTGATTAAATGTATATATATACATTAACTTAAACTTCTAACAAATTTAAAACTTTAAAGTATGAATCAAAATTGTTACTTGGGTATATGCTAGTGCCTTCAATTTGCTGTCTGCAAAAAGCATAAAAGATTAAAGAAAGAAAGAGAAAAGGGGGACTACTTCCTGAAGTTAACAAAGTAACAAAATGGATTATCCGCATGAAAAGTGGTTTTCCGGGGCACCTGGGTGGTTCGGTCGGTTAAAGCCTCTGCCTTGGGCTCTCAGGTCATGAACCCAAGGTCCTGGGATCGAGCCCCACATGGGGCTCTCTGTTCAGCAGGGAGTCTGCTTCACTTCCTCTTTATCTGCCTGCCTCTCTGCCTACTTGTGATCTTTCTCTGTCAAATAAATAAATAAAATAAAATAAAATAATGGTTTTCCTGCTTGTATATCAGTAACCTATTTTTTTCAAAAATTGTAAAAAAAAAAAAAAACAAACAAAAAACACTCAGTGTTCCTTAAAATGTTTGGGGTAAAGATTTTATTGAATATCTGATTTTAAAAGAAAGACGGACCTTCATCTACAAACTTTTCTTCTTCATCTACAAACTTCATCTACAAACTTTTATCTACTAAAGATATAAAAGATAATAAAAAGATCTCAATCCTCTGAAGTCCATCCATGCAAGAACCTCTAAGGATCCCAAAATTTAAGGTTAAGAGCCCTTGCTTGCTTGTGATAGCAAGCTAGCTATGGTACCTGTTACCGGTGCAGGCTACTGCCTGCCTAATGAGGGAAGGATGATTTCACTGATCCAAATTGGCTGAATAAGTGACTCCATACATCAAAACATATCCTTTCTGAAGCACTGGGCTTATAAACGGTCTTTGGTCAAGCACATTCAATTCCAACTCTGGTATTTGAGTGTTTCCATGACCTGATCCTTTGTTAACCTGATCACTTAACTAATTTATTTATTAGTAATTTCCATATTCCCTCAAGTTCCCTTCCAAGTTTATCATTTTCCTCTCCTTTGAAGTCTGTCACTTACTATTAGCATGTATTAAAACTTTACTGTTTTTTCAAACAGTGTGCTACATGCTTTTTATGCTTTTAATATCTTTAGTCCAAGCTATCATTTTCTAAAATATCTGTCTTACAGACAAGATAACAGGTTCTGAAAGGATAAATATATATAAAGGCCAAATTTACAGCTAGCAAGTATGATTCAAGTGTAGGCCTAACTGTACCCAAAGCCTTCTTTTTCCCACTATGCAATGCTTCTCCACTTTTCCTTTCAATTTACCCTTAAGAGTAAAGAAGTAAGATGCATATCCCTGAGGACCTGGGACCAGGGATTCCAGGACTAGAAGCAGCTCAATCAAAACATGACATTTCTTTGAACTCTAGTTTCATCTTTAAAATTCGTATGACTTCTGCCTTTTTATGAAATGATTCTTTGGAGATTTAATTATAAAAATATCTTAAAGTACATATTAGAGAAGAAAATTTATAATACAGAAAGACAGAAACTGCTATTACCTCTAAGGATAAACACAACCACATTTGACAAGCAGCTCTTAAAATGTTCTTGATAATTTCAGTCCATATTAATTCATCTACCTCTAACTTCTGTTGTGCTTTTCAGCCTACATTACACATTTAGCACAGTACATTTCAGTTATTCTTGTTTTGCATGTTTATCTCTCAAGCCAGATTTTAGTATCTGAGTAGAGATGTTTCTATGTATCCCCTATAGTAAGTAATTAGTGCAGCCAGGCTCTATACCCTGTGTCTAGGACAATAAATGTTTGATGAGTATATGAATAGTGAACAGATGCAGGGTAAGATGCATGGGGCTTCAGAGTCTAAACACTTAACTTTGAAACCAAGCTAAGTTGTTTTCTGTGTGTTCTCAATCTAGTCACTTAACCTCATGGACTCGAAGAAGTTATAATAATGTCCACTTTAGGGAGATTTCTCAAGGATTAAAAGAAGTATTTATTTGAAAATAGTTTGAGGATTTTATTTATTAGAGAGAGAGAGCATGCAAGCATGTGGAGGGGCAGAGGGAGAGGGAGAAGCAGACTCCCCACTTAGCAGAGAGCCCCATGCAACACAACAGGGTGGGGGGACCTCTATCCCAGGACCCAGGGATCATGACCTAAGCCTAAGGTTGACACTTAATCAACTGAGCCAACCCGGTGTCCCAGAAAACAGTCTGTATTCTTTAATAAAACTTACCAAATATTATTAATGAAGTTATTAACTGTTTTATTTAAAAGGCAGGTGAAGGAAAATCTTTTTTTTTTTTTCCTGTTTTAGAGATTTTCTTTATTTATTTGAGAGAGAGTGTGTGTGCACTTGCATGAGCAGGGCAGGGGCAGAGGGAGAGGGAGAAGCGAACTCCCCACTAAGTAGGGAGCCCCACTCTGGGATCCATCCCAGGACCCTGGGATCATGACTTGATCTGAAAGCAGACACCAAACTGACTGAGCCACTCAGGCACCCCTCAGGTGAAGCAAGATCCTAAATATACCACATTTACATGACTAAGTAATTTCAGAAAGAGAAGGAAACTGTAATAAACTCCAGTGAGGTACCATCTTTTTGGCTGATGTAAGTATGAAGGCATAAAATCATTTTCATAATGAAATACATTTCACAGTGTATAAGGTACTGTTTTATACACTCACCCACTCCCATTTTCCAAATCCTTAATTGGGAAAAAAAAAAAAAAAAAAACAATAATTGGGTGACCCCAATACACTCAAAGCCATCTCCCTTTTGCATTAGAATTTCAATTCAGTGGGTCCAAGTTGGGGCCCAGATACCTGCATTGTTTAAAAAAAAAATGACATGAATGACTTTAAAGCAGTGAATCCTGATTTAAAACCAACAACATCAACACTTCTTTCCTTTACCACCATTAACCCACCAGGTGAACCATGTAAATCTGTAGTTTCACGGCAACTATACAGTCAATTCTTTAACTCCTTCATTATTATAAAACTCAACTAAATGGTTACAAATTACTATAACCCTAGAAAAATCAACCAATATTTTTTAAAGTAAACTCTACGCCTAATGCGGGACTCACTACCCCAAGATCAAGACTCTCATGCTGCTCTGACTGAGCTAGCCAGAAGCTCCTAAACAGTATTTTAAAAAATTAAATATTCTAGAAAGTAATCTACTGAACTATATGCTGTTTCACAGAGGAGCCACAATATCTCTTGCCTCTGCTCAAGCTAATCCAACCACCTGAAGCATTCTCTAAATTCCCTGTAGCTATCAGAAGTACTTAATCTTTTATTTGAAATCTCTTTTATTGATTTTAGGCAATACAGTGCCTGTGCCTGTATTACAGTGTCTAAATTACAGCAACACTCCCAAGGAGGTCTGGGACAGCACTCATAGTAAAACATACATATTTCTGTAGCAAAATGAATAACCAATCACAGTAAATGGAATAAATATTACAAACAGCTTCACTTCAGGTCAGGACAAGTTTTGTCACCAAATGACTTTGAACCAAATTTTTAAAAAAATACACATTTTTTAATGTCTTTAGATAGTAGAGATTCTGAATTTTGAGGTTACAGATGAAGAATTGGAAAACCTTTATCTTTTAGGTTTCAACTTACAAATCACTTTCATTAGAAGGCTTCCCCTCGCCCACCAAGACTGGGGTTAGATACGCTCTCCATGTGCACGTGCAATGCCCTATACATAGTCCTATCTTAGTCATTGCCTGATCATCTGTGTCTAGACTGTAGGATACCTAGAGTCAGGGTCTGCATCTTTTTCACTATTACACTCTAAATAACTATCAAATATCTGCCACACAGTACCCATTTAATCAAGATGGTAAATAAATAAGCAACTGTAAGTATTAAGACTTCAATAAAATTTTATTTTACTGCTCTATTTGCTTGATTTGTAAGGTATGATTAGCATCAGTAAGATGAAGCTTCACATAATAAATAAATATCAGGGGTGCCGGGTGGCTCAGTGGGTTAAAGCTTCTGCCTTTGGCTCAGGTCATGATCCCAAGATCTTGGGATTGAGCCCAGAATCAGGCTCCCTACTCAGTGGGGAGTCTGATTCCCTTCCTCTCTCTGCCTGCCTCTCTGTCTACTTGGGATCTCTGTCAAATAAATAAATAAAAAATCGGCAAAAAATAGAAATAAATATATAAATATCAGAAAATCAGCCAAAAAGACTATTCAATAGCAACAAAAGGAAAGTAAAGGCATCCAAATTGGCAAAGAAGTCGTCAAACTATCACTCTTCACAGATGATTGAATACTATATGTGGAAAACCCAAAAGACTCCACTCCAAAACTGCTAGAACTTGTACAGGAATTCAGTAAAGTGTCAGGATATAAAGTCAATGCACAGAAATCAGTTGCATTTCTCTACACCAACAAGACAGAAGAAAGAGAAATTAAGGAGTCAATCCCATTTACAATTGCACCCGAGGCTAAGAATCTACACTCAGAAAATTATAAAGTACTCAGGAAAGAAAGTGAGGAAGACACAAAGAAATGGAAAAATGTTCCATGCTCCTGGACTGGAAGAACAAATATTGTGAAAATGTCTATGCTACCTAAAGCAGTCTACATATTTAATGCAATTCCTATCAAAAAAGCATCCATTTTTTTTTTCAAAGAAATGGAACAAATAACCCTAAAATTTATATGGAACCAGAAAAGACCTCGAATAGTCAAAGGAATATTGAAAAAGAAAGCCAAAGCTGGTGGAATCACAATTCCGGACTTCAAGCTCTATTACAAAGCTGTCATCATCAAGACAGCATGGTACTGGCACAAAAACAGACAAAGAGATCAATGGAACAGAATAGAGAGCCCAGAAATAGACCCTCAACTCTATGGTCAACTAATCTTCGACAAAGCAGCAAGGAATGTCCAATGGAAAAAAGACAGCCTCTTCAATAAATGGTGTTGGGAAAATTGGACAGCCACATGCAGAAAAATGAAATTGGACCATTTCCTTACACCACACACGAAAATAGACTCAAAATGGATGAAGGACCTCAATGTGAGAAAGGAATCCATCAAAATCCTTCAGGAGAACACAGGCAGCAACCTCTTCGACCTCAGCAACATCTTCCTAGGAACATTGCCAAAGGCAAGGGGAGCTAGGGCAAAAATGAACAATTGGGATTTCATCAAGATCAAAAGCTTTTGCACAGCAAAGGAAACAGTGAACAAAACCCAAAGACAACTGACAAAATGGGAAAAGATATTTGCAAACGACATATCAGATAAAGGGCTAGTGTCCAAAATCTATAAAGAACTTAGCAGACTCAACACCCAAAGAACAAAGAATCCAATCAAGAAATGGGCAGAAGACATGAACAGACATTTCTGCAAAGAAGCATCCAGATGGCCAACAGACACATGAAAAAGTGCCCCACATCACTCGGCATCAGGGAAATACAAATCAAAACCACAATGAGATATCACCTCACACCAGTCAGAATGGCTAAAATTAACAAGTCAGGAAATGACAGATGCTGGTGAAGATGTGGAGAAAGGGAAACCCTCCTACACTGTTGGTGGGAATACAAGCTGGTGCAACTGCTCTGAAAAACAGCTTGGAGGTTCCTCAAAATGTTGAAAATAGAGCTACCCTATGACCCAGCAATTGCACTACTGGGCATTTACCCTAAAGATACAGACATAGTGATCCAAAGGGGCACGTGCACCCGGATGTTTATAGCAGCAATGTCTACAATAGCCACACTATGGAAAGAACCTAGATGTCCATCAACAGATGAATGGATAAAGAAGATGTGGTATATATACACAATGGAATACTATGCAGCCATCAAAAGAAATGAAATCTTGCCATTTGTGACGACGTGGATGGAACTAGAGGGTATCATGCTTAGTGAAATAAGTCAATCAGAGAAAGACAACTATCTCCCTGATATGCGGAAGTGGAGATGCAACATGGGGGGTTAAGGGAGTAGGAGAAGAATGAATGAAACAAGATGGGATTGGGAGGGAGAAAAACATAAGTGCCTCTTAATCTCACATAACAAACTGAGGGTTGCTGGGGGGAGGGTGTTTGGGAGAGGGGGGGTGGGGTTGTGGACATTGGGGAGGGTATGTGCTATGGTGAGTGCTGTGAAGTGTGTAAACCTGGCAATTCACAGACCTGTACCCCCAGGGATAAAAATACATTATATGTTTATTAAAAAAAATCATGAATAAAGTGGAATTAAAAAAAACCATAATGGAAAAAAGAAAAAAGAAAAAGACTATTCAATAGCATCAACATTGTAATGGTATAAAAACAGTGCTTCATTGCTGTAAAATAAAACCCTTTCTTAAGGAACTGTCTTCCTTAAGACAGTTCACAAAGTAAACTACAATATGAAATAAATTATTTAACATGCAGTAGTTTATTTACAATTTTAACTTAGGGCCTCTTGCATTATACATAGATAAATACAGTACAGTTGACTTTAGATTTTAATCCATCTGTGCCCCCCTCCTATGTCAAGAATTTTAGGATGGAGAATGTGAAGATGAAAAACTTGCTTTCTTCTAATTAATAAGCTCTAATAAAATTGACAGATAACTGACAAAAAGAATACAGACGTTAAGCAAAATGAAAATGGAAAACTAAGTATTTAAACCAATAGTTACACAAGAATCTTATAATTTTGAGGATTCTGACAAGTTCTAGGCATATATAACCATTCTTGGGCATACTTCCCTTTTACATGAAACAAACATTTCTCCACTATTTTCTTTAAAGGGTCATTTGAGAACAAAGGATATGAAATTTTCTTCCAGAAGTACAATCTGAAAGATTGCTCAACTAGAACACCACATTAAATATTTAACATTAAATGAGAAAAACTAAGCAGGAAAAAAAAATGTATATATACAGACTTTTTCTGAAATTTGACCAAACTGAGAGTGAGCTAGCTGACAAAACTTCATTTAACTAGCCATATGTAACTACCCTATCTAATTTACACAGCCAGCCAGGCACTATTCACATAATCACATACAAAAGCAAGTTGACTGGATAATTAGAAGACCAGGTAAAGCCTGTCTCAACTACGAGTTTCCTATTCCAAATGCAGGAGTTTAATTCTGAGGGCTATGGAAGGGAAGCTCTGTTGTTTTTAATATTAAGTTAAATATTTTCTATGTGGAAATAAGTACAAATATTCCACTTTTCAAGGACAAAATAATTTTGAACCACAGGCCTACCAGATAAGAAAAATCATCTAAAAGGAAGCTTGCCCCCCACCAAAAATATTTTTTTTTTCACTTGTAGGTAGATCACCTTTTCTGACACACCAGTATCTTTTAGCAAGCTTCTAAACTAACGGTAATCAAAAGTGGCCTTCATTATTTACATCAAAAATGATACAGTATCTGAGATTTTCTTTAAATTATCTGGTAAAGAAAAGTGGAAAGACTGATGAAGTAAGTTTGGCAAAATACGATTCCTAAAGCTGAGAGGTAGGTACACAGAGATCCATCATATTATTCCTGCTACTTTAGTGTACATTTGAAATAATTTTAAAAACTTAAGTTGAGATTTTTAAACATTGGGTATATATAGTATATAATACAGTGAACACATATATAGGCATTACCAACCAAACCACTCTAGTTACTGGGTTAACAGAGGAACAAAAAGCAGAGTTGTTCCTGGTGGAAGTTTGAACCTCCTCCCCACCCTCTCAGTGTCACTTCCACACAGAAGGAAGGTCAACAGGGACTAATTAGATTCAAGGAAATCACCCCACATTTCTGTGGGTTGGAATATTAATAGGTAGGCTATAAGTACGACTATACTATGGCAAAAGTCCTAGCCTAAAAAAAGCTAGGCCATCTCTTATTGATACTTAAATTATAAATTGTTGTATAGATTACATGGGGGAGAAGAAACTTCTTATTTTTGTGCCATGTGGGTTGTAGTATTCTTCTATGTATTATTCATGCTTTGGAACTTCAGTATTCATGAGTTCCTAAGGGTTTTGAGGGTGCTGAAAAAATAATCCCAGTCTGGAGTTCCTGAAGAAGCTATACCAGTTTAAATGGAAGAAACTGCAAGCTATAGTTCCTATAAAAATAGCCAGTCTTTACCTAGCCATTGGAGTGAGATCCCTTGGCTGAGATGATACAAAAGAAAATTATTTGGAGGAAAATAGAAGCATTTATTATGTATTTTTTCTTCTGAAAGAAAAAACAGAGGTAACTTATCAGACTACAACTTTGTGAGATCAAGAGATTGACTTGATTTCAGAGGAAAATTCAAACTTAAAATTAATGAGGTAAGAAACACCGTGATTTTATACTGTTTACCTTGTATTGTTTGAGCGATTATATCATCTCTACTCTTGGTGTAATAGTATTCTTGTCAGGTGAGTTTGGTTGTGCAACCAATCTTGTTCAATATAATTCAACAAAAGAAACAAAACAGAGGAGGATTTATAGTACTGTCTTGGAATTAACATAATTAATATCCCAATCCATTTAAATGGCTTCTGGAGGTAAGATCAAATAAACGGAAATAAAAAAGGCATTATGATGGCCAAACTGCCCATCTCATTAGTCACAGGTAGAAATAGTGGGAGGACTGGATAGGTGGCCCCAAGAAAACACATTAAGATACCCTCTTCATCTCCTCTAAGGAGGACACAGCACCTCAAGTAAATCATATGCCTAATATTAAATTTCCTGTGTTAATGGTTTTAAAAAATATAGGTCTACTGATATTTGGTGGGTAGTTCATGTTTTGTGTTTTTTTGTTTTTTGTTTTTCCTGTTTGGTGCACTTGTTTTTTCTTTTAATTTCTTTTCAGTGTAACAGTATTCATTGTTTTTGCACCACACCCAGTACTCCATGCAATACATGCCCTCCTTAATACCCACCACCTGCCTCCCCCAACCTCCCACCTCCTGCCTCTTCAAAACCCTCACGTTGGAGGCACCTGGGTGGCTCAGTGGGTTAAAGCCTCTGCCTTCGGCTCAGGTCATGATCCCAGGGTCCTAGGATCAAGCCCAGCATCGGGCTCTCTGCTCAGCAGGGAGCCTGCTTTCTCCTCTCTCTCTCTGCCTGCCTCTCTGCCTACTTGTGATCTCTGTCCAATAAATAAATAAAAATCTTAAAAAAAAAAAAAAAAACAAAAAACCTCTCAGGTTGTTTTTCAGAGTCCATAGTCTCTCATGGTTCACCTCCCCTTCCAATTTCCCCCAACTCCCTTCTCCTCTCCATCTCCCCATGTCCTCCATGTTATTTGTTATGCTCCACAAATAAGTGAAACCATATGATAATTGACTCTGTCTGCTTGACTTATTTCTCGCAGCATAATCTCCTCCAGTCCTGTGCACGTTGCTACAAAAGTTGGGTACTCATCCTTTCTGATGGAGGCATAATACTCCATAGTGTATATGGACCACATCTTCCTTATCCATTCCTCCGTTGAAGGGCATCTTGTTCTTTCCACAGTTTGGCGACCGTGGCCATTGCTGCTATAAACATTGGGGTACAGATGGCCCTTCTTTTCACTACATCTGTATCTTTGGGATAAATACCCCGTAGTGAAATTGCAGGGTCATAGGGAAGCTCTATTTTTAATTTCTTGAAGAATCTCCACACTGTTTTCCAAAGTGGTTGCACCAACTTGCATTCCCACCAACAAATTCATGTTTTGCTTTAGTTGGTTTCGTTTTTTGGTGTTTTTTTTTTTTTTTTTCCCTCTTCCTCTCAATTATCTGATCAAGAACAGATACTATCCTAAACTCACCACTATCTCTCTTGCCCTTACCTGATCCTTCTTTTCTCTGCCTGGAGTTCTTTTTTACATAAATCCTTTTTTTTTTTTTTTAAATTCTTTTTTTTTTTTTTTAAGCAGGGAGTGGACAGGGGGAAAGGAGAGAGAATCTTAAGCAGGCTCCATGCTCAGCATGGAGCCTGACACAGGGCTCAATTCCACAATCCTGAGATCATGACCTGATCAAGAGTCATACACCCAATGAACTGAGCCATCCAGGCACCCCTCCATTTTTTAAAAATTTTTATTTCTTTTATTATTATTTTTTACTTTTTAAAATTTTTATTTATTTATTTGAGAGAGAGAGAGACAGTGAGCGAGACCATGAGAGGGGAGAAGGTCAGAGGGAGAAGCAGACTCCCCATGGAGCTGGGAGCCTGATGCAGGACTTGACCCCGGGACTCCAGGATCATGACCTGAGCTGAAGGCAGTTGCTTAACCAACTGAGCCAGCCAGGCGCCCCTCCATTTTTTTTTTTAAACGAAGCTCTGTACCCACTTCCTCCAGGAACCCTTCCCTGATTCTGCCCTCCTTTATAATCTCCTAAAACAATCTTTTTTCTTTGCATTTCTTTAATTATACAACATCCATAAAAGTTTATAAATTTCAGGAGGACAGGATACTCCTGTACCATCAAATACAAGTCTCCACTGGTTTTTAAATGATGCACTATCATCTTATATAGCACTAAGAAAGAAAAAAACACTACCAATTATAATTATGGGACACCAAAAATTTAAGATGATCCAATTTCAGGTAAGTTAAAATGTGGGGGAAAATATGCATCTAAGAATCAATGAATTCTGCATGTCTTATGTGATTTTGCAGCTTCAATATTAACAAAATTCTAGGCATAAGTGCAAAATGATTGACTGAATTAATAATTCAACCTGGATTTGTGCTTTTCATCAATAAATATTTTTGACTCACTCAAAAACTAAAAGAATCTAAGTTTTTAATTTTCACAACTATGACTTATGCATATAATTTACAAATACACTGGTTCTGATTTTTGTTGGCTAACAAAGCACCAGGAAAGAAAATAAAATTGTTAAATATAACTATTATGGCTCCACATTAAAATAAGACCCACAGTGTCAATTGCCTGGGTGGGCACACATTATTATATTATGGTAGATAAAAAAAGAAACATGTAGGGGTGTCTGGGTGGCTCAGTGGGTTAAAGCCTCTGCCTTCGGCTCAGGTCATGATCCCAGGGTCCTGGGATCCCCGGCATTGGGCTCTCTGCTAGTCAGGGAGCCTGCTTCCCCTCCTCTCTTGCTGCCTGCCTCTCAGCCTATTTGTGATCTCTGTCAGATGAATAAATAAAATCTTAAAAAAAAAAAAAAAGAAATATGTTGCTTTGTGATATCTGATCTTGATGGTCTGTGCTAATAATATGGAAATGGACTGAAAACAATCAAAAATAAAGGATAATTTAACACTCATTTATATTTGTTTTGAAGTATATTCATATAGTCATATTGTGGAAAGATAAACACAAACATAGACTGTCTGGTCCAGGGGTAGATATTAACAAATTACCAGCTCCTCTTTAATTTCAGAAAACAACCTGGTCCTTAATTTTAGCTTCAATTTATAAGGGGAAGATGTCCTAAATCAAAAGCTGAAAAATTTTCAAAACATTAAAAATATGGGGGCGCCTGGGTGGCTCAGTGGGTTAAGCCGCTGCCTTCGGCTCAGGTTATGATCTCAGGGTCCTGGGATGGAGGCCCGCATCGGGCTCTCTGCTCAGCAGGGAGCCTGCTTCCTCCTCTCTCTCTGCCTGCCTCTCTGTCTGCTTGTGATCTCTCTCTGTCAAATAAATAAATAAAATCTTTAAAAAAAAAAACATTAAAAATATGTTTAAGTTTAACCCAAATGAGATATTTATAAGTTGCTCTATCATTTCTTGAGATAATAATGAAGTCTAGAACTTCTGAGAAACATAAGTGGTGTAAAAGAGTAAAAAAACTAAAATCCTATAATAGTAGGTTTGGAAATCTAGGGCTTCCTTCACATTTTTCCATGTCCTCTAGAAAAAAACATTATAAAAATAGCTACTCCTTACTGAACTAGATGCTTCTTATATATTATTTCTAATATTTATTATTGCAATAATCTACAGAGTAGACATTAATACCATCATTTTATACCTAAGTATACTGAGGCTATAAAGGATTAAATAACTTATCCAAAGTCACAAAGCTAACAGTAATAAAATCACCTCTAAAGTTTGAACCTGTGTTATAAGTAGCCTTCTGATCCAAAGAAGAAAACTCAGAACTAATCAGGAAATCTTTTTGTGACCAGAAACAAAAGAACCAGTAAAATGAAGACAGTATTACCTCAATTTATACAAAGTGGGAAGTAAAGTTGTTTTGAGAAAAGATATTCAGAATTCTGGGGACTGATAAATTCTATAATCCCATTTTGTAATGTCAAGAAGCAGCCAATAACTTTTAGACTGAATATGTACAATAATTAGAGACTACTTTTACTACTAATATTATATATATGTACCTCGCATAGGTCTATCACTAGGGAAGCCTGACTAAAACTTCTGCATGGCTCCACAATTTCAAATTATTTCTTTCTACCTTTATCAATAAGAGAGGTAGTTATTGCATAGGAGTTAAGGGCACAGGCCATGGAGAATGACAAGACTAGATAAAATCCTAATTTAGCAGCAATATAACTTGAGCAAGTTACTTAGCCTCTCTAAATCTCATTTTCTTTATTCGTAAAAATAAGATTATTAATATCTGACGGTGTTATTGTAATGAGTAAATGAGATAAGGTATATCAAGCATTCTACACAGTATCCAGTATACAGTAAGTACCCAACAAATCTGTTATGGTAATCTATTTTGGAGAATTCTCTGCTTTACTGGTATATATTAAACAAAAATTAAACTTTTTTTTTTTTTTTATTGGCTATGGGGTTGTAACACAAAGTGCAAAGAAAAGAAAGATCCATTAATATTTCCCATTCAGAGAACATGCCTTTTTAGTGTCAGAGCAATTTATCAACAGACTCAAAGCCCAGATTTTAGTCTATTGAAACTAATAGGGAAGCCCGCTAGGCTTTTAAAATGTAGAGTAGAATACAACATTGTAACACGTTACTGCTTAGGGAAAGAACTGTTTCTCTAGACAAGAGTCAATTTTACCACTTACCACTGAGGGGAGCTGTAACCTAGGAAAAGGTTTACACAGAGTCCCAAGGTTATTTTTAATCTTTCTCACACCTCACAATATTCATTTAATACGTTCTGTTTATTCTTGCTATAAAAGAGACTTATAAAAGAGACTTATACGCCCCCTTCGGTGTATTAGTTTATAATACTATTCTTCAGAAACTTGGAACTGGTATGTCTCTATCTTCATTGTGTAATAAGAACAACTTTCTAGACAAATACAATTTTTACCATCAACTACAACCCAAATCTAATTGGCTAACTCTTTAACACATCAGTTAACTAAGAGACTTCAGATGTATCACTGAGTCATGAGTATTAAAAACTGAGAGACCATCCACTGGGGAGAAGTAAGATCTTATGAGATTGAAAGCTAGCTTTTTAAGCCGTAATCAATTTCAAGAAGTCTAAGTTTGTTTTTAAAACTTCAATGACTACTCCTCCAAGCATAATAATGTTCACCTCTATCCTAAGAAATGCCAGAATTGTTAACATGTGTGAACATTCAACACAGTTACATTGGTTTGCTATCCAGCCATCAGAACACCCCTTATTAAGTTTGGACCTATCTTTCCAAGCTTCCCAGCTCCCCTGGGCTAAAAATGGCCCAGCTACTGCTAGAAAGTGTGGTATTCCTTCCATCACTGAGATATACAACAAAGGCTGTACAATGACTCTGGAAGGAAGAAAATGCTACAACCAAAGCATGTTATAAATCTGTTATAAATCTATTTTAGAACTTTAATGGTGATCATGATGATGACATGATAAATGGTAAAGCTAATATTCACTGAACCTATTTAATTGACAAAACAACCCTATAAATTTCTGGCTGAGAAGTTAAGAAACTTATCACAATCACAGTTTATAAGAGCAGAGTTAAGGCTTGAAATCAGGTCTATCTGACTCCAGAACCCACTTTCTTAATTCACTATATTCTCATTGCCTATCTTCCCTAATCCCCATTTGAAAATATCTACTGAACACCTATATTATGCCTGTTAATCATTTGAGATTCAACAATATTTAAAGTAATTGAAGATGATTATTTATGATTTTAGATTTTATTTATTTATTTGAATAGAGAAAGCAAAAGAGTGTGAGCACAGTTGGGTAAGGGAGAGAGGTGGGGGGAGAGGCAGGCTCCCTGCTTGAACAGAAAGCCCCATACGGGACTCGATCTGAGGATCCTGAGCCAAAGGCAGACCCTTAACCAACTGAGACAGCCAGGTGACCCAACTGAAGATGAATATTAAGGCACCAGTTTAGAACTCCTCAACCCAAAGAGTTAAAGCATGTACTTTATTTTTAAAGATATCAAAGGTCATTCATGATTTTGTTCAACAGATGATTAAATAAGCATTTGTTATGTGAGAAGTACCATGCATGCTAGATGCTAAACAGATAGAAAGATGGGTAAGACACAGTCTACCTCAAGCTCCAAACCAAATACAATGTATACATATAATTCAGTATTTTTACATTTACCGTTTTAACAAAAATACTTCTTAAAAATAATTCTGCTATTGGCTATCACTTCATCTAAAAAAAAATTCTAAAAGCTACAAATCATTATTTAATTTTCATAAGGTGACATTTCTCCTACCACCAAAATGCTAGTGTACTTGAACACTGTATATAGTAAACAATGTGAAAGGTGATGACATTTGCTATTAGCTTACATTTTCTATGACAAATGTCCACTCTTTATCTTCAAATTCCTCTGCATGAGGATCCTGTAAAAAAGCAAAATACAAAGTTGAGATATATTTTTTTAAACCCATTAATCCAATCAAGAACATACAAACAGCCTTGCTTTTAGCTTTTACCAACTTTTAAAAAGGAGAAGCAGAATAACCTACTCTGATGAAACTTCCACAATTTCTCTACAACTAAATCCTTATTTTATATTAAAAAATTCTCTTTTACTTATGTTGATGCATATAACTCTTCCACCCTAGCACCAATGACAAGAAAAAAAGAAACTTAATCAGAAAGACAGATAATTTAGTGAGTGAATTTAAGAAGCAGTTCTATAAAATATACAATATAAATGCTCATATAAATCCCTCATCTTGTTTTATACTTTTATACTTTTAAACTAACAGTACCACTTGAGAAAAGGTTTTCTTCTGCAGAAGTCATCTGTAATTTCAAAGCACCCCAAGGGACTCCATAATCTACACAAAATGGCAAACTGGCATGGCTGTTTCATCCTTCCTCCCCTCCCATCAACCCTGAAGATGCCTCAGAAATGGGAGATAAGGTAATGGATACTCCAACCAATGCAAATTTAAAAAAGGAAAAAAAGGCACATTTAAGTATTTATTTTACAAACACCTATCTGGTACTTATAAGAAACTGGAAATGTGCTATATGAATTCAAACATAGCTGTCCTTGCCTTTGAAGACAAACACAACTAATCTAAATAAATATGACGAAAGAAATACATGGTCTCGCCACAGATTAGAAAACAACACATCACGTCTAGGAATGAACAGAAAAGCCTGATGAGAGAGAAAGCACCTGGGCTAAGTGGGATTATATAAGATTTCCATAGTTATTAAGTAAAGGCAAAAGGCAACAGAATGTAAGACATAAAAAGGAAAGTTATGGGGTCACATAACATGTCCATTTACTTATTCAAATTTAACTCCACATAGTAGAGAAGGCAGAGGGATAGAGGTACTGAAAATAAGGGAATGTTTAAATAAAGCAGGCTTTGGGCTCAACATTCTACTCTAAAATTGAGCAAGTGCACATAGACGGAAAATGGGCTCTGCTATTCTGCTAGTGGGACTCAGATCCCACATGCTTCTCATACGGAAGTATCTTATTCATGATCGATTCCATTTTAGTGTATTAATAACCTTTTGCTTCTATTGCCACACTTGAGTTTTGGTCCTAAGCTATTTCAAGATAAAAGTGACTATAACATTCTCTCCATCTCTCTACCCTCCAATCAATCATCATATACACATATTATTCTCCCAAACCACAATTCTGACCAAGTTAGTACCAACTCAGATTTCTTTAATGATACATACAACCTACAGGATAAATTCCAAACTCCTTAGTTAATTCTTTATTTACTTATTTTTCACTTTAAAGCATGGTAACTGGCTGATTCTGAGCTGTAGCAAGGTTATTTAGTTCTATGAGTAAATTCACACAAATAGCTCAGCTTCTCTGCTGAGAAGGAGTTTCTTTGGTGGTAATGGGCAGGGGGAAGTAGGAGAAGCTAGAAGAGAAAGTACAGGAAGAGATTTCTACCTGATACTTGTTTCCTCAGCTTGGTCCTGCCCATGAACTAGGTTTATGGAGAGAGACTACTGTAAATAAAGGTTGAAGGAACATTTCCATGAGTGATTTAGGGAACAAACAGTGCTATTTTAGAGACCAAGTAATATAGTGTACTACAATGCTGAGAGGAAAGAGACATCTTACCAACCCTTCCTGCCTGTTCTTCCCCCATTTTGCTGAGGAATGCAGCATAGATCCAGAACAGCTAATATAATTAATAATAATATAGTAAATACTTACTGAGCACACACTCTGCCCCAGTTATTGTGTTGTTTTCATCATCATAGCAACTTATGAAATAGGTAGTGTTTTTATTCCCATTTAAAAGAACAGAAACCTGAGAACTAAAAGATGCACCATTTCACAGTGAACAATTAATAAGTAGTAAAACAATGTTACGATTCCAGGTCTGTCTGACTTTTGGCTATGCTGTTGATCCAGTTTTACTACATTGTCCCCCAGAACTTAGAAAAGTATCAGGCACACAGCAGCCTCTCAAGAATATTTGAAGAATGGGGGCACCTGGGTGGCTCAGTGGGTTAAAGCCTCTGCCTTCGGCTCAGGTTCTGATTTCTGTCTGTCAAACAAATAAATAAAATCATAAAAAAAGAATATTTGAGGAATGAACCTATTAATAACTATATCCTATAATTCGACAAATATTGAACAGCGTCTTACATATGCATAATTCTAAAAGCAGGTGAAACATTTTTTTAAAAACACAGATGATGTTCTCTTACAAGAATAATCTCAGCAGGACCAAGGAACACATCTATTTACTTGACAGACAGAGATCACAAGTAGGCAGAGAGGCAGGCAGAGAGAGAGAGGAGGAAGCAGGCTTCCTGCTGAGCAGAGAGCCTGATGCGGGGCTCGATCCCAGGACCCCGGGATCATGACCCGAGCCAAAGGCAGAGGCTTTAGCCCACTGAGCCACCCAAGGAACACATCTGATAGGGCAAAGTCAATCAAAACTTGTAAAAGAGCAATAATAGTATTCATTTTCAGGCCATTTTTAAATGGCATAGCTACACAATTAACTATTTATATTACTGACCAGACAAAAACATTTGTAATGAAAATTGCTTCTAGCTTGAATCAATTAAGTCTTCTCTGTATCCTACTTTCTACCCTCTGGAGTCTCCTTTCTCACCACTGCAGTAAAGAGAAAAATTGAAAATGGCTTAAGAATCATTTTTCTTCTTAAAAACCTAAAGGCTTTTTTTTTTTTTTAACTAGAAATAGCTATTTCGAATCTATTCAAATTTCAAAAACAGGCAAACAGGCTAGAAAAATTAATTTCTGGCTAAGTCATGGGAATATGAAACATAATGCTAACTTTTCATAAAAGCATTTTCTTTTTGAGCACACACCACACTTCAGACAAGAGGGTTCAGAGCAATCCTTTCCTACTTGCAAATTTCAAGATTAAATGAATTGTGAAACTTTAATATGAGTAAAAGAAAAAGGAAAACATGAAAAAGTTTTCCACTTGAATATTTTAAATACTGTAAAAAACAAGATCTAAAAGTTACACTGTAAGAATGAAAAGCTGTTTTACCTTTCTGCCTTTCTATTAGAATTCTGGGGAGTTTGGAGGGTTGGGAAGATAAAAATGGCCACAGAAATTTTTTTTAAATATTTAAAATAATCACAAGGTTGCCTCAATAGCACAACTAAACAGAGGTGTTTACTACAACAAACTGGGAAGAAAAGGGTATTTGGGCTTTTTGCTACAGACTAACACTCGAAGTCATAAAAGTTCCATGATAAGGATATGCTCAACATTCCCATCAGTACTTGAAAATAACACTTACATCTTAATCCTCCAAGTACTACATTTCAACAGCCACTTTCAACTCAGAATCACACAGATAGTGCATATCCTTTACCAAACACATGCCTGTCAACTATTTATCAGCTCTATTCTAGCCCCTTACTCTCTGTCATTTTTTCAAGTTGTGAAACTATGTCCACTCATTTCATCTTTCCCAATGTAAACAGCAAACCAAATCAAAATACTCAAGGGATTACTTAAAAGTCTTCCTCAAGCATATCAGAGATCCTGCTGTTGTAATTTATGTTCACCGTAGTTTTTACTACGGAATAATAGGTTATACAGTGTAGAAGAAAAAAGAGGGCTAAATCACTGTAACTTAGCAAGAGACCTTCTTCCTTAGTCTCAGTTTTCTTAACAATAGTACACAGGAATAATTACACAACTTTAGGGTTACTGTGAGAGTTAAAGATCTGGCTGCTCTCTATCAAGCTTACTGTATCATTCCAGTAGGAGATATATGGATAACGGGGATTTAATAACAGGCTTTTAGGATAGTTGGCTGAAGGGCTATAGGATGGCCCTGAGCCTTCTGGGGGGGTAAAAAAAAAGGAAGAGCAGGTACTGTCTCATCCCTTTTGTCCTGCAAAAGTAACTTCAATACAACTGGAATGCTTCAAGGAAGCTATAAAGCATTTGTTTTCTAATTTCATCACTTTCAAAAAGGCTAAACTGAGACTTTTCTCCACCATTCTTTTAAAGCAGGTAGGGGGTTAGTTAGGAAAGTAAAGATTCTAGTGCTTAATGAGGACTTGGTGGAAACTATAATATGTCAGGAAATATGGAAGACCTTCAAGAAAACAGCATGTATTATATATAACAGGCAGGTAGGTATATACACAGCTATGTTTTGGGATCTGCCCTTTGAATTTACAACCACAATTTTGCTTTTAAGCTGTAGTATTTGTAAAATATTAGTATCAATAAAATATTTACCAAAATCAACTTAGAGCTTCTTATATTAACATCAATAAAATACCCCTCAAATTCTGATTTTAAAGATTTATTTACAGATTTGAAAGAGAGAGATAGAGAGTGGGGGGGGCAAAGATAGAGGGGGAGAGAGAATCTCAAGCAGACTCCCTGCTGAGCACAGAACCTGATGCAGAACTAGATCCCACAACCCTGAGATCATGACTTAAGCCAAAACCAAGAGCCGGCCACTTAACCAACTGAGCTACCCAGGCGCCCCTTGAATACTAATTTTAAAACATATTTTGTATTTAGTCAAACAGGACTAACAAAATGAGGCTTAGGACTAAAAATTCCACAAACCTCAGCTTTCCACAAAGAAGCACTTTAAAATTTCCTGGGGGTAGAATGTAATAAGTATAAAAGAAGTATTCTAACAGATCTCAATTATAACAAGTTCAAAGGGGCTCCCGAATTATTCTGAATTCATAGACCATGAAATACCCTGATGCCCCTGCACTGTTATAAATTGCTATATCCATAAATATAATGCACCTCAAGGAACCAGGTTGGATTAAAATATATAGAACGAATACTGAAATATTCTGTCATTTATAACTATGACTATATAATAATAATGAAACTTACCTTAAAAAGTGTCACAGTGATTTCAATGTTTTCAGGAACAGGCCACACTACAACACCACGGTATGGATTTTTTATTCCGGGTTGCCAGCTATGAGCCTACCAGAACAGAAATAATGGCTTCACTATAAGTACAGGAAATGCAATGTTAATAATTTACAAAAATTTATCAACCCTATTAAACTATCCATCAGATCTATAGTCTCCTTGAAACAAAAATGATTAGTCAAATAAGACTTCTCAAGCATTAAACTTGGGCCACGACAATTTTATCACATGACAGCTATAGATTACCATCTGTAACCAAAACTCTCTCTCCCAACCACCACATAAAAGAATATGTAAAGGTAAGGCATCTCATATTTTCAAAAATATTATTTGTGATTGGATAAAAATTTTATTAGGAGAAATATTTTTTAAAATTATTTTGTGACCTAGGCACTTCAAGGCAAATTCATTCTTTTTGAAAGGAAAAACAGTGTATACTTTGCATTTAAGTTCATTTCCTATTCATCTGTAATATTTGGGGCAAGAAAAGAAGAAAGCAGTTTTTATAGAATTAGTATTTCTAGCACTTATAATTTTCAAATTCTTTTTTCTTGTAAATCTTGTTTATCATGGTTCCCTAAAGACCCCCCAAATTTGGGGGTCGCCACTATAGTTCTTTATTTGTGGTGGCATTTCTAGCCAAAGCTGGATAAGAAAATTAACTAACAAAATAAAAAAATCAAAACTAAAAGAATATACGCTTATTACATATTCAGGTGTAGATGTTCGAATAGGCAGTTGGTTATACGTGCCTAGAATAATAAATCTGGGAATCATTAGCACACAGGTAATACTTAAAGCTTAAGAGTGAACGTGATCCCAAGGGAAGGAGTACAGCTAGAGAATATAAATGTTCAAGAAATTAACCTTGGAGAACAACATTAACAGGTCCAAGAAATGAGGAGGACTTAGCAAAAGAGGGTTTGTACAGCAGAAGGAAAAACAGAGGTGTGTAGTATCCTGAAAGTCTAGTGAAGAAAATGCTTCATGGAGAAGGTAACAATCATCTGTGCCAAATCTTGAGGACAAGTTAGATAGAGCAAGGCCTGAGAAATAAACATAGGATTTAACAAAGCAGAAGCCATTACTGACTTCACAAAAGCTGTTTCAGTGGAATAATGAGAGTAAATGCCTGATTGGATTGGAATGGGTTCAAGAAAGAATAGGAAAAAAGAAATTAAATATATCAAGTACAATCAATTCCTCTGAGGTGTTTTGCTGGAAGAGAAAGAGAAAAATAGTCTGGTGCTAGTGGTAAAAAAGTGTCAGAATTTTTTAATAAGAGAATAATATTTTAATGCTAATGGGAAATATCCAGTTAAGGGGGAAAATTTAATGATGCAAAAGAGAAAGAATTGCTAGAATAATGTCCTTAATGATATGAAAGGAGACACACTGGACTTTGCCAGAAGAATAGACAATTCTTCCACGGTAAGAGGAAAGAAGTTATATGAGTGCAGATGTATACCAGGGAACAAATTTCACAGATGAGAAAACTGAGGCACAGACTGGCCCAAGATCGTACAGCAAGTAAGTGGCAGAAGTTGGATCTAAACCCACGAAATGGAACTGAAAAAGAATCAAGATCATGGAAACTTATGTCGATTCAAATCATATCATTATCTTGTTAGTTAAAATACCAGCATAAGATACAGGTTTAGCAGCATTCCCCCTACTCCAATCCATAAATTGTCAATAATTCTCCCTCTATTCTCTCTCCATTGCCCTCCAATCACAAAACTTCAGGTAAGGAAACGGGAAGCAGAGATTCACCACAACAGACTTAGCATACCATACCCAAAGGCAACGAGCTCAGCGCTGTTGATTAAAAAATACCTCCAGAGATTCCTCTATTCCTCTGCCTATTTATGGAAGCACGCCTACTGACAATCCTAGAACAAAGACTCCACAAAGTAAACAATCTCCATTTTGAAAAGTAAATTTTTGCTTACTTTAGATAATCCTTAATCAAAACCCTGCTTTACATATTCTACATACTTAATCTTGAAGATTTATGACAATTCTGTGTCATAAATGTCTGTGAAGATTTGTGACAATTCTGTGTCATCCCATGTACTGTGATGGTACATCAGGCTATTCCTCTGATCTCTTCAAACTCACCACCATTATATTTTCATAATCTCCCCATAGAAGAAAAACATAAGAGGAGTATAATAACCGAACTTTCTTTATTAGCCACAGCAGAAAAGATAAAATATTTATCAAATTCTTTAAAAAAATATATTTACTTGAGAAAGAAAGAACATGAGCAAGTGGGGAACGGAGCAGAGGGAGAGATTCTTCAAACTCCCCACTGAGCTCAGAACTTATCTTAGGGCTCGATCTCATGACGCATGAGATCATGATCTGACCCAAACCACAGTTGGACCATCAACTGATTCAGCCACCCAGGTGCCCCATTTTTGTAAAATTCTTAATGAAAAAATGAACATCAAAGAACTTTAAACGTAAAGATATCCTTAGGAGATCTAATCCAGATAAGGAAACCAAAGCAATTAAAGCAGCTTACCTGCACCTATACTAGTCATCAGTAGGAGAACCACCTCCATGTTTTCTAAGTTCAGATTTCTTTACCTAATCAACATCATACCCAGCTCCATCCCTGATTCATACAGCAGTCAAGAAAAGAGTTTTCTATCCCCAAGGTCTTAACATTTATTGGATGATACAGAGATGAAAAGCTGGGAATGCAGAGACTATCTAACAACTGGTTAAGAGTAGATGGTAATATCAGATAATTTCCTCAGGTACCCTAACATTGGTCTTCTAAATGACCTCTTTCAATTCTTAGTTTTGGAGCTCAGAAATTAGATTGCTCAACAAACAAAAATACAATCTGCTTAACAAGTTTAAAAAATTCTTTTTAATTAAAAAAAGATATAGGGGTGCTAGTTCCCAAGCTGCTAGCATGCTATCATTTTCTTACCATTCTACCCAGGTTCTCTCTCCCCAGCAAGAAACGTCCAACTCAGTTAGAGCTCTGGCTTTATTATTCCTTTTAGAGACTTTACAACCTAAGTTAGGACACTGTAACAAAATCAATAGTCCAGCTGAGTAGCTGGCGTTACCAGTTTTATAATATTAGCTTATTATTATATAATAGGGAGAAAATAGAACCAAGTAAATTTTACTGGAGAAGAAACCAGGAATGTACACAGCAGCAAACATGGGGGAAAAAAAAAAAAAAAAAAAGGAAAAGGTACTCCCATTTTCAAGGAGCTACTAAAACTTTCAACTCAAACAGAATTCAAGAAAAAAAAAAAATGAGAACCCCAATATGGGTATAAAGAGTGAGCACTAAATGGAGTAAAAATGGCCAATATGGGTAATAAACATCTAATTGTACAAATCCATGGGGACATTAATTTAGGTTCTTAAGACCTTGATCTATTAGAAAAAAGCACATCACACTGGCAAACATCAGCACTACAAGAACCATAATTGGTTTTCCTTGAGAGTAACAGAAAGGATTCTTGCATCTTTGTATAGTTAGAAAAGGCAGGTTAGTTCTTTATTTGTCAGCATCTTAGTACAGATAATGGTACAAAGGATTAGGCCACATTATCCAGCTTCCCTTATACAATTTTTCTCACTTTTTAATCAGATGACAGATCGATTGATGTGCCAAAGCAAACCTAGGAAAAGAGGTAACATTTCTCATTTTAGGGCCTTAACCCTATGAAATGTCTTATTTTCTAAATTTTTTCATCTCATACCTTCCCTAAAACCTGTACCTAATGTGGTACTAAACACAGAGGAAACATTCACTTATTATTTCTGATTCCTACAAAATAAAATATTTCACTAAAATCAGTGCTTAAATAATTTTCAATTTGTAAAACTGCATATACCCAGGGCACCTGGGTGGCTCAGTCATTAAGCTTCTGCCTTGGGTTCAGGTCATGATTCCAGGGTCCATAATCCAGGCTCCATAACCCAGCCCCGCATCAGGCTCCCTATTCTGCGGCCCCTGCTTCTCCCTCTACCACTCCCCATGCTTGTGTTCCCTCTCTCTCTCTCTCTCTCCCCAACCCCCGTCAAATAAATAAATAAATAAGGTCTTAAAAAAAAAAAAAAAATATATATATATACCCTCCCTTATGCTTAAGATGTCACATATAAAGTTACCTTAGAGTTGTTGCCATTACGGGAAGGCTCTGCAACTGTACATCCCCCTCCTGATATCCTAGCACATTGTAAAAGGCTGGAGTACAACCACAGAAGAAGGAAGTAAAGGTGGCAATACCATCAAAAAGCTTGTGAGGACTTTTAAAGCTCTGGTTTCCCTTTGGAATTCTCCCATCTCTGTGTGCGCTTAAATTTCTTCCTGCCTCTCTTTTTCTCTCTCCCTCTCTCTCTTTTATTAAGATTTTATTTATTTATTTGACACAGAAAGAGAGCACAAGTAGGCAGAGCAGCAGGCAGAAAGAGAGGGGGTTAGCAGAGAGCCTGATGCAGGGCTTGATCCCAGGACCCTGGGATCATGACCTGAGCCAAAAGCAGCCCCTTAACTGACTGAGCCACCCAGGAGGCCCCTATGAGCTTAAATTTCTAGTTGGAAAACCATATTAAAGGCAATATACTACTCTGCCATAATAGGGGACTATCATAATTGCCCTGCTTCCTACTTTCCTATATTTAATTGAAAAATAATTTACTGAAGCATATACAAATCAACTGCAGCCTGACAAAATTTTTATTACAAATGCTATGACTTAAGAAGAGGAGGCATGGAAGCTGCTTATTGTGTTAATTAACCATGGTAATTACTTTCTCAATAAAAAATCAATCAGCAATGAATTCTAATGATATATTCAGCTATAGGGGGAGGAGTCAAGATGGCGGAGAAGTAGCAGGCTGAGGCTACATCAGGTAGCAGGAGATCAGCTAGATAGCTTATCTAAACATTGCAAACAACTACAAATCCAATGGGAGATCGAAGAGAAGAACAGCAACTCTAGAAACGGAAAATCAACCACTTTCTGAAAGGTAGGACTGGTGGAGAAGTGAATCCAAAGCAACAGGAAGATAGACCCCGGGAGGAGAGGCCGGCTCCCAGCAAGCGGCGGAGCAACGGAGCACAAAATCAGGACTTTAGACTATTCTGCTGAGGGACATTGCTCCAGAGGCTAAACCGGGGTGAAGCCCACGCAGGGTCA
Organism: Neogale vison; assembly: GCF_020171115.1. Lineage (NCBI taxonomy): Eukaryota > Metazoa > Chordata > Mammalia > Carnivora > Mustelidae > Neogale > Neogale vison. The sequence goes on along the minus strand of NC_058098.1, from coordinate 84,711,582 downwards.
GCGTGGCCCCAGGTCCTGCAGGGTCACAGAAGGATGGGGGTGTCTGAGTGTCGCAGAGCTTACAGGTATTAGAACGGGGAAGCGTGCTACAGAGACAGAGCCGAGGAGTGAGCTCTCAGCTCAGGGTTACCTTGAACCAGTCACAGCCTGGGTGAGCTCGGAGCGCGGCAGGAGGCCAGGGAGACGGGAGTTATTGGGCGCTCTTCTCTGAGGGTGCACTGAGGAGTGGGGCCCGGAGCTCTCCGCTCCTCTGAACTGGAGACTAGGAGGCTGCCATTTTCATTCCTGTCCTCCGGAACTCTACAGAAAGCATTCAGGGAACAAAAGCCCCGGAAAGCGAACCCGAGTAGATTACTCAGCCCAGCCCCTGGTAAGAGTGGTGCAAATCCAACGGGATGAAATCCAAAGACACTTGAGAATCACTACAACAGGTCCCTCCCCCAGAAGATCAACAAGAAATACAGCCAGGACCAAGTTCACCTACCACGGAGTGCAGGTTCAATACCAAGGAGAGCAGCGGAATTCCAGAGGAGGAGAAAGCAAAGCACTGAACTCATGGCTTTCTCCCCATGATTCATTAGTCTTGCAGTTAATTTAATTTTTTTTTGTTCTGCTAAGCTTTTTTAACTTTTACCCTTTTCTTTTTTAACGTTTTTTAACTAGTTTATTGAATATATATTTTTTTTCTTTTTTATATTTTTTCTTTATTCGTTTCCTTTTTTTTAATTGTTTACTTTTTTTTTTCTGAACCTCTTTTTATCCCCTTTCTCCCCCCCACGATTTGGGGTCTCTTCTGATTTGGTTAAAGCGTATTTTCCTGGGGTCTTTGCCACCCTTTTAGTATTTTACTTGCTCCTTCATATACTGTTATTTGAACAAAATGACAAGGCAGAAAAATTCACCACAAAAAAAAAAGAACAAGAGGCAGTACCGAAGTCTAGGGACCTAATCAATACAGACATTGGTAATATGTCAGATACAGAGTTCAGAATGACGATTCTCAAGATTCTAGCCGGGATCAAAAAGGGCATGGAAGATATTGGAGAAACCCTCTTGGGAGATATAAAAGCCCTTTCTGGAGAAATAAAAGAACTAAAATCTAATCAAGTTGAAATTAAAAAAAGCTATTAATGAGGTGCAATAAAAAATGGAGGTTCTCACTGCTAGAATAAATGAGGCAGAAGAAAGAATTAGTGATATAGAAAACCAAATGACAGAGAATAAAGAAGCTAGAGGGACAAACAGCTACTGGACCACGAGGGGAGAATTTGAGAGATAAGTGACACCATAAGATGAAACAACAGTAGAATAATTGGGATTCCAGAAGAAGAAGAAATAGAGAGGGGAGCAGAAGGTAAATTGGAGGGAATTATTGTAGACAATTTCCATAATATGGCAAAGGGAACAAGCATCAAAATCCAGGAGGCGCAGAGAACCCCCCTCAAAATCAACAAGAATTAGGTCCACACGCCATCAACTAATAGTAAAATTTACAAGTCTTAGTGACAAAGAGAAAGTCCTGAAAGCAGCCTGGGAAAAGAAGTCGGTAACATACAATGGTAAAAATATTAGATTGGCAGCAGACTTCTCCACAGAGACCTGGCAGACCAGAAAGAACTGGCATGATATATTCGGAGCACTAAACGAGATAAACATGCAGCCAAGAATACTATATCCAGCTAGGCTGTCATTGAAAATAGAAGGAGAGATAAAAAGCTTCCAGGACAAACAAAAACTGAAAGAATTTGCAAACACCAAACCAGCTCTACAGGAAATATTCAAAGGGGTCCTCTAAGCAAAGAGAGCCTAAAAGTAGTAGATCAGAAAGGAACAGAGACAATATAAAGTAACAGTCACCTTACAGGCAATACAATGGCACTAAATTCATATCTCTCAATAGTTACCCTGAATGTTAATGGGCTCAATGCCCCAATCAAAAGACACCAGGTATGAGAATGGATAAAAAAACAAAACCCATCTATATGTTGCCTACAAGAACTCATTTCAGACCCGAAGACACCTCCAGATTTAAAGTGAGGGGGTGGAAAACAATTTATCATGCTAATGGACATCAGAAGAAAGCAGGGGTGGCAATCCTTATATCAGATCAATTAGATTTTAAGCCAAAGACTATAATAAGAGATGAGGAAGGACATTATATCATACTCAAAGGATCTGTCCAACAAGAAGATCTAACAATTTTAAATATCTATGCCCCTAACATGGGAGCAGCTAACTATATAAACCAATTAATAACAAAATCAAAGAAACATATCCACAATAATACAATAATAGTAGGGGACTTTACCACTCCCCTCACTGAAATGGACAGATCATCCAAGCAAAAGATCAACCAGGAAATAAAGGCCTTAAATGACACACTGGACCAGATGAACATCACAGATATATTCAGAACATTTCATCCCAAAGAAACAGAATACACATTCTTCTCTGGTGCACATGGAACATTCTCCAGAATAGATCACATCCTGGGTCCTAAATCAGGTCTCAACAGGTATCAAAAGATTGGGATCATTCCCTGCATATTTTCAGACCACAGTGCTCTGAAGCTAGAACTCAATCACAAGAGGAAATTTGGAAAGAACCCAATTACATGGAGACTAAACAACATCCTTCTAAAGAATGAATGGGTCAACCTGGAAATTAAAGAAGAATTGAAAAAATTCATGGAAACAAATGATAATGAAAACACAACAGTTCAAAATCTGTGGAACACAGCAAAGGCAGTCCTGAGAGGAAAATACATAGCGCTACAAGCCTTTCCCAAGAAACAAGAAAGGTCTCAAGTACACAACCTAACCCTACACCTAAAGGAGCAGGAGAAAGAACAAGAAAGAAACCCTAAGCCCAGCAGGAGAAGAGAAATCATAAAGATCAGAGCAGAAATCAATGAAATAGAAACCAAGAAAACAATAGAACAAATCAACAAAACTAGGAGCTGGTTCTTTGAAAGAATTAATAAGATTGATAACCCCCTGGCCAGACTTATCAAAAACAAAAGAAAAGAAAAGAAAAGAGAAAGGACCCAAATAAATAAAATCATGAATGAAAAAGGAGAGATCACAACTAACACCAAAGAAATACAAACAATTATCAGAACATACTATGAGCAACTCTATGCCAACAAATTTGACAATCTGGAAGAAATGGATGCATTCCTAGAGACATATAAACTACCACAACTGAACCAGGAAGAAATAGAAAACCTGAACACACCCATAACCAGTAAGGAGATTGAAACAGTCGTCAAAAATCTCCAAACAAACAAAAGCCCAGGGCCAGACAGCTTCCCAGGGGAATTCTACCAAACGTTTAAAGAAGAACTAATTCCTATTCTCCTGAAAATGTTCCAAAAAATAGAAATGGAAGGAAAACTTCCAAACTCATTTTATGAGGCCAGCATCACCTTGATCCCAAAACCAGACAAGGATCCCAACAAAAAAGAGAACTATAGACCAATATCCTTGATGAACACAGATGTGAAAATTCTCACCAAAATACTAGCCAATAGGATTCGATAGTACATTAAAGGATTATTCACCTCGGGGCGCCTGAGTGGCTCAGTGGGTTAAGCCGCTTCCTTCGGCTCAGGTCATGATCTCAGGGTCCTGGGATCGAGTCCCGCATCGGGCTCTCTGCTCAGCGGGGAGCCTGCTTCCCTTCCCCTCTCTCTGCCTGTCTCTCTGCCTACTTGTGATCTCTCTCTGTCAAATAAATAAATAAAATCTTTAAAAAAAAAAAAGGATTATTCACCTCGACCAAGTGGGATTTATTCCAGGGCTGCAAGACTGGTTCAACATCCGCAAATCAATGTGATACATCACATTAATAAAAGAAAGAACAAGAACCATATGATACTCTCAATTGATGCTGAAAAAGCATTTGACAAAGTACAGCATCCCTTCCTGATCAAAGCTCTTCAAAGTGTAGGGATAGAGTGCACATACTTCAATATCATAAAAGCCATCTATGAAAAACCCACCACAAATATCATTATCAATGGAGAAAAACTGAAAGCTTTTCCGCTAAGGTCAGGAACACGGCAGGGATGTCCATTATCATCACTGCTATTCAACATAGTACTAGAAGTCCTAGCCTCAGCAATCAGACAACAAAAGGAAATTAAAGGCATCCAAATCAGCAAAGAAGAAGCCAAACCATCATTCTTCACAGATGATATGATACTGTATGTGGAAAACCCAAAAGACTGCACTCCAAAACTGCTAGAACTTGTACAGGAATTCAGTAAAGTGTCAGGATATAAAGTCAATGCACAGAAATCAGTTGCATTTCTCTACACCAACAACAAGACAGAAGAAAGAGAAATTAAGGAGCCAATCCCATTTACAATTGCACCCAAAACTATAAGATACCTAGGAATAAACCTAGCCAAAGAGGCTAAGAATCTACACTCAGAAAACTATAAATACTCATGAAAGAAATTGAGGAAGACACAAAGAAATGGAAGAACAAATATTATGAAAATGTCTATGCTACCTAAAGCAGTCTACATATTTAATGCAATTCCTATCAAAAAAGCAACCATTTTTTTCGAAAGAAATGGAACAAATAACCCTAAAATTTATATGGAACCAGAAAAGTCCTCGAATAGCCAAAGGAATATTGAAAATAAAAAAGCCAAAGCTGGTGGAATCATAATTCTGGACTTCAAGCTCTATTACAAAGCTGTCTTCATCAAGACAGCATAGTACTGGCACAAAAACAGACAAATAGATCAATGGAACAGAATAGAGAGCCCAGAAATAGACCCTCAACTCTATGGTCAACTAATCTTCGACAAAGCAGCAAGGAATGTCCAATGGAAAAAAGACAGCCTCTTCAATAAATGGTGTTGGGAAATTGGACAGCCACATGCAGAAAAATGAAATTGGACCATTTCCTTACACCACACACGAAAATAGACTCAAAATGGATGAAGAACCTCAATGTGAGAAAGGAATCCATCAAAATCCTTCAGGAGAACACAGGCAGCAACCTCTTCGACCTCAACCTCAGCAACATCTTCCTAGGAACATTGCCAAAGGCAAGGGAAGCAAGGGCAAAAATGAACTATTGGGATATCATCAAGATCAAAAGCTTTTGCACAGCAATGGAAACAGTGAACAAAACCCAAAGACAACTGACAGAATGGGAAAAGATATTTGCAAACGACATATCAGATAAAGGGCTAGTGTCCAAAATCTATAAAGAACTTAGCAGACTCAACACCCAAAGAACAAAGAATCCAATCAAGAAATGGGCAGAAGACATGAACAGACATTTCTGCAAAGAAGCATCCAGATGGCCAACAGACACATGAAAAAGTGCTCCACAGGGGCGCCTGGGAGGCTCAGTGGGTTAAGGCCTCTGCCTTCGCCTCCGGACATGATCCCGAGTCCTGGGATCAAGCCATGCATCGGGTTCTCTGCTCAGCAGGGAGCCTGCTTCTCTTCCTCTCTCTCTACCTTCCTCTCTGCCTACTTGTGATCTGTCTGTCAAATAAATTAAAAAAAAAAATCAAAAAGTGCTCCACATCACTCGGCATCAGGGAAATACAAATCAAAACCACAATGAGATATCACCTCACACCAGTCAGAATAGCTAAAATTAACAAGTCAGGAAATGACAGATGCTGGCAAGGATGTGGAGAAAGGGGAACCCTCCTACACTGTTGGTGGGAATGCAAGCTGGTGCAACTACTCTGAAAAACAGCTTGGAGGTTCCTCAAAATGTTGAAAATAGAACTACCCTACAACCCAGCAATTGGGCATTTACCCTAAAGATACAGACGTAGTGATCCAAAGGGGCATGTGCACCTGGATGTTTAAAGCAGCAATGTCTACAATAGCCAAACTATGGAAAGAACCTAGATGTCGAATGGATAAAGAAGATGTGGTATATATACACAATGGAATACTATGCAGCCATCAAAAGAAATGAAATCTTGCCATTTGTGACGACGTGGGTGGAACTAGAGGGTATCATGCTTAGTGAAATAAGTCAATCAGAGAAAGACAACTATCTCCCTGATATGAGGAAGTAGAGATGCAACATGGGGGGTTAAGGGGGTAGGAGAAGAATGAATGAAACAAGATGGGATTGGGAGGGAGACAAACCATAAGTGCCTCTTAATCTCACATAACAAACTGAGGGTTGCTGGGGGGAGGGTGTTTGGGAGAGGGGGGTGGGGTTATGGACATTGGGGAGGGTATGTGCTATGGTGAGTGCTGTGAAGTGTGTAAATCTGGCGATTCACAGACCTGTACCACGGGGGATAAAAATACATTATATGTTTATTTTTTAAAAATAAATAAATAAAAAATTAAAAAGATATATTCAGCTATAAAGATAGTCATGTCCCCAAAGAAAGTGAGCACTAAACTGAGAACTAAACTTTAAATAAGGTAGTAAGCCTTATTTACTCTCTAATCTGACATTTATCTGCATCTCAGTTTTAAGTTTCAGCCTATCAATATTAAAAAAAGATACAATCAGGAAAGAGAAATAAGATATATAGATGATAAAAAATAAAACTAATCTCTATACAACTCAAACTCTTTCTAAACTCACAGTTAAAAGTAAATGGCCAATGGTTGCAGAGATCTTTCTTCCCCCCTCAATGATTTCAGTGGGACTCAGGAGCAAATAATGTATATTTTAAAGGAAAACCATCAGAAAATAGAACTGTCTTTCAGAAGAAAAGAAATGGTTCTAGTCTTTTGATTTAGTATAACTGATAGCTAATTTAAAAAAAAATAAATAGCTGGAGACTCAAGTTTTTGTTAAAGAATTCCAAAATGACATGGATCTCAAGTTTCCTAAGATTAAAACAGCTATCTGCTTAACTTTCAGAATATCATAATCATTTCTTTCATAATTTCTGGAACTGGATTTTTAAGTCCTCTTTTGGGTGTTCTGTAAAATTTACAAAAGAGCATTTCACATATGCATGTTATGCACTTGCTATAAAGAGCTTACCACATTATGTGTTCTCCTAAATTTTTCAAAAGAAATACATTTATAATGTTTAAAGAGGAAGCACAATGATTCTGAAATACACAAAAGGGATCTGAAATAGTAAGAGTATCACAATTGGACAGAAGGAAATAATAATAATTATTATTATTTCAAGAAATAATTCCTTCTAGGGACGCCTGAGTGGCTCAGTTGGTTGGACGACTGCCTTCAGCTCAGGTCATGATCCTGGAGTTCCTGGATCGAGTCCTGCATCGGCCTCCCAGCTCCACGGGGAGTCTGCTTCTCCCTCTGATCTTCTCCTCTCTCATGCTCTCTCTCATTGTCTCTTTCTCAAATAAATAAATAAAATCTTAAAAAAAAAAAAAAGAAAGCATTCCTTCTAGAAAATATTGCAAAATAAATATCAACCTGTAGCCTCGTATGTTTGGATTTTCCCATCTGGATTCAATCAATATTTGATATAATATGAAAAATAATCTGGACCTAAAAGTTATCTGACTTTCAAAAATGCAATAAAATAAAGGTATATTTAAAACTTCAAATATGGGTATGTAATGTGAATTGACCTATAATCTACAGTATTTTACTTTCATATTTTTTAAGAAAATAATTAGTACCTAATTATTAAAAGGAGGCAATCACTTTCATTTAACAGCCAAAAACACATAGAGCCTAACATTCATAGCTATAGTCATATTCATCTATCATACTTAGTGGATGACCCTATATTGTTCCTTTCTATAAAAGCCTAAGACCCATGGGGCAAAAGTGACAAATATCTGGCAATAAAGAGAAAAACCTAAGTCTATTTTCTGAGCCCTTTCTCATATCCATGTAAATGGATAAGAAACTCTTACAGGTCCAAAATGTAATGCCCCAAACTATAAATGTATGCTTTGAAGAAGATACCATTCAGGATATATGCACTGGACCTCTCCTATGTGCCTGTTGGAAATACAATTAAGTTAAAAATATGCCAACACTAATACCCAGCAAATTCCCTTACTATGTATTTGTCCAAAAGAAAGTAAAGTATTTGTTCCCTAAAATACTGGTACCATAATATTTATACCAGACTTATTCACAGTAGTGAGTATTCAGGATATTTACCAGAAATGAATCAAATCATCAACAGGGGCATAAATAATCAAACTGTGGTTTAATCATTTGATGGAATACTACTTACCAATTAAAAAAACCCCAATATTCACAACAGTATGAATAAATCTCAAAAACATTATGTTGAACAAAAGAAACCACATAAAAAATAGTACTACTGTATGAGTCCATTTGCATGAAATTCAAAAACAGGCAAAACTAGTCTATAGTGATAGAAAATCAGAATAGTGGTTGCCTCTGATAGCTGGGAATTAACTGGAAGAAGACATAAAGGAAAAAGTGATGAAAATAGTCTATATCCTAATAGGAGTACTAATCACACAAGTATATATTGATCAAAACTCATTACATTGTGTAATTAAAATCTAAATGTAATTTTAGCTAAATAAAAATAAAATTTGACAAGACGCCCCTGAAATACTAAAAATTCTGAAATTTAACTAAATTAAACTTTTTAAGTTAAATTTTTTCCTCGCACAGGACTACCTATGGAAAAACCAATATCCACTAAACATGCTTAGTTATTGTGTGCTTAGAAAAATATATTCATATTTATCTAAAGAATAAATTTTTTTAACATAGCTTCAGAATTGTTATTGAACATTTAAAAATTTTGTTCTACTCCCCACAAAGCTTTAACTGTAAAAACTTAAAACCTTTTAAAAATCCAACTCCTTCTCTCCTGCAGCCCAGGAATGGACTCAGATAACTCATCATTCCTTACGTTTGCCTTAATTTCATCCTCTTGGAATCTGAACAAACAATCCCAGGTACAATTTTGTTAAGTGTTACCTATTTAATTATTAATTCATGATTACCGTTGTACAGAGAAGTTAAATGACAATGATACTACCACATCCAAGATCAAAACTCAGGTATCTGAATTTTCAGAAACTGCAGTTACACGTCATAATGCCTTATCAGTCATTTTTTAGAAGACTGATAATTGGAAATAACTCAAAATACCCAGTAATATTTTAAGATATTCTACATTGGGACCAGAGAAGCTTCATAATTTCACTAAAAGTTAAATGCAACATTTGGGTAAGAAATTCAGGAAAGAGACAAACCTTAGAAGACTTCCTTCGACTTCTTCTTGTCCAAACTACCACCAGTTTATCCGGTTGCCTGTCAAGTGGGAAAAAGAAAAGGCGTAATTAAAGTAATTTATTCCAAATTAATAAAGTTTGGTTCTAGTGTCTTTAAAAGGACAAAAATGTCATCTACTTTAGATAACATAGAGCAGTTATTCTTATAATAAATCTCTGTAAATTATTCAAATATAGTAAATGCTGAATACAAATATAAGGTAATTTAAATTACTAATATTTTATCCACATGTTTTTCTAAAAATCCTTTGGCAAGATAATTCATTGGCACAAACCAAGCAAAATAAAATACTTAGAATTGGTAACTATTTTAAAAAGAAAAGCATACATACATCTTCACTAAAAATGAGTGCCTTACCAGTAACACATTCATAAAAATGGCACTTCCAAAGTAGTTTAATCTATGGATTACACTACTTTTGCATCTCTTATCTTATGAACAATGTTTGTGGTTTTAAAACATTTTTATAATCAATCATCTCAACAATCCATAAAAACAACACAGTACTAAAAAATATGTAAGATATATACTCTTATTTCTATTTTATAAATTTAAAGAACAGGCAAAATAACTAATCAAAAGCTCTGGCAGAACCAAGTCTGAAACACAGGTCTTTTAACTCTCAGACCTCTCATCTTTACATTCTGCTAATATAAAGTAAAAAACAAACAAACAAAAAACTTGTTTTCAGCTAATACAGCTAAGTTCTCTTTAGTGTTGAGGGAAAACATCAAGATTATGCTTATCAGTTATTTTCCTTAAATTTTTACTTTTAAAAATCTTAGGTAAGGGTGCCTGGGTGGCTCAGTCTTTTGAACGTCTGCCTTCAGTTCGGGTCATGATCCCAAGGTCCTGGGACCAAGACCCACATCAGGCTCCCTGCTTGGCAGGGAGCCTGCTTCTCCTTCTCCCTCTGCCTGCTGCTCCCCCTGCCTGTGCATGCTCTCACTCTCTCTCTGCCAAATAAATAAATAAAATACATTATTATTATTATTATTATTATTAACATATAATGTATTACTTGTCCCAGGGGTACAGGTTTGTGAAGTCAGGCTTACACACTTCACAGCACTCACCATATCACATACCTTCCCAATGTCCATAAAATCTTTAAAAAAAATTAAAATAAATAAATAAATAAAATTTTAAAATCTTAGATAAAAGCTTTTTAACTAAGAAATGAATGATACACTCTTCTTGATGACCTTCACCACTTTCTATGTCTCACTTATTTTACCCAAAAATCCCTGTCACCAGATGACCTGATCATTTAATTAAACACACACACACACACACCCCTATATAAAAGAGTACCAGCCATAAACTCCTTACCCAGTGATTCACCCATTAACCTGACCAAAGAGAGCTGTCCAATGAAAAAGTACTGAGGAACTGACCCAGAATGCAGCACAGAAAAATAAAGTGATAAAAATGTTTTAAAACAAACATAAAAGACAAATTGAGAAGTACACACACCTAACAGAAATGCTAGAAGTTCAGAACAGTGGAAATGGCAAAGAAAATATTGAAGAGAGAAGGCTAAGAATGCTCCAGATTGCAAGAGTCCTTAGACAGAAAGTACATATTAAAAACTAATGATGTACTATATGTTGGCTAATTGAATTTAAATTTAAAAAAGAAAGTATATATTAATGAATAGGATAATTAGAAAATAAATTTAATATCTAGATACTGTACAAACTACAAAGCAGAAAGAATAAAGAGAAAAACCGTAAAAGACAAGACAGGTTACCAACAAAAGAATCCTAGACTGAAAGCAACTTCTCATTAGCAGCAACAGAGCCCAAAAGACAATAAAGCTAATGATCTTCAAGTTGCAAAGGGAAAATAGCTATCACCCTTAGAATTTTACACTGGCTAAACCATCATTTAAGAAATGGTTTTTAGACACTTCCTGGCAAAAAGCAGATAATCAATAAATATTTGCAGAATGGGGGAAAAAGGAAAAAGAAACGATTTTACACATGTGAAGACCATTCATACACATACGAAGACCATGCATAGATCCCAGTTAAATAACAGAAGCAGTAGGATGCAAAAAGCAACACAAAAACTGTAAAATGTTAATGCTTGTTCATTTTAGGTGGTAGAATCCAATAAAGAGCTAGACCAAAAACAGGAGGAAGGTTCTAATAATAAAACTGTTTTGACTAGGGAGCCATCTAAACAAATGCACAATGTTTCTCACAGTGATAATAACCAGGATCATATAAATAGAAAAAAAGGTGGTTCTCCATCTAAGACTAAGCTTAGTTCTGAGTGTCAGGCATTAAATTAGACAACAAATGTAAACTAAAACCAGTAGCTTGCTTTGGTTGAGTCTTCCCACAGTGAGATGTTAGGAGCAATGACCAGATGCAGAAGAGCTAAATTGCAGAGGAAATAGAAGAAAGTTTCTATGAAATATCAGAATGTTAACCTAAGAATGTGAACCAGTGCAGAAACAAACAAAAGGTTGTTCAACACAGAAGCAGAACAGAACAAATGACAATGAAGGTGGGGAGCAGTAAAGTAATATAAGAGGGAATTGGGAACAAGGTATGATCAATGCTGGTAGCTTAACAGTAAAGGAAATGAGTCAAATGTAAGCTACCCTGTTTGAAAGTACTTATGGCTTGCTGGAAATTTTACCTAGATTACTACACTAACCTTGTCATCATGTTCTCAGCCCCACATCTCCAGGCAACCCCGATTCTTAATTATATTTCTACGGTAGTTCTTTAGAAATGCTATAAAATCTTACAGCTTTTCCTTGTTTTTTATCCTATTAGTCATCTCATACTGAAGATACTACAAACTGATCCTTGCAGTTTGAATGTGACAGATTCATTTCACCATAATAGTATTCCATTTTATTTTACTTTGAATTTAAATTTTTTTAAAGATTTTATTTATTTATTTGACAGAGAGAAATCACAAGTAGGCAGAGAGGCAGAGAGAGAGAGAGGAGGAAGCAGGCTCCCTGTCGAGCAGAGAGCCCGATGCGGGACTCGATCCCAGGACCCCAAGATCATGACCCGAGCCGAAGGCAGCGGCTTAACCCACTGAGCCACCCAGGTGCCCTGAATTTAAATTTTTAAAAAGTTTTTACTTAAATGCTTTTAAACAAGGTCTACGCTGACCAGATTACTAGAGATTCCACTATCAACTGCTTCACACCTGACCAGCTTCTATTTAGACCCTGTACACATTTGACCCTATGACAACCTGGCATGCAAGATAACATCCATATTCCTGAATGTTGTTTATAAGGCACTTCACCACATGACCCTAATCTACTTCTCTAGCTACAAATATCTGAACATACACTCCTTCAACCTCTCCACATCTTTGCATGGTACTACCTTTCTTATTTTTTAATTAACATATAATGTATTACTAGCCCCAGGGGAACAGGTCTGTGAATCACCAGGTTTACACTTCACAGCACTCACCATAGCTAACCTTCCTCTCCCTACCCACCTACCTAACCCGCCCCCCCCCCGCCCAATCCTCAGTTTGTTTTGTGAGTTTAAGAGTCTATATGGTTTGTCTCCCTCCCGATCCCATCTTTTTTCATTTATTCTTTTCCTACCCCCCAAACCCCCCACGTTGCCTCTCAGCTTCCTCATAACAGGGTGGTACTACCTTTCTTACAAAAACTTCCTCTTTCTTCCTTTTTCCACCTGATAAACTCTTAATTCATCACTTCCTCTGTGAAACCTTGACTACTTCTCATTTCACTTCTAGCCCATTCCATGTTCCACAACTCAGGCAGAGTTAACTACTCCTACTACTGCATTTCCAGTAATACCTTAAAAACACCTCTACCAAAATATTCAATATGCCCTATATTACATTTTTATTATTTCTATCTCCTCCACTAGATTGCAATTCTTTATCAGTCATATCTCATCTTTATATTCCTAGCAATTATTAAGAATTTGGTACAAGGTTGAGGTTCAATGAACATTTGCTACCGAATCAATCTTGAGTTTCCAACAGGAATTCCCAACTGGTTAATTATAATTGATGAGGTCCAACTACAGCCAGTAGCTATACAATACATCCTTTCTACAGCTTACTTGAATTTTACAGGGATTTGCACTTGGGCTGCACATGGGAAACTCCTGGGAAGCTTTTAAAAATACTGATGCTTAGGCTCCACTCCTGGAGAATCTGATTTAATTGGCATCATGTGCAGATTTTTTAAAAAATTCCTACAGGTAATTCTAATATGCAAAGTTGAGAACTGCTATTTTACAGGTAAATTGATAAGCAATCCCTGTACTTCCTGACTTCAAACACTAATGAGGCGTATGTTATGCCAGCAGTGGGGTATCTCCCCCTTCGCCCGATACCAACCCCACGCATCGTCCTAAGCCATCATCCAGACTACCTGACTGTTCCCTCCCTCTAACTCAGCTTCCTGGCACTTCCCTCCTCTCAACCATCCTGATCTCAGTGTTTCAGAACAGGAAAACATTTTACCATAAAAAATTTTCGAAGGGTGGTCTCCTAACCTAAATGCCTTAAGTTCCAAGAACGCAAATAAAACATAGATGATTTATCTGAGAATACTCCCAGAGACAATTAAACTTTTTTATGCTTCTAAGTCATGTCCCATTTTTCATTTTTAAAAGATCTTTACTAGAAATTAGTCCACCTTTGCCTTATCATGGGCAACATGCGGCAGTGTTCTAAAATAAAGAAAGGTGCTGTGACTTACTGTTCTCAATAGAACAGTACCAATTACCACACAATTAGCTGACCACAATTAATATTTTAAGCATGTGTGCTGTACTAGAAAAGAACCATTAAATATTTACATTTGTGCACACAAGAAGCCAGGGACAGAGTACTGTGAGAGTGTTATCTAACTACCGAAGAAGCTAAAATTATACAACTTTCTACCAAAAAAGTCAACACAATTTGATAGAACTCAGGTTTCATGGAGAATTCAACAATCACCTATTTAACATTTCTACCTCATCCCCTAAGTTAAGTAACCAGGAGGCTTACACATAATACAAACACAGAAATATAAATACACAAACATATATAATTACATATGCAAACATTCTATATACAAGCACATAAAATGTCCACACAGATGCCCTTTCTTTGAAATCTATTTAAAGGGTTCCATTAAAAAAGCTGAAGTCTTTTGGTGGGTTTATTCAGGGGAGAAAACTTTACAACACAAATTAAAATTTTTTAAAAAATTAAATTTAACACCTCTAACTTACCCTCAGAGTCCTTAAAAAGGAACAAGAATAAGTTGAATGTGAAGGTGGCAAGACTTGTCTTAAACCATGGTCCTGATACTATAACTAGAGAGTAGGAATGAGGGGAATAAGGAGTGGAAAAAGGAGACTATGAGAGAGCTACAATGAACCAGAGTATGAAAGAGTAAGCTGTAGCTTTCTTTGGTCTGAAGCTAAATTTTCTGCCTTCCTCTTTGCCACTAGTAATGTAAAGATACATTTTTTTTAAATTTTTTAATTACATATACATATATATATATTACTGAATGCCTATTATGTTCCTGGCACTGTGCTAAGCAATGGAGATACAAAGATGAAAAAGATAACCCTTGATCCTCTAAAAGTTTACAAACCAGTGGAGAGACAAGCAAGTAAATAAAAGTACCCCATTTCTAGCACAAACCTGGGGAACACAGAGAACACAGAAAAACATTCTGAGAAGGATCTACTTATATATATCTCAGAAAATAGATACACTGACAAAAAGAGCCTGCCCAATCACTAAGACTTATTTAAAAACCTGTAATTTATGACATCTTAAATATAAAATCCAACAACAGATGAGTGACTAATACAGTACATCTGTCTACTACAAATTATAAAGCCACTAAATATATTTTTTAACAACACTGACAAGCATAGGACGATGCTTAGGATATCATGTTAAGTTTATTTAATACAGATTAATTTTTTTTTTTGTATACTCTATAATGGAAGAAGATACCAGGAAGAAATATCTCAAAATGCTAACTGTGGCCACTATTAGAAAGTAAAATTATGTATCATTTAAAAAATATACTTTTCTTAATTTTCTACAAAGTATAAAGATATACCTTATTTTATGCTGGAGAGCTATTTAAATGTGGGGGGATTGTCTAAAATAAAACAACCCTTTTAAGTTTAGAATTAAGTATGAACAGGGTTAAACAATTTCTTAAACTTCACCTTGCCACTCCACTATGGTCCAAACAATAACAATACGACAAATACTTTTCAGATCACTCTTTCTCCTCTACATCAATTAAAATTCCCCTTTCTCCAGGGTAAGTACCTTAGGATGGTACTGAAAGAAATCAGAGGAAGTAATCTGCATTAATCCAGGAGATAGGAATTTGTAAAAGAAGACCCTTTCAAGGTGACACAGTATGGTGGAGAGAATACCAGCAGAGAGGAAACATTTCTCCTAGTTCTGGCCCTGAGTGACCTTCAGAATGTGTCTCCATTTCTCTGAGCCTATTCCCGAATTTATGAAATGAGGAAATGACTAAGATCTCAGCTAGTTCTAAAACACAATGGTTCAATAACTGTAAGATTAAATGACTACAACTTAGTAAATATTTGGTGGTTTAAAACAAAATGAGAAAATTCAGGAATAGGGTAAAGAATTTATGGCATGAAATCACTTGTCTCCTGTTTTCCCATAATCTAGAGCTAGCTAATATTATTAACTTTAAGTAACAGAATGAATATCTTCATATTCATATTTTTTAGCAGCAGGGTAATATTTTTTAGCAAAATAGTAAACTGACCACCAAAGATTCATGCTCCCTGTCCAAAGCATAGTGTTGCAAGAAGCCCCTCTACAGCACTCCTACCACGACCATCACCTCCACCACCATGATGACATTGAAATGGGAGTCACATGATACTTCTTACCAGTGGAATGTGAGAAGTTGTTGGTGTCACTGCTAGAGTAAAATGGATAATAAACAAGTATGCCTTCTCCAGGCCAGTTGAATGGAGAGGATTCCAGAATGCAGGGGAAGGCACAATCTTAATATAAAAGGTGTCTGGGCTTCTGAAATAACCTCCCTAGACTGAGAAGCAAGTAAGAAATAAACTTTTATTAGGTTAAACCACTTGGATTTCTGGGTGTGTCTGCTATAATAACTCCTCAACATTCTAGAAAATTCAGTAATTTAAAAACGCACATATACACAACAATCAAACAGTTGCTATCTTTTTTTTTTTTACAAAGATTTTTTATTTATTTATTTGTCAGAGAGAAAGAGAGCAAGTGAGCGCACAAGCAAGCAGAGTGGCAGGCAAAGGTGGAGAGAGAAGCAGGCTCCCTACTGAGGAAGGAGCCCAACAAGGGACTTGATCCCAGGACCCTGGTATCATGGCCTGAGCCAAAGGTAGCAGCTTAACCAACTGAGCTACCTAGTAGTAGGTATCTTGCAATCTTGTAGTAAGTTTACATTGTAAAGTACAGAGACCCAATTTAGCCTTTCTATGTCCTACTGGTTTTCATTTATATGAAACTGATGCTTCCAAAGATAAAAGGCAGCTGAAACTCAAAACTTAGTAATTAATATTTAAGTCCCTGAGCTTTTCCCAGATTAAAAATAAGGAACCAAAAGTCTTTAGAACACAAAAGTACAAACTTCTGCCACTACAGAATCCAAGATGTGTTTACAGTGAGAAAGAGAGTTCAAAATATTAATCCTGTAGTTAATGTGAATAGCCACTTCACCAAATAACAAGGTTATTCTTCTAGGGGAAAGGGCTCTTAGACATAGCTGAACATTTCATGATGGGATGCCATGAATATTGAAACAAAAAAAGAGAAATTGTCTTATCACAGAAGTACTCTAACTTTACTATTTCTCAAGTAATTATTTTTATCCTTCAGTAGGTACATCTGCCTCCTATTGTACTATAACTGCTGTAGCTCCAGTTAATTATATTCCTTTATGCTTACTTCACAAGAGTTATTTAGGAAGCTGTAATAATTAACTCAATAGGAAGAAAATTATACAAGACAAAGTACTCATAAATAGGATATATTTCTTTTCTGTAAAAATGAAAGGATAATTCTAATAATACGGGATCTAAATCTTTGTCACTTAAATAAAAACTTTTTTAAAATTATATTTTTGCATCTTCCTACTATCTTTAAAACATTTTCACAGAGTGATTTCTTTTGGTGAAAAACATTTAACTGGTGATGCCCATGGACTTCTGCTGACAGGAATTTCTAATACCTATATATCAGTATTTAGAGACAGCACCAGTTGAACTGAGGAGATGTGGTTTGGCACACTTGAATTGAGTACACTTTTTAACAGGCAATCAAATAAAATACATATATATATATATATTTCTCTTTTTTGCTATACTATTCAAAAGTATGAAGTGTTTATCATTTTTTAATACAAAATTATTTCTGAGACAAATAGAATTTTAAGTAACTAGTACTGTATCATGTCTGTAATATTAATCTTCCCTCCTATTTTATCGTTTTACAGAAATCACCCACACCACTTCTTTTAATTTAGCATATTATTTACTGCTTCTTTTCTTATAGGCCCTTTGGAACAAACCTCATTTCAAGAAATTCAGATCAGTCCAGAGGTTAAGTATCTGACTAATCTCCCAGGATGATAGCTTTATTATTTTATAATATTTTTTAAAGATTTTATTTATTTATTTGACAGGAAGAGAGAGAGATCACTAGTAGGCAGAGAGGCAGACAGAGAGAGAGGGGGAAGCAGGCTCCCTGCTGAGCAGGGGCTCAATCCCAGGACCCCAAGATCATGACCTAAGCCTAAGGCAGAGGCTTAACCCACTGAGCCACCCAGGCGCCCCAGGATGACAGTTTTAAAAGAAGTTGCAATTTGTAACCAATGTCACAGGCCTACCAAAAAAAAAAAAAAATTTGCAAGTGGAGCAGAACTCCAGGGGACTCTGGGGGAAAGAGGAACTAATGAATCACCAATGTTCTGAGGAGTTTTTTCTTTTTATTATGTTATGTTAGTCACCATACAGTACATCATTGGTTTCTGATGTAGTGTTCCATGATGCATTGTTTATGTATAACATCCAGTGCTCCATGTAATACGTGCCCTTCTTAATACACCCATCAGGCTCATCCATCCCCCTACTCCCCTCCCTTCTAAAACCCTCAGTTTGTTTCTCAGAGTCCATAGTCTCTCATTGTTCATCTCCCCCTCCAGTTCTTCCCCTTCACTCTTCCCTTCCTTCTCCTAATATCCTCTATGCTATTCTTTATGGTCTACAAGTAGGTGAAACTTTATGATAATTGACTTTCCCTGCTTGACTTATTTCACTTAGCATAATCTCCTCCAGTCCCATCCATGCTGATGCAAAAGTTGGGTATTCATACTTCCTGATGGCTGAGTAGATATTCCATTGTATATATGGATCACATCTTCTTTATCCATTTGTCTGTTGAAGGGCATCTTGGTCCTTTCCACAGTTTGGCTATTGTGAACATTGCTGCTATGAACACTGGGGTACATATGGCCCTTCTTTTCACTACATCTGTATCTTTAGGGTAAATACCCAGTAGTGCAATTGCCAGGTCATAAGGTAGCTCTTTTTGTTAACTTTTTGAGGAACCTCTACACTGTTTTCCAAAGTGGCTGCACCAACTAGCATTCCTGCCAATAGTGTAAGAGGAACTTCCCCTTTCTATACAACCTCTCCAACATTTGTTGTTTCTTGCTTATTAATGTTTGCCATTCTAACTGGCATAAGGTGGTATCTCAATGTGGTTTTGATTTGAATTTCCCTGATGGCTAAAAATGTTCTGAGGAATTTTGAGAGGGTGACAGAAAAATTTAGGAATAATAATCACAGACACAGGAGGGAAAAGGGCAAAAAAAAAAAAAAAAAAAAAAACCCACCCTACTGTATTTTAACACAAGAAAAATCAAAAGAAAGGAAATGTGATAATACCACTGTGCTCAGCTGCAAACAATACTAGGTCATAACAATGAATTCTGATCTAACTCTTCTAAAGCTGACTGGAAAACAGAAAGGATAGTGAAAAGGAAGGGTTAAGTTGCTTCAGGGAGGAGGTGGTACAACAGCTAACTCCTCACTTATCACATTAAGAAGCCAGTAAAGTCCAAAGTAAAAAAAAAGTTTTTTTAAAAAGTGAAAGTACATTATTGAGCAATGAAATAGCATTCATACCCATACTGAGAAGTTTATATTAAAAAAAAGATAGTAAGTACTGGCAAAGATATGATGAAAATGGAACCCTTACACAATGCTAGTGGAATTGTAAAAGGGTACATCTGCTGTGGAAAAGCTTGGGAATTCCTCAAAAAGTTAAACATAGACTTACCATAAGATCGAGTAATTTTACTCCTAAATATATATATACTCAAAAAGTTGTACGTGAATGTTGATGGCAACATTATTCAAAACAGCCAAAAATGAAAACAACTGAAATGCCCACAAATTGATGAATGGATAAACAAAATGTGGTATTATTATCCATTCAATGGGATATTATTCAGCCATACAAAGGAATGACATACGGATACATGTTACAACATGGATGAACCTAGAAAGCATTACACTAAGTGAAATAAGCCAGACAACAAAGGTCACTTACAGTGTAACTTCACTTATGACCATTAATGACCATAATAGCCAAATGCATAGAAACAAAAGTAGATTCATGATTGCCAGAGGCTTGGAAAGGGACTCGAGTAAAGACAGTGGTGACTATTAAGAGGAACAGGATTTCTTTTTCGGGTGATGAAAATATTTTGAACTAGACAGTAATGATATATGCTTAACTCTCTGAATATACTAAAAACCACTGAACTGTACACTTTTAAAGAGGTAAATTTTTAAGAGTTTAAATAGGATTAGTAAGAATAAAGGCAAGAAAGGGTTCAACAAATGCTAAATGCTTATATGCTACAAAAATATAAACATTACTTTGAAGATCCTCCTTATTCACAAAAGGGACTCCAAATTAACCACTGCCAAGAATAATAACCTATCCTTAAAAGATTCACCACATGAGGACATTTTTAAAAAGAAGAGCAGCATATACTTGCATAGCATATAATGTGTTTGAGACAGTGTTTTAAGTGTCCTACATATACCAACTCATTTAAAGCTGACAAAAACCCCACAAATAGGTAATAAGGTGCTGCACTGCCCAACACCAGAAGGTGTCATTTACAACCTGCCTGTACAACCTGCCTCACAATCTGAACAGATATTAATATCCCTATTTTACAAATAAGGAAACTAAGGCATAAATAAGTTTAAAAAGCTTTGCCAAGGTGACTCTAAACAGTAAGTAGAAACTAAGTTTGGCAGTTTGGCATCAGAGTCTAAGCTCCTAATCTACTATCTTTACTGACAAATACACTGCAGTCTCTATTGTGAATCTCAAAGATTTTCCAAACAGAATTAACATCTTTGAGAGGTTACACTTGAAAGTACAATACTTATTTAAAAGAACAGATTTTCATGTGTTTGTAGAAATTAGCTACATTAGTCACAAACTTCACATTATGTTTATAACATCCAACCTATGAAAACATTATCCAGGGATGAAAGTTAGATTTGTTTTTAAGACCACTATTTGACCTTTCATAAGGAATACAAGTGCATATAATTTGGTCTATGATTTTATCTTTGCCTCTCAGGATTGTCCAGACTTCTTGTTCAAATTAGAAATTTCATTTCTGGTTATTGTAAATTAATCTGCTTCACTATAAAGTTAATTTTTGGCTATCTTGATGCCCTCTATATAAAGTTTAATCTAATAATGGTAATCACAAAAGAACTTTAAAAAAATCATATAGGACATTTAACAATTAGTGAATATTTAAAATTATTTATTATCCCACATGCCAAAGGACTGTGACCCAGTCCTTTGTGGAGATTTCTCCCCAAGACTCTGCCACACAGTAATGAGTAAAATGTAAGCATCCTCTAGAGTCTGGCATGTGACTAACAGGATAGAGAATTACTGTATGTGCCTTAATGTAAAGTGAAAGCCTTTTTTTTTTAAAGGAAAAAATTGCCTATTTACATCCTTACAACTCTTTTAATTATTTTTTTAATGAAATACTGTTTAGAGAAGACACATCAGCTCAAAATAAACCCAATCAGTATTAATTTTAAATACTTAGGTGGCTCTACAAACAATACATTTAAATAGGTTTAAAGGATTAAAGAATATTTAATCAATCTAGTAATTTTTCTTAGAAGAATGATTTCTAAGATACAGAGAGAATGTCACTATTAACAAGCTTTTTATTTAAAAAATTATAATAAAAGTAGTAAAATACTACCATGTAGAAATCCAAATGCAAACATACATAGTCAATGAGAACAGTAAGTGTTTTAATGTTTCATTTTTTAATGTCAATTAGTTGCAGCCTGGGATAATGTTTCCAATGACATTACTATAATTGGAATCAGAGTCTGCATCTCAAAGAGAGAGGCTGAAGTGAAATAATAAGCTCTCGAAAATTAGTCTAGATGACTCAAAAAGTAGCTCCAATAAGGATGAAGATACTGATGTCAAAGACAAACACAGAGTTTGAAAAAAGAAATACTTTATAAAAAGCATCACGACTAAATGCAACATGTGCTCTTAAATTGAATCAGAATTTTTTTTTCTTTTGTTAAAAAATATAATTGGGAAAATTGGTGAAATATGAATAATGTCTACAGATCATAGTATTTAACTGGCACTAATTTCCAGATTTTGATGATTGTGTTATATTTATATAAGAAACTGTGTCTTTAAGAAATATACATCGAAGGATTTAGAAATATAGTCATCACATCATAATTTGTTCTCAAATGAGTCAGAAAAAATGTATATATATGCATAAGTAGATATATTTACACACACAGGGAATGATAAAGCAAATAAAGCAACCAGAAGAGTATGAGAATACTTTGTACTACTTTTGCAACTTTATATACCTGAAATTATAAAAAACAAATAAAATTTAAAAATCAACAAATAAATTAGTATCTTTTTTAAATTCGAATTTCAAGAAAACTGTTTAAGAAATCTGGTGGAATGTATTACATTTTTATATACATTTAAGTTTATTTTATATACTGTGACATTATATATGGTTAAATTATTATATCAAATACAAGTTGATATCTATTTCCACCTCTATCCCTATTAGCTAGCAAAAAAAAAGAAAAAAGAAAATGTTTGTTTGTTGTTTATTTTTTAAGAAAAAGTTTTAATGGACCTTCTAATTAGGAAAATGCTGATGATAAAAAAACAGGGACTGGGGGTAGATAAAATGTTTTATGTTCAGGATCACCTTATATTGAGGCATACCCAGTAGCTTGCTTCCAGATAAACAGCCCCAAGGTTGAAGAAAACACTCAGAACTAGTTTCTGCACAGGAAAACTGAAATAACAGCACTTCTTGACAGCTTTTAGATACATAAATAACATCTATCAATCGGCAGTCTGGCCCACAGCTTAAAATAACCCAGTTCAATACAATCTAGTCATGGCTAAAGAGAAACAGAGCTGAGCTATTTCCAGCTGTAGCATCAGCAAGAAGCTGGGTATGTTACATATATCCAATAGTCAAGAGAAGTGTATTTGTTTCTAGAGCCAAAGGTAAGCACCAACCAGGAAGAACTAGTTCCTGTGGACCTCATGACCTCTCGTACAACTTGCTTACTAGGAAGGAACTCAATTTTTAAAAAATAAAGAAAAGATATCAGACTCTTTCCTCTCCAAAAGAATTATTATTCCATTATTTTTTATGCCTTACTGTTGCCCAAGGAATAAAATTCTAACTCAAAGTCCTTCACAATTTGACCTCTACAAATCTTCTAATCTAATTTACTACATTGTATGCTGCATATAAATTAGATCAGTCATTGCTCCAAGTACATGACTAGCACTTTCTTCTTTCTGAGTCCCCATGTTACTAAATGTAATAAACATTTTTGGGGATCCTCATCTTATCTGACCTCTTCACAATACTGACACTTGTATATTTCTTCCTCTTTGCAGGCTCACCCTCCTCTATCTGGCCAGGTAGTATTAGAAGTCCTCAAAAATTGGCTTTACCCTGACCTTATACAATATATAAAAAGTAACTCAAATGGGCACCTGGGTGGCTCAGTGGGTTAAGCCGCTGCCTTCGGCTCAGGTCATGATCTCAGGGTCCTGGGATCGAGTCCCGCATCGGGCTCTCTGCTCAGCAGGGAGCCTGCTTCCTCCTCTCTCTCTCTGCCTGCCTCTCTGCCTACTTGTGATCTCTCTCTGTCAAATAAATAAATAAAATCTTTAAAAAAAAAAAAAAGTAACTCAAATGGACCAAAAACCCAAATGTAAGAGTTAAAACTAGAAAAGTCAGAAGAAAATATAAGGCTAAAGCTTCATGACTTTAGATTTGGCAATGACTTCTTAAATATAACAAATACACAGGCAACAAAAGAAAGAGGTAAGTAGGACTTCATTATAATTAAAAACTTTTTTACATGGAAGGATATTATAAACAGAGTAAAAAGGCAATCCACAGAATAAAAAAAAGCATTTGCAAATCATTTATCCTGAATATACAAAGAACTCCTACAATTCAACAACAAAAAAAACTAGTTAAAAAATGGGCAAAGACATAGCATAGGGAATATAGTCAATGATACTGTGATAGTAGCGTATGGTGACAGATGGTGGCTGCACTGTGGTAAGCACAACGTGACTTACAGAGAAGCTGAATCACTATGCTGCACACCTGAAAATAATGGAACATGTGTCAACTACATTAAAAAAATTGTTTTTCATTAAAAAATATGATAAAAAAGACTACCAATTCCATACAAACTCTTACAGAAAACTAAACAAAGGGTAATTATTTCCCACTCATTCAGCATTCTCTTGATACCAAAACCAGGCAAAGACTTCACAAGAAAACAAAAAAAAAAGAAAACACTACAGAATAATAATTTTCATGAACACAGATATAAAAATACCAACCAAAATCTGACAAACTGCATCTAACAAAATATTAAAGGGATAACAGATCGTATCAAGTGGGGTTTACCCTAGAAATGTAGGATTGCCTAACATCCAAAAACCAGTCAATGTAGCTCACTATATTAGCAAAATAACAGAAAAACAATATGATAATCTCAATACAGAAAAAGCTTTTGGTAGGGTGCCTGGGTGGCTCAGTCAATTAAGTGTCTGCCTTAGGCTCAGGTCATGATCCCAGGGTTACTGGACTCTGCTCAGCCTAGAGTCTGCCTCTTCCCCACCCTCCCCCTGCTTGTGTTCACTCTCTCTGTCAAATAAATAAATAAAATCTTAAAAAAGAAAGAAAGAAAGAAAGCTTCCTCAACCTCATAAAGATCATCTACCAAAAAAAACCCTATACCTAACACCCTATTACTGGTGAAAGAATCATTCCCCTGAAAATCGGGAACATGACAAGGTTTTCCACTTTCATCACTTCTCTTTAATGTTGTACAAGAAGTGCTAGCTAGTCAAAGAGGAAAAAAAGAAATAAAATACATCGAGATTAGAAAGGAAGGAGTTAAACCATCTTTATTTGGAGATTTCATGATCTTTTAGGAAAAAGACCCAGGGGGCGCCTGGGTAGCTCACTGGGTTAAAGCCTCTGCCTTCCACTCAGGTCAGGATCCCAGAGTCCTGGGAACAACCCCCACATCAGGCTCTCTGTTGGGCAGCGAGCCTGCTTCCCTTCCTCTCTGCCTTCCTCTCTCTGCCTGCCTCTCTGTTTACTTGTGATCTCTGTCTGTCAAATGAATAATAAAAATATCTTGAAAGAAAGAAAGAAAGAGAAAAGAAAAGAAAGAAAGAAAGAAAGAAAAAGACCCAGTAGGATCTACCAAAAAAACTACTAGATTAGCAAGGCTGCAAGATACAAGATAGGTAAATAAAATCAACTGCATCTCTGTATACCAGAATTATTAAGATGTTTACCATTTAAGGTCAATACACTTAAGATCAATTTTCCAACACTTACAGGACATTTTGATGCACATTTAATCTCTAAATTGGGAATGAGACACTATCTTATTTTCTTTATAGAGTTTCAAATAGTGAGTTTATTATATAAATGTATAAATAACTTTTATTGATATTTGACAGCATTTATTACCTCTATCTTTTCTCCTATTTTACAAATGTTTAAAATAAGTGTATTTTTAGGGATGCCTGAGTGGTTCAGTGGGCTAAGTGTCCAACTCCTAATTTCCACTCAAGTCATGTTCTCAGGGTTGTGAGACTGAGCCTCACATCGGGCTCCGCACTAGGCATGGAACCTGTTTAAGATTCTCTCTCTCCGGGGCGCCTGGGTGGCTCAGTGGTTAAGGCCTCTGCCTTCGGCTTGGGTCATGGTCCCGGGGTCCTGGGATCGAGCCTCGAATCGGGCTCTCTGCTCGGCAGGGAGCCTACCTCCTCCTCCTCTCTCTCTCTCTGCCTGCCTCTCTGCCTGCATGTGATCTGTCAAATAAATTTAAAAAAAAAAAAAAAAAAAAAAGATTCTTTCTCTCCTTCTGCTCCTCCTCGGCCCTCCCTCCCTCTCCTAAAAAAAAAAGAAGTTTATTTTCATAATCATACTCACATTCCTTTACTTCATTTCCTAAATGTCCCCTACACTTTCATTATAATACAAACATGTTATCATACTACACACAAATATGTATCCCAGTTTTTCACTAAAAGATTTGCCCTAAGTTCTATGTTCTACCAAGGTGCTACATAGAATCACTTAAGCATTTTTTATTGTTTTTAAATCACACACATAAGAATAAAAGCTACAGGAAGATGCTAAAAAAATACAGATCTCATTTCTTGGCTCACTGACTGGTTTTGTATTAAGAGGTATGTGCTCTTACGCCCCAATATTTCTTCTTTTCTCACCCTTGATGTCCCAACCCATAACTCCTTATCATTTTCACATTTTCAAGATCTATTAACTTTCATATTGTGTTATAATTATAAATAGGTCTTATATTTTGCATGAGTTATTTTTTAAACAGGAAAAATATTTAGGGCCTTACAATATCAAATACATAATTTTCATGCAAAATCATAAAGCATCTGGACATACAGGGACAAACTGCTAAATACATACCACTTTAAGAAAAAAAATTACTAAGAGGGGTAAGAAAGAAGCAAAAGGAACACATTCTTTTTTCATTTAATATTTAATGTGTTTTTACCTTCTCTCTAAGATTTAGCTTCTTCACCATAAGGAATACAGCTATTCTTATACAATCTTTTGGCTCTTCAAACCTCCTATTCTAATTTGGATGGAACATTTGCTTTCTAACAATACCACACTCTAAAGGTGTCAAAGATCATCATTTTGTTTTGGGTTGGTTTGTTGGTTTAAGGGAGGGAGTTTTATACTGTTGTGTTTTTTTAAGATTTTTTTTTTATTATGTTCAGTTAGCCACTGTATAGTACCTCATTAGTTTTTGATGTAGTGTTCAATGATTCATTAGTTACGTATAACACCCAGTGCACATCACAACATGTGCCCTCCTTAATACCTGTCACCCCTTCCCTCAACTCCCTCCCTCTGAGGCCCTCAGTTCATTTCCTGGGGTCCACAGTTTCTCACCGTTCATCTCCCTCTCTGATTTCTTCCCCCTTCGGATTTCCCTCCCTTCTGCTGTAGTAGTCCATGCTATTGCTTATGTTCTACATATGAGTGAAACCATATGATAA
Organism: Neogale vison; assembly: GCF_020171115.1. Classification (NCBI taxonomy): domain Eukaryota; kingdom Metazoa; phylum Chordata; class Mammalia; order Carnivora; family Mustelidae; genus Neogale; species Neogale vison. The sequence goes on along the minus strand of NC_058098.1, from coordinate 84,684,609 downwards.
TTGCATTTCTCTGCTTGATTTACTTCACTTAGCATAACCCTCTCTAGTTCCATCCATGTCTACGCAAATGGTGGGTATTCATCCTGATGGCTGAGTAATATTCCATTGTATATATGGACCACATCTTCTTTATCCATTCCTCTGTTGAAGGGCATCTCACCTCCTTCCACAGTTTGGCTGTTGTAGGCATTGCTGCTATGAACATTTGAGTGCATGTGCCCCTTCGGATCACTACATTTGTATCTTTAGGGTAAATACCCAGTAGTGCAGTTCCTGGGTCACAGGGTAGCTCTATTTTTAACATCTTGAGGAACCTCCATACTGTTTTCCACAGTGGCTGTACCAGTTTACATTTCCACCAAGAGTGTAAGAGGGTTTACCTTTCTCCACATCCTGGCCAACATTTGTTGTTTCCTGTCTTGTTAATTTTTGCCATTCTAACTGGTGTAAGGTGGTATTTCATGGTTTTGATTTGCATTTCCCTGATGGCTAATGATGTTGAGCATTTTTTCATATATCTGTTAGCCATCTGTATGTCTTCTTTTGAGAAGTGTCTGTTCATGTCTTCTGCCTATTTTCTGACTGGGTTATTTGCTTTTTGAGTGTTGAGTTTCAGAAGTTCTTTATAGATCTTGGGTATCAGCCCTTAATCAGTAATGTCATTTGAAAATATCTTCTCCCTTTCTTGGTTTGCCTCTTAGTTTTGTTGACTTCCTTTGTTGTGCAAAAGCTTTTTATCTTGAAGTCCCAGAAGTTCATTTTTGCTTTTGTTTCACTTGCCTTTGGAGGCGTGTCTTGAAAGAAGTTACTGTGCCCAAGGTCAAAGAGGTTACTGCCCATGTTCTCCTCTAGGATTTTGATGGAATTCTATCTCACATTGAGGTCTTTCATCCATTTTGAGTTTATCTTTGTGTATGGTGTAAGGGAATGGTCCAGTTTCATCCTTTTGTATATGGCTGTCCAATTTTCCCAGCACCACTTATTGAAAAGACTATCTTTTTTCCATGATTATTTTTTCCTGATATGTCAAAGATTAGTTGACCATAGAGTTGAGGGTCCATTTCTGGGCTCTCTATTCTGATCCACTGGTCTATGTGTCTGCTTTTGCACCAATACCATGCCGTCTCAGTGATCACAGCTTTGTAATATAGCTTGAAGTCAGGCAACATGATGTCCCCAGCTTTGTATTTCTTTTTCATCATTCCCTTGGCGATTCAGGATCTTTTCTGGTTCTATACAAATTTCAGGATAGCTTATCTCAGCTCTTTGAAAAATGCCAATGGTGTTTTAATAGGGATGGCACTGAAAGTATAGATTGCTCTGGGCAGGACAGACATTTTAACAATGTTTATTCTTCCAATCCATGAGCATGGAATGTCTTTCTATCTTTTTGTGTCTTCCTCAATTTCTTTCGTCAAGTGTTCTGTAGTTTCCAAAGTATAGATCCTTTACTTCTTTATTCCTATGTAACTGATTCTTTCATTTCTCTTTCTACAGTTACATTGTTAGTGTACAGAAAAGCAACGGATTTCTGTGCACTGATTTTGGATCCTGCCACATTGCTGAATTGCTGTATGAGCTCTAATAACCTGGGGGAGTCTGTTGGGTTTTCCACATAAAGTACATCATCTGCAAAGAGACAGAGTTTGACTTCTTTGTTAATCTGGATGCCTTTTATTTCTTTTTGTTGTCTGACCGCTGAGGCTAGGACTTCTAGCCCTATGTTGAATAACAGTAGTGATACTGGGCATTCTTGTTGTAGATATATACCTTAAGGGAAAAGCTCTCAGCTTTTCCCCATTAATAATGATATTTCCTGTGGGCTTTTCATTGATGATTTTTATGATATTGAGGAATGTTCCATCTATCCCTATACTCTGAAGAGTTTTAATCAGGAATGGATGCTATATTTTGTCAAATGCTTTTTCAGCATCAATTGACAGACTCATATGGTTCTTGTCTTTCCTTTTGTTAATGTGCTCTATCACGTTGTTGATTTGCAAATGTTGAACCACCCTTGTATCCCAGGAACAAATCCCACTTGGTCATGGTGAATAAACAGGGTTGCACATTGGATACAAAGACAGGACACATTCATATGCTATCTACAAGAGACTCATTTTGAACCTAAAGAAACCTCCAGACTGAAGGTGAGGAGATGGAGAACCATTTATCATGCCAACGACTCTCAAAAGAAAGCTGGTGTAGCAATTCTAATATTAGACAAATTAGAATTTAAATCAAAGTCTGCAGTAAGAGATCCAGAGGGACAATTTTATCATTCTTAAAAGGTCTATCCAACAAGAAAATCTAACAATTTTCAATATTTATGCCCCCAACACAGGAGCAACCAACTACATAAGCCAGCTGTTAACCAAAATAAAGAATCAGATTGACAATAATACATTAATAGCAGATTTTAACACTCCACTCTCAGCATTGGAGAGATCATCTAAGCAGATCAACTAAGAAACAAGAGCTTTGAATGACACATTGGACCAGATGGGACTTTGTAGATATATATAGAACATTCCATCCTAAACAACAGAATACTCATTCTACTCAAATGCACATGGAACTTCTCCAAAATAGACCACATACTATGTCACAGAATTGAGATATATTCCCTGCATGTTATCAGACCACAATGCCTTGAACCTGGAATTCAATCACAAGAAAAAATTTGGAAGGAATTCAAACACTTGGAAGTTAAAGATCATCCTGTTAAAGAATGACTGGATCAACCAGGAAATTAAAGAAGAACATAAACAATTCATGGAAACTAATGAGAATGAAAACACTTCAGTCCAAACCTATACTGTTTTATGTTATTGGAAATTTCTTATTTTCTTAGAGCCCAAACTTTTTATTTCTTATTTTTTTTATTATTTTTTAAAGATTTTATTTATTTACTTGACAGAGAGAGATCACAAGTAGGCAGAGAGAGGGGGGGAAGCAGGCTCCCTGCTGAGCAGAGAGCCCGATGCGGGGCTCAATCCCAGGACCCTGGGATCATGACCTGAGCCGAAAGCAGAGGCTTTAACCCACTGAGCCAGCCAGGTGCCCAGGACTTTTTATTTCTTGAGGGGTTTTTGGTTTATTAGAATATATCCTCAAGTAATTCTTTTTTTTTTTTTTTTAAAGATTTTAGTTATTTACTTGACAGAGATCAGAAGTAGGCAGAGAGGCAGGCAGAGAGGAAGAAGCAGGCTCCCTGCTGAGCAGAGAGCCCCATGTGGGGCTTGATGCAGGGCTCCATCCCAGGACCCTGGGATCATGACCTGAGCCTAAGGCAGAGGCTTTAACCCACTGAGCCACCCAGGCGCCCCTCAAGTAATTCTTTAAGGAAGTTAAGAGTGGGTGATTTTATCATAATCCAGTCAGAAAAACAAAACTCCACTAGGTTATATTAACAGCAGTGATTTAAATTATTAATTGTTCAAACATGTGATAATGGACTAAAAGAACAAAAAGGTAACCCAGAGGTAATAATACCTGCACTAAGCAGCTACTTCTCTAGTGCCACAGGAACAAACAGTAACAGGTTGGCACTATCAAAACCTAAGAGCTCAAAGGAGCACCACTAGGGATATAGCTCAGCCCTGAGGGAGCACTGCCCTGCTTTTACTGGTAACTCAAAAGTATCAAAATGAGGACAGTTCTGAAAATATTAAAAGAAGGTGGAGGATGGAACCCATTGTTGCTGCTGACATGAAATGCCATTGTGGGCCTAACACTGGGTCAGAGTATCAAGAAAACAGGTAGGAAGTCAGTCTTCTCTCTTCTTGCCTGTCTCCTAATGGTAGAAACTGAGAGTAAGTCAACTAACATAGCCTGAAAAATATAACTTGCACAGTTCCAACCCCAGCATCAGAACAGAGTTTCCAAAGGTGTTTTTGGAGCTGAATTTTAATGAATCAGCATTTGTAGTTAATTTTAAAGCTTAGGTGAGGAGAGAATTCTAAGAGTCAAATCATTTTCCCTAATGACTTTGAAGTCATGTGCTCCTTTGTCTTCTATCATCCAGTGTTACTTATCAGGAGTCTAAATCTTGCTATGGTGATTTAAACAGCCTATTACATGTTCCTATGCTTCACTACCTACACAGACCAATCTAAAAACCAAGAGTTCCCTCTTTTTCTTATTACTAAGATAGTAAATGATTTAGTAATTAATATATATTAAACTATACTTCAAGAAAATTAAAATCAGACTGTAGTATTATTTTGCAATATATCTAATATTTTTTAATCTAACATATCATGAACTTTTTAAATGTAATTAGTATTCTTCCACACTTTAATGGCCACAATGTATTTCTTAATACAGCTAGCACCACAATTTAACCAATTCCCCAACTGTAGACATTAATATCATCAAGTTTTTTTATTAATTTAAAGAACATAAAATAAATTTCCTTAGAGATGAACATTTACACAAACCCATGAGTATATATATATATATTCTTAGGATAAATTTCTAGAAACAGAATTGTAGGGTCAAAGCACATCTTTAAGGGTTTTGAGACATACTGCCAAACCTCCATTCTGGAAGATCATACTAATTTATATTCCTACAAGCAAAAAGAATCAAAATGATCCCATACTACAACCAATAGCAAGTATAACCATTCTTTCATAAATATGAAAATTGTAAAATCTTACTGAAGCACATAAAACAAATCTAGACAAATGGAAAGGCAATATCACATTCTTAAGTCTGCTACTTCTGATATTATGGCAGACTATATAAACTAAAAGTTCCTTCCATTGTGAAAGAAGTAGACTCTGGAAATATACAGTGTGTTTTAAACATATTGCTGGGCTCCCTAAAGTAGGGGAATTCTCTAAAGACCACACCCTCAACTGCCCCTACTAATCACTTAAAAAAAAAAAAAAAAAGTGAAGATGAAGGATACAAATCATGAGTCTAGTTGATATGGAAATTGGAGTTTCAATCTACAAAGACCTGGAAAACAAGTAATGCCTTGAGGGCAAAGCCAATACCAGCACTACAACTGAGATACTATAGTTGAGGCCACAAGCAAAGTGACAGAGCTGAAACTGATGCTTCCACTTTTTGCCTGGCTCTTCTGAAGAGAGCTGTTGTGGTCCCAAGTCAGTTGCACTGCCAGATTCCAGAAAAAAAATCACTGGAGGAAAGAATCCCCAACTCAGACTCTCAGGAGTCCCACAAATCAAGGAGGAAAAAATATGAGTTCACATTTAAAGATGAGTAAGCAAATGAGGCAGCAAGATAAATTTAGACACCTACCTCAGCAGAAACAATGTGTGTGTGTGTGCGCGCGTGCATGTCTGTGTTTCTGTGTGTGTGTATCTGTGTGTGTGTAGGTGTGTATATATATACACACACATACATATATGTTTTTTTAAATCCACATAGAACATTCAATTAAATTGTATGGATGTATATGCAGAATGAGTCAAATGCAAGAATGATCACCACCAAGTTTATGGTGGTTTATCTTCTGATTTTAAATTTTTCCTTGTACTACTCTTTAATATCTGAATTTTTTATAATGAATATGTATTATTTATGTAATTACAAGAAATAAACCTACTTTCCTTATATAAGGGGGAAATATTTCAGTGCTATTACTAGTCGTTTCTATTTCTTCTTTCATGAAAAACTTACTCATTTCCTTTGCCAGTTTTTCTACTAGTATGATAATCTTTCTTATTGACATATTTTCCCCAGTTTGCTGATAGCCTTTGAATTGTCTATAGCTTTCTTAATATTAAAAATATTTAATAGCTAGTTAAATATATTACTATTTGCCTTTGTGACTTCTACTCTGATGAATTTAACTTCAATCACTTTTTCTTCTCCATCCAATACTTAACATCATAAAAAGGAAGCAAGAATATTGAAGATTTCAGAAAAGTAAAGAGATTGTTCATAATGTTCTCCTCTATCAATCTCTACTAGGCACTTGCTCTCCAGGTCTCCTTTAATTCCTACTCATTTGTGCTCAGTAACTACACGCTGACAGATCATCTTTGTGGACTTAAAAATACTTACAGACTGTGTATATAAAGTTTATTTTTGCAATTATCAAGCAGCTCAAGCACGATTCATATAATCTGGATCAGGAACACTGTTCTCACTTATGAGTTGATTAATCAGGAAACCTCATAAATGGTAACACAAATAAACAGGAGGTCAGGCTAAAAAATCATCAGAGCACTAGACTTCCACTTCTAGAAAGATGGAGCAGGTATAATTCTCCCTATTCCTCCCACTCAGTATAACTAATACTAACAATACTATATTATAGATAAAACTTAAGAAGACTTTGAAGGATGGAGAGATTGTGGCAGGCCAGCTAGGGAATTACTCAAATAAGCCAGACTTGGAGCTGAAGAAACCAGCAACTCCAAAATACCAATACATTCACATTTAAAAAGTCCCAAATAAGGGGCGCCAGGGTGGCTCAGTGGGTTAAAGCCTCTGCCTTCAGCCCAGGTCATGATCTTGAGGTCCTGGGGTCCTGGGATCAAGCCCTGCATTGGGCTCTCTGCTCAGCAGGGAGCCTGCTTCCACCTCTCTCTGCCTGCCTCTCTGCCTACTTGTGATCTTTGCCTGTCAAATAAATAAATAAAATCTTAAAAAAAAAAAAAAAAGTCCCAAATAAAATAAAAGGACCAAGAAAGAGGCAGTCTCACAAGACCAAAAGCTTTTAGAAAATAACCATTCTATACCAGCTGAACATCACAGAAAATCTGTAACACCCTCAACTATGTAAGCAAAGGCCAAATGGGATATCTAGACTTCCTCTTTCCTGAGACTAACAAGATGCCCACCAAGGTAGTATCAAAGGAAGCCAAGCAGAGAGCCAGGATTTTTATCTCTGCCAAAGAGTATAAAGTCTTTATCCACCAATGATGTCAGGGGAGACCACAAAAGGAACCTGGACTCTCACTCCCATCCAGCAGTAATGAGGTTCTCTATTGACCTCCACTGACACAAGAGGGGGAGGGTGTCTCATTGTTACAGGGCAGGGTTGGAGTTCTCAACATTACTGAGTAATAATGAAGTACTGACTCTCCACTCCGTCTCCTCTGACACCAACCCACAGGAAAGTGGGGGGAATGCCTCACTGCTGGTTGAGAGTGATAAATTTTGAGTATACAATGTAATAACTGGAGCAGCCACTTTAAAAAAAAAGTTATGACAAAGAGATATACTCAAAAATACTATAGATAAATTGAAATGGAATTGCAAAAACCTGTTTTGGGATTTTTGGTTTTGTTTTGTTTTTTAATTTATTTATTTGACAGAGATCACAAGTAGGCAGAGAGGCAGGCAGAGAGAGGGGGGGAAACAGGCTTCCCACTGAGCAGAGAGCCCGACACAGGGCTTGATCCCAGGACCCTAGGATCATGACCTGAGCCTAAGGCAGAGGCTTTAACCCACTGAGCCACCCAGGCGCCCCCACAAAAAAACTGTTTAAGAATCCCACAGTAAAAACTGGGAAAAGAAAACACAGAAATGAAAAACAAAACCCAAAAACTAAAATGGTAGACATCAGGCCTCACATATCATAACTTATAAAATGGTTTAAATACAAAAATTAAAAGATAGACATTGGCCCAGAGGATTAAAAAATACAACTCAATTATAAGCTACCTACAAGAAACTCAATTAAATGTAGTAATATAGGCAAATTCAAAATAAAAAAATGGAAAGAAACTTATGAAGCAAACATTAACCAGAGGAAAGGCTATATTAGTATCAGAAAAGGAGATTTCAGAGCATAGAAAATTACCAGACACAGAGAAGGACATTATATAATGATTAAAAGGTAAACCCACCAAAGAGACACACAATACTCAATGTGTATACCCCCAAAACCAAGCTGATAAATAAATGAGACAAAAACTAATAGAACAGAAAAGAGAAACAGATAAACCTACAATTATAGTGGAAGCATCAATATCCATCTCTCAACAACTGACAGGAAAACTAGCCAAATTCAACAAGGTTCTGGAAGAACTCAATATCAACCAACAAAATCCAATCAACATTTAGAGAATACCCAAAAAGAACAGAATATAAATTCTTCTCAAATGTCCACAGAATGTATACCAAGATAAACCATATCCTGAGACATAACACAAACCTCAACAAACTTACTTACAAGAATTTAAACCAGACAAAGTATTTTCTCTGGTCACAGTGAAATCAACTAGAAATCAGTAACAGAAAAATACCTGAAAAAGCTTCCCACTTGCAGGACGCCTGGGTGGCTCAGTCAGTTAAGCATCTGCCTTCAGCTCAGGTCATGATCCCATGTGTCCTAGGATCAAGTCCTGAGCCTGGGACCAAGTTCTCCATCAGGATCCTGCTCAGTGGGGAGCCTGCTTCTCCCTCTGCCTCCTGCTCCCCTTGCTTGTGCTTGCTATCTATTTTCCTCCCTACTTCTGACAAATAAATAAAACCTTAAAAAAAAATCTCCCACTTGCAAACTAAACAACACACATGTAAATAGTAACTTGTTCAAAGAGGAAGTCTTGACAAAAATAAAAAGATACGATATGTCAAAAGGAAACTATATATATATATATATATATATAGTTTATATATATATATATAGCAACACAGCTAAAGAAGTGCTAAGAAATTTGCAGCACTAAATGCATACAAAAAGATATATATATATATATCAACACAGCTATATATATATAACAACACAGCTAAAGAAGTGCTAAGAAATTTGTAGCACTAAATGCATACAAAAAGAATAAAATATCTCAGATCAACAATTTCAGTTTCTCCATCAAGAACTTAGAAGAGCAAACAGACTAAAACCAAGCAGAAGAAAGGAAATTAAGAGCAAAAATCAATGAAACAGAAAACAGAAAAATCAACAAAACAAAGTCCTAGTTCTTCAAAAAGATCAATAAAGTTGACAAACTTGTAGCATGGCTGACAGAAAAAAAGAAAGAGGATACAAATTACCAGTATGAGGAATGCTACCAGGGATATCACTACAGACCATGCAAACATGAAAATGATAATAAAGGACTATGACAACCAACTCTACACATACAAATTTGGTAATTTCAATGAAATGGACAACTTTCACAAAAAACAAAAAAACAAAACCCACAAACCACCATAACCAACCCAATATGAAACAGATAATATGAATAGACCTGATAATATTATAAAAATTAAATTCATAATTTAAAAATTCTCCAAAAAGATATCTCCTGACCCTTTTCACATGTAAAGATGAGTAAACACCAATTCTATACAATCTCTTCCAATAATAGGAAAGAGACACTTCCCAACTTGATTATGAAGCTAGTATTACCCTGATACCAAAACCAGACAAAGACAGTAGGAAAAAAACTAGAAATGAATATCCCCCCCTGCAAATACTCCCTAATAATATCAAATATAATTCAGCAATATATAAAAGAAACTTGACACATATGAGGTTTATTCCAGGACCGCCAAAAACTGTTTGAAAACCTGAAAATCAATCAATATAATCCACCAATATTAACAGCCTAAAGAAGAATTACAAATCATATTAACTGGTACAGAAAAAGCAACTGAAATTTAACACCCATTCATGATAAAAATAGGAATAGAGTGGAACTTCATCAACTTTATAAAGAGCATCTACAAAAAACCTACAGCTAACATTATACTAAATGGTAAAATTCTAAATGCATTCTCCCTAAGATTAAAAACAAGGCAAGAGGGACGCCTGGGTGGCTCAGTGGGTTAAGCCTCTGCCTTCAACTCAGGTCCTGATCCCAGGGTCCTGGGATCGAGTCCCACATCAGGCTCCTTGCTCGGCAGGGAGCCTGCTTCACCCTCTGCCTCTGCCTGCCTCTCTGCCTGTGCTCGCTCTCTCTCTCTCTCTCTCTCTGACTAATAAATTAAAAAACAACAACAAAAAAAAAAAAAACAAGGCAAGAATATCCACTCTCACCACTCTTACTCAACATAGTGTGGAAGCTCTAGAGAGTGCAATAAGGCAAGAAAAAGAAATAAAAGGCATACAGATTGGAAAGGAAAAAGTAAAAACTCCTGTCAAATGTACTCTCTGCAAATGACAGGATTATCTATGTAAAAAAATTCCAAAAAATCTACAAAAAGCACTCCTCGAATTAATATTTGAGATTAGCAAGGACACAGGACACAAATTAAACATACATATGTGAATCATATTTTCTGCACACTAAAATTAAAAACAAAATACCATTTATAATTGATTTAAAAATGAAATACTTAGGTATAAATTGAAGAAAATATTTAAATAACCTTTATGTTGAAAACTACACAATGCTGATGAAAGAAATCAAAGATGATCCAAATATATGAAGAGACATACTTGTTTATAGACTGAAAGACTCAACATAGGAAGGAAAAATGTATTTCAATGAGCGAATGGTTAAACAAACAGTGGTATACCCATACCATAAAATACTACTCCCCAATAAAAAGGAATGAACAATTTATATACACAACAACCTGTAAAAATCTCCACAGAAGGATGTTGAGTGAAAAAAAGCCAATCCCCAAAGGGTTATATGTATTAGTCAATATTCTTGAAATGACAAAATTATAGCTATGAAGGACAGGTTGGTATTTATCCAGGGTTAAGGAAGGGTGGAAATGACAAGAACACGGGTATAGTTACACACAAGGATCCGTGTTGTGACAATTTTTTTTGTTTCCTCCATTTATTTTATTTTATTTTTATGTTTTTATTAACATATAATGTTATTTATATGTTAATTTATTATTATTAATTAATGCTATTTATATATAATGTTATTTGCTTCAGGGTTACAGGTCTGTGAATCATCAGTCTTACACAATTCACAGCTCTCACCACAGCAAATACCTTCCCCAATGTCCATCACCCAGCCACCCTATCCCTCCCATCACCTCCCCTCCCCCAACAACCCTTAGTTTGTTTCCTGAGATTAAGAGTCTCTTATGGTTTCTCTCCCTCCCTCGTCTCCAGAAATGTTCTGTATTTTGACTATTATCAGTGTCAGTATTCTGACTGTGACACTGTACTCCAGGTTTTCAAGATGTTACTATAGGAAGAAACAGTAAAGGTTACACAGGATCTCTATATTTCCTACAACTGCCTGTGAATTATCTCAAAATAAGAAGTTTAATTTTTAGAAGTCTTCAGAAATACACACCGTTTTTGCTCCTTTCTGTCCTGTATGTGCATATCTGCCATTCTTCATGAAGAAATGGAACCTATTCCTTCCTTTTCCTTCAATCTGGCTGCTCTTTATAACTTGATTAGTTTATAGGACTCTGTAGGCTAGGTCATAGCCTTTCAGCTTCCACCTGCCCCTTTGGAAAAACTTGTGCTGGTGGAAGCCAGATGTCACATAAGAAATTCAAGCATTATAAGACTGTTAGCATAGAGTAAGTGATGCTAGTCGGCCCCTAGCCCAGGCACCATAATGTGAGTGAAGAACCCATTTTGGACACTGCAGCCAATACATTCTTGAAACAGAATTGAGCTCCAGACATATGGTCCCAGTCAAGCTTTCCTAGATATCTCCATTCATTCAAGACATCCCAGGGGCACCTGAAAGGCTTAGTCGGGTAAGCATCTGCCTTTGGCTCAGATATTGATCCCCATATCCTGGGACAGAGCCCTGCATTGGGCTCTCTGCTCAGCAGGGAGCCTGCTTCTCTCCCTCCTCTGCCTACTGCTCTGCCTGCTGCTCTCCCTGCCTATGTGAGTGTGCATTCTCTCTGTCAAATAAATAAATTTTTAAAAAAAAAAAATACATCCTATGCAAAGAAAGGAGAACCCTCCTACACTGTTGGTGGGAATGCAAGCTAGTGCAAACACTCTGGAAAACAGCATGGAGGTTCCTCAAAAAGTTGAAAATAGAGGTACCTTACGATCCAGCAATTGCACTACTGGGTATTTACCCTAAAGATACAAACGTAGTTATCTGAAGGGGCATGTGCACTCAAATGTTTATAGCAGCAATGCCCACAATAGCCAAACTATGGAAAGAACCTAGATGTCCATCAATAGATGAATGGATAACGAAGATGTGGTATATATATACAATAGAATACTATGCAGCCGTCAAAAGAAATGAAATCTTGCCATTTGTGACGACGTGGATGGAACTAGAGGGTATTATGCTTAGCAAAATAGGTCAACAAAAGAAAGACAACTATCATATGATCTCCCTGATATGAGGAAGTAGAGATGCAATGTGGGGGGTTTGGGGGGTAGGAAAAGAATAAATGAAACAAGATGGGATCGGAAGGGAGACAAACCATAAGAGACTCTTACTGTCACAAAACAAACTGAGGGTGACCGGGGGAAGGGGGTTAGGGAGAGAGTGGTGGGATTATGGACACTGGGGAGGGTATGTGCTATGGTGAGTGCTGTGAAGTGTGTAAACCTGGCGATTCACAGACCTGTACCCATGGGCTAATAATACATTATATGTTTATTTTAAAAATTTAAAAATTAAAAAAAATAAAAATAATTAAAAAAATACATCCTATCTGATGCCCCAGACATTACAGAGCGGAGATACACCACCACCACCTCATGGCCAAACTACTGACTCATAGATTTGTAAGCATAATAACTGGTTGCTGATTTACACCAAAGATCAGCAAACTTTTTTCAGTAAGGGGTCAGAGAGTAATCTTTATCTTTATTTATTTAATTTTTATTTTATTATTATATTTTTTAGTAATGGGAGTTAGAGGGAGAGGTGGTGGAGGTAGGGAGAACGGAGGGAGAGAGAGAATCTTAACCAGGCTCTGCGCCCAGGGCACAGCCCGACACGGGGCTCTATCTCACAACCCTGAGATAATGACCTGAGCCAAAATCAGAAGTCAGACACTTAACTGACTGAGCAAGCCACCCATGCACCCTGGGCCAGAGAGTAATTTTTTTAGGTGTTGAGAGCCACACAGTCTCTGTCACAACTACTCAACTGAGGTGTTAGCAGCACAAAAGCAACCACAGGCAATATGTAAATAAGTGTGGCCATGTTCCAAAATTTTTATTTATAAATTTATTTATAAACATGTAATTTTCAAGTGTCACAAATTTTTTTTTCAAACATTTAAAAAGGTAAAGAATTTCATTCTTAGTTTGTGGGCTATACAAAAAACAAAACAAAACAAAAAAAACAGGTAGAAGTTTGGATTTAGCATCACGGGCTGTAGTTTCCTGATCTTTGGTTTATACCATTAGGTTTGGGATACTTTTTTTTATAACGACAGATATCTGAGACATACACTAAAATATTCAGCAGTGGGGCACCTGGGTGGCTCAGTGGGTTAAGCCTCTGCCTTCAGCTCAGGTCATGATCCCAGGGTTCTGGGATCGAACCCCGCGTTAGGGCTCTCTGCTCGGCAGGGAGCCTGCTTCCTCCTCTCTCTCTGCCTGCCTCTCTGCCTACTTGTGATCTCTCTCCCTCTGTCAAATAAATAAATAAAATCTTTAAAAAAATATATATATATATATATATATTCAGCAGTAAAGGAAAATAATTCTGAAATTTATTCTCAAACTGTTCCAGAAAAAGAAACCATATGTATCTGAGGAGAGAAAAAGAAGACAAAGATAAAGCATTCATACTTGATGATGCTCAGTGAAAGCTACAGTGTATTCTTTAATCCCCCACCCCCAGCCTATAAGCAATGTTAGTTAACATTTGGGTATATTTCCTTCCAGCCTCACTATCAAACATAATTGCTCCTTACCTTAGGTAAAAGCAGCCCCACCAAGTCTATAAGCAACAAATAACCCCTTCAATATTTAATCACTTCTTCTAGTAGCCAATATTCAAACCAACAAACTTATATGTGTTTAAACAGTAAGCTTAAAAAAAAAAAAAAAAAGGTCTGTGTACATGTGTGGGAATATAAATGTTGGAGGTAGGGATAATAACTAATGATCCCTAATAGCTCTGCAACCTGAAACTTTCATTTTTTATTCTAGTTGTAAGGAATGTTTAATTATGTTGACCTGCCCTCAGGAATAACCAACCACAATGTACAGAGGTGATTTTCAGGAGGCTAAAAATTTGGACTTGCCATTTCAAAATAAATATATTTTTAATTTTAAAAGGAATCTTGGGAGAAGAAACGTTGAATACCATTACTATCTAACTTTTAAAATGATTCTATCAGTTTAAAAAGGGGTTAAAAATGAGAATAAACAGAAGTCCACAGATAAACAGACTGCAAAATGTATCAATATTTTAATGTCTCTGTCCTTTCTAACAGGGGAAGATATTACCCTAGTGAAACATTTTAAAAATGTTTTTAAAACATAAAGAAAAATACATTACTATTTATTATGACAAGATACAAACTCAGTACATGTGGTAGCTGCTTATGCTACAATTATAACACGGACCATTGGGGTTATTTTGTTTTTTTATTCAAACCTCCACATTGTACTGACCTTTCCACCAATCAACTTTCACTGAACCAGAATCTAAAATATTCTTTATTCTGCCAATCCTCCTACCTCTTCCTAAAGCACTGGGCTACAAAGTTACAACCACGGAAGAATTTTTGAGAGCAGCAATTAAGTTTGGAGATTTTGTACGATCTTTTAATTTTACAAATGTGTTCAGCTGGACAGCAACAGGACCGTTTAGAAACCAGGGCTTCTGGTTTAAATGTTCTTTCATTTTTGCAAGCCCTGCTTACTTAAGGAATAAGGTATTGAATTGCATGCTCCAGGATGCCTCTGTCATTCTACTGAATCCTAAAACCTCAAACTTGGAAAGAATTTTTTTTTTTAAAGATTTTATTTTTTAATTTACTTGACAGACAGAGATCACAAGTAGGCAGAGAGGTGGGCAGAGAGAGAGGGGGAAGCAGGCTCTCCGCTGAGCAGAGAGCCCCATGCGGGACTCGATCCCAGGACCCTGAGATCACGACCCGAGCTGAAGGCAGAGGCTTAACCCACTGAGCCACCCAGGCACCCCAAACTTGGAAAGAATTTGAAAGATCACCTTGATAGTCTAAACAATCTACTTAATCTAGTTACATGAATCCACAGTGTATATAATAACTGCCAAACAGCTACCCAAATCCTCCAGCAATGGGGAAACCGTTAGCTCCACCCAGACTGCCTACTCTACCCTCAGACAACCTCAAGTGTTCCTCCGTTTGCTGAGGGAAACCCATCTCCCCATAATTTCTATCCTCTTGGTGCCCCAGCAGTTTACACTTTACTTCCATTTCTAAGAACAGCCTTTCAGATACTTCATACTTGCTGGAGTATTTTCTCTTCTCTAAGCTAAGTATCTTTAACTCCTTAAACCTAACCTTGTGTAATTTTGACTCCTACTCCCTCCTAGTCACTTTCCTCTAAACACATTCCAACTTCTCTAAGCCATCTTAAACTAGGATGACCAGAACTGAAGACAATACCTCAAACGTGGTCTGACTAAAGGGGAACCATTAACTTCCTTTCTTAGAGACCTCCATTAATGCAGCTTATCACATTTGTTTATTTTGCTTTGCTTTTTTCACAGCCACATCACAGACTCACAATAAGCTTACCACTGACTAAAATCTTTTATTTACATGGTAAGTCAAATCTTTTCCACTATATACTTACATGGTTGGAATCTTTTAGACTAAAGTGTACATCTTTATATATTTATCCTATTCAATGTAATCTAGTTACATTCGGTCCATGATTCCAGCCAAATGCGATCTTTCAATACCCTGGTTCTTGATTCACATATCTAATACCACCATAGCTCACCATGATCTGCAAATATGGAACACATGCCTTCTATATTGCATACACGTAAAGTAATTGATAAAAATAAACAATAAAAACAAGCACTGAGTCCTACAGTAAGGCTATAGAAATGTCCCCTTGGACTTAAAATAATAAATTGTCCAGTTTCCAGAACATATTTCTTCCATGGAACTTAGCAAAAACTTTACAGAAATACAAATGTGGTATGTTTCTCACATCTGCTTTATCTCTCAAGGGAGCTGATCTGTCAAAAAAGGAATTCAGGGTAGACTAATGACTTTTTCTTAATGATACCATACTGGTCTCTTTCATTATTAACTGCTTATAAATAAAACATGGCTTTTGTTCTCTGTTTTTCAACCTTCCTAAGGCTCAAATATTAACTTGTTTTGTCTATAGTTTTCTTGAAGAAAAACAAAAAATTACTCATCTCTAGGTTTCTTCTCTATTGCTCTCCTGATCCTGTTGGTTCTTTAAAAAAAAGAACAACCAGTGCAAAAGCAGATTTTTCTTTTTCTTCTTTTGAAGTGTCTGAATAAAAAAGCTTTAGTAGAGTGATATTTCTTTTCATTTTCACACCTACTTTTCCTCTACTTATCAAATTATATTTTAAACCCGTAAATTTTTGTAGCCTTCAGTCTGGTACCAACTTGAACTGCAGTGGTAATTCACCGGGAATCCAATAATTCTTCAATTCATATCTAGTTTGTATTTTGAACAGATTATCTTAAATTATGGATGTTAATATTCAATATTTCAAAATCCACTTATTCATAGAGGCATATACCACATTTACTTGTTTTCAATAAAAATATCAATTTTACTGCCAACAATAAAAGTATACTTTGATTTCTATCTCCAATTCTCCAATCACACATATTAAGAATACCCCCGATGGAACAATTGGATAGCTATATGGGAAAAAAACATAATGTTTTTATTTGGCAAAGTGTTGGTATCTAGAATATGTATAAGAATTCTTACAAATTAGAAAGCAAACAACCCATGTTTTAAAAATGGGTATAAGATTTAAATAGTTCAAAAACAAGATACATAGGGGGTCCCTGTCTGGCTCAGTCAGAAGAGCCAGGGTTCTCAGTTCAAGCCTCACACTAGGTGTGGAACCTACTTAAAACAAAAACAAAAACAAAAACAAGATACACAGTGAACAATAAGCACATAAAAAGATACTCAACATCATTGGTCATCAGGAAAATGCAAATTAAAATCAAAATAAGATATTCACTACATACCTACCAAAATGGCTAAAATTTTTATTAAAAATGTTAAGACATCCCTCTCTCTCTGCCTGCCTCTCTGCCTACTTGTGATCTCTCTCTGTCAAATAAATAAGTAATCTAAAAAAAAAGTTAAGACATAAGTTGATTTCTTATCATCTTAATAAAAAATGGGAGGCAAATTTCCAGGCTGAAAATTACATTTCCATTCCAAAAAAACAAACCAGAACATATAAAGTTCACCTAAGTATCCAAATAACATATTCATATCTAACAATTTGCTCAATATACCAATTAAATGTGACCTAATTTGTCACTCGTTTAAGTATAATTAAGAGCATCATATGTAACTGGGAAAATCTGTAACAGAAGAATTTTTTCTTGTTCTTTACCAGTTAACTATTTAAGACTTTAATCATTTTTTAGTAAATATAGAAAACTGAGTAATTCAAATTTAAGTTAAAATATATTCTATTACAATCAGTGCATGAAACATTTATTAAGTGCCTTCTCTCACACTAGATACACACTTGATTGTAAAAGTCATTTCTAAAAACTTTATAATCAATGGCAGAAAACGTAAAGTACATAAAAGCATCAAATGTTGTAACTCAAATCCCTTTTTTCTTTTTTTTTTTAAATTTTTAAATTTTTTAAATTTCTTTTTGGTGTACCAGAATTCATTGTTTATGTACCACATCCAGTGTTCCATGCAATACATGCCCTCCATAATACGCACCACCAGATTCACCCAACCTCCCACCCCCCGCCCCTTCAAAATCCTCAGATTGTTTTTCAGAGTCCATAGTCTCTCACGGTTCATCTCCCCCTCCAATTTCCCCCAACTCCCTTCTCTCCCTCTCCCCATGTCCTCCATGTTATTTCTTATGCTCCACAAATAAGTGAAACCATATGATAATTGACTCTCTCTGCTTGACTTATTTCACTCAGCATAATCTCCTCCAGTCCCGTCTATGTTGATGTAAAAGTTAGGTAATCATCCTTTCTGATGGAGGCATAATACTCCATAATGTATATGGACCACATCTTCCTTCTAATTATGCTAACCTCCCTCACCACAACAACAAACACAGTTGCTAGTTCACATTCTTCTCTCTTTTTTTCTTTTCCAGCCCTTACCAGTGTTTTCTTCATGACAGGCATTTTAAATTATAGTAACAAAGTCCCTTACTTTGTTACTATAGGAAGGAGAAGGCAAATTACAACACTGAAATTGTTTTACGTAGAATGGAAGCTATACACAGTCTTTGGGACCCAGTGAAACTTCTGTCACATTTCTATTATAATCCAGTTTCTTTCAAGCAAAAGTGTCATCTCCAATATACTTTATACACCTGGAAAGTTAGTATTTTATGAATTTGAATAACCAATGCCATGCCAAGACAACATTTTTTCTCATTGCTGCAGAGACCTCATTCCCAGATTTCATGTGCAAGCACAATAGTTTCCAAGTACAACAGATAATGCAAGATCTTGTCCACAACTTGGCCTAGAAACTTACACAACTTGACATATTAGGGCCTGAATCACAATTTTAAATTGAGGATCCTGAGTAGTAGAGAGGTTACAGGATATCTAACATACAACCAGTAGTGCTTAATGTATCAGGTATTTTTCAATGGTTTTAATTAAGAAATAATCAAAACATTTTCATAGTTCTAAAAATCCATCAAATTACTTAAAACTGTATGTAATCATTACTGAACTTCCTATAAAACATTCTGGTAGTCTTTAAAAACTATCACATGCATCTTGAAATATTAGAAATAAGGCCCTATCCTCAATGAGTTTTACAATGGAGAGGGAATCAAGATTAAGTTACAAAAAAGAGGAGGGAAAAAAAACAAGAAGTTAAATATTTAAATATTAGCAAAGTGGTTGAGCATGGACTCTATAATCAGATCTAAGTTTTCAATACCAGTTCCAATAATTGTGTGACCTTGGGCAAGTCTCTATCTCTCTAAGCCCATTTGCCCTTATCTGTTATTGGCAGATAATAATAGTACTGACTTTCCAGAATTCTGGGAGCACTAAAAAAAATGTTTATGCAAAATACCCGGCAAAGGTCTAACATATAATTAGTATATAAATGTTAGTTATTATTTGTTTTCACTATTCTTAGGGTTATTTATTGAGTACCAGTGATACAGATGGCTGGAGGAAGGACAGGAGATCAATAAACAGCAAGATTTAAGAAAGGCTTTACAAAACAGGTAAGAATTGAGTTAATCCTTGAAGAGAGAGTAGAACTAGACAGACTGGGCAGAGATGCAAAGCAATTAAAAACTTAAAAGACTGGGGGTGCCTGGGTGGCTCAGTCAGGTAAGCATCCACCTTCGGCTCAGGTCATGATCCCGGAATTCTGGGAACAAGCCCCACGAACAGGCTTCCTGCTCAATAGGGAGTCTGCTTCTTCCTCTCCATCTTCCCCCCACTCATGCTCACTCACACTCTCTCTCTCTCCTGCCTCTCTCAAATAAATAAAAGCCTCAAAAAACACAGAAAATTTAAAAGACTGAATGAATAGGGCATGTTCTAAAACAGTTAAGTAAAACGTTCAACTACAACAGAAGAGGCATAGATACACTTCTTATAGAAAGAAGTAAAATAAAACTTTTTTCCAAGAAAAAAAGTAAATATTCTCAATTAATAGTACTAGTGTCATTCATCAACACAGATTTTCCTAAAGACAAAGGAAAATTTAACTGTATGTTAAATTACAGTATCTCAAATAATACTAAATAAAGTCACTTCAACAAAATTATAACTGACTGCAATATTTAACTAAAATCCAGCCAAGAAAAAAAAAATGTCTAAAACAACCAGTAGATATTAAATACAGAAATATTCATGTGCATTGGAAGAAAAGGATGCAAAAATTAAAATTAAAAACTAGAGGTATTTGTGTATACTAAGAAATCATTGGGGTAATTAGGTGATGGGCATTAAGGAACACATGTGATGTGATGAACACTGGGTGTTTTATGCACCTGATGAGTTACTGAACTCTACATCTGAAACGAATGATGTACTATATGTTGGCTAACTGAATTTAAATTTAAAAAAAAAAAAAGAAATGAGAAGTATGAAAAAAACTAAGATGCCATTTAAGGATATACAAATAAAACTTCCTCAAATGTTTATGCATGTAACTTTATGATTCTGTTCTTGCCTATTATGTATACGTTGCAAAAAAAAACCTCAATAATTTGCAATAAAGATTATTTTAAAATAATTCTAAAATAACGAAATGGCAGACTTTATAGACATGCATATATCATAACCTATTGAAATCCACTTTATATATCCAATCCTAATTTAGTAAAAGTAACAATTTATTATTACGGTAAATTTTTGTAAAATTGTTTTTGTAAAATGAACTACATACCATTTTCTCTTATAGTAAATTTCTTTTACTCTACTTAAAGCACTGAACATATTATTAATTATTAAAGACAATAAACTATTAAATCCAATACCACAACCTTGACATTTACCAAATATTTCTAAATAAAGTTAAAACAAAACATTAAGAATTCACAACACTTTAGGAAACTCATTATTCACATATAGACTACAAAAGCAGGCCTGGAGTAAGGCTACTTTATGGCTATGAGATTCACAGGTTTCATTCTCAGTTCTAGACTCCAATAATAAACTGCATATGTTGACAAAGTTATTTAATCTTTCTACACCTGTTTCTTCCTCTGTAAAAATGAGGGCAGTAATAGCACCTCCCCTCATGAGGTCATTGCAAGAATTAAATGGCATAATGTATACAAAATAAATATCACAATATCTAATTCAGCACAGAACTCAGCCCTTGATACATAGAATTATCGTTAACATAATCATCATTATGTATTTCTATAATACATAATGTTTAGACATTTTAAAAGTCTCTAGGGAAACCCTAAAACAACAAGAGATTAAAAAAAAAAAAATAGATCACATCCTCAGTCCTAAATCAGGACTCAACCAGTATCAAAAGATTGGGATCATTCCCTGCATATTTTCAGACCACAATGCTCTGAAGCTAGAACTCAACCACAAGAGGAAGTTTGGAAAGAACACAAATACATGGAGACTAAACAGCATCCTTCTAAAGAATGAATGGGTCAACCTGGAAATTAAAGAAGAATTGAAAAAAATCATGGAAACAAATGATAACGAAAATACAACGGTTCAAAATCTGTGGGACACAACAAAGGCAGTCCTGAGAGGAAAATATATAGCGGTACAAGCTTTTCTCAAGAAACAAGAAAGGTCTCAGGTACACAACCTAACCCTACACCTAAAGGAGCTGGAGAAAGAACAAGAAAGAAACCCTAAGCCCAGCAGGAGAAGAGAAATCATAAAGATCAGAGCAGAAATCAATGAAATAAAAACCAAAAAAACAATAGAACAAATCAACCAGACTAGGAGCTGGTTCTTTGAAAGAATTAATAAAATTGATAAACCCTTGGCCAGACTTATCAAAAAGAAAAGAGAAAGGACCCAAATAAATAAAATCATGAATGAAAGAGGAGAGATCACAACTAACACCAAAGAAATACAAACTATTATAAGAACATACTATGAGCAACTCTACGCCAACAAATTTGACAATCTGGAAGAAACGGATGCATTCCTAGAAACATATAAACTACCAAAATTGAACCAGGAAGAAATAGAAAGCCTGAACAGACCCATAACCAGTAAGGAGATTGAAACAGTCATTAAAAATCTCCAAACAAACAAAAGCCCAGGGCCAGATGGCTTCCCGGGGGAATTCTACCAAACATTTAAAGAACTAACTCCTATTCTCCTGAAAGTGTTCCAAAAAATAGAAATGGAAGGAAAACTTCCAAACTCATTTTATGAGGCCAGCATCACCTTGATCCCAAAACCAGACAAGGATCCCATCAAAAAAGAGAGCTATAGACCAATATCCTTGATGAACACAGATGCAAAAATTCTCACCAAAATACTAGCCAATAGGATTCAACAGTACATTAAAAGGATTATTCACCACGACCAAGTGGGATTTATCCCAGGGCTGCAAGGTTGGTTCAACATCCGCAAATCAGTCAATGTGATACAACACATCAATAAAAGAAAGAACAAGAACCATATGATACTCTCAATAGATGCTGAAAAAGCATATGACAAAGTACAGCATCCCTTCCTGATCAAAACCCTTCAAAGTGTAGGGATAGAGGGCACATACCTCAATATCATCAAAGCCATCTATGAAAAACCCACTGCAAATATCATTCTCAATGGAGAAAAACTGAAAGCTTTTCCACTAAGGTCAGGAACACGGCAGGGATGTCCATTATCACCACTGCTATTCAACATAGTACTAGAAGTCCTAGCCTCAGCAATCAGACAACAAAAGGAAATTAAAGGCATCCAAATTGGCAAAGAAGAAGTCAAATTATCACTCTTCGCAGATGATATGATACTGTATGTGGAAAACCCAAAAGACTGCACTCCAAAACTGCTAGAACTTGTACAGGAATTCAGTAAAGTGTCAGGATATAAGATCAATGCACAGAAATCAGTTGCATTTTTTTACACCAACAACAAGAGAGAAGAAAGAGAAATTAAGGAGTCAATCCCATTTACAATTGCACCCCAAACCATAAGATACCTAGGAATAAACCTAACCAAAGAGGCTAAGAATCTATACTCAGAAAACTATAAAGTACTCATGAAAGAAATTGAGGAAGACACAAAGAAATGGAAAAATGTTCCATGCTCCTGGATTGGAAGAATAAATATTGTGAAAATGTCTATGCTACCTAAAGCAATCTACACATTTAATGCAATTCCTATCAAAGTACCATCCATCTTTTTCAAAGAAATGGAACAAATAATTTTAAAATTTATATGGAACCAGAAAAGACCTCGAATAGCCAAAGGGATATTGAAAAACAAAGCCAAAGTTGGTGGCATCACAATTCCGGACTTCAAGCTTTATTACAAAGCTGTCATCATCAAGACAGCATGGTACTGGCACAAAAACAGACACATAGATCAATGGAACAGAATAGAGAGCCCAGAAATAGACCCTCAACTCTATGGTCAACTAATCTTTGACAAAGCAGGAAAGAATGTCCAATGGAAAAAAGACAGCCTCTTCAATAAATGGTGTTGGAAAATTGGACAGCCACGTGCAGAAAAATGAAATTGGACCATTTCCTTACACCACACACAAAAATAGATTCAAAATGGATTAAGGACCTCAATGTGAGAAAGGAATCCATCAAAATCCTTGAGGAGAACACAGGCAGCAACCTCTTCGACCTCAGCCGCAGCAACATCTTCCTAGGAACATCGCCAAAGGCAAGGGAAACAAAGGCAAAAATGAACTTTTGGAATTTCATCAAAATCAAAAGCTTTTGCACAGCAAAGGAAACAGTTAACAAAACCAAAAGACAACTGACAGAATGGGAGAAGATATTTGCAAACGACATATCAGATAAAGGACTAGTGTCCAAAATCTATAAAGAACTTAACAAACTCAACACCCAAAGAACAAAGAATCCAATCAAGAAATGGGCAGAGGACATGAACAGACGTTTCTGCAAAGAAGACATCCAGATGGCCAACAGACACATGAAAAAGTGCTCCATATCACTCGGCATCAGGGAAATACAAATCAAAACCACAATGAGATATCACCTCACACCAGTCAGAATGGCTAAAATCAACAAGTCAGGAAATGACAGATGCTGGCGAGGATGCGGAGAAAGGGGAACCCTCCTACACTGTTGGTGGGAATGAAGCTGGTGCAACCACTCTGGAAAACAGCATGGAGGTTCCTCAAAATGTTGAAAATAGAACTGCCCTATGACCCAGCAACTGCACTACTGGGAATTTACCCTAAAGATACAAATGTAGTGATCCAAAGGGGCACGTGCACCCGAATGTTTATAGCAGCAATGTCCACAATAGCCAAACTATGGAAAGAACCTAGATGTCCATCAACAGATGAATGGATCAAGAAGATGTGGTATATATACACAATGGAATACTATGCAGCCATCAAAAGAAACGAAATCTTGCCATTTGCGACAACATGGATGGAACTAGAGCGTATCATGCTTAGCAAAATAAGTCAAGCGGAGAAAGACAAATATCATATGATCTCCCTGATAGGAGGAAGTGGTGATGCACCATGGGGGCTTAAGTGGGTAGGAGAAGACTCCATGAAACAAGATGGGATAGGGAGGGAGACAAACCATAAGTGACTCTTAATCTCACGAAACAAACTGTGGGTTGCTGGGGGGAGGGGGGTTGGGGAAAGGGAGGTAGGGTTATGGACATTGGGGAGGGTATGTGCTTTTGGGTAAATTGGAAGGGGAGATTAACCATGAGAGACTATGGACTCTGAAAAACAATCTGAGGGGTTTGAAGTGGCGGGGGGGGTGGGAGGTTGGGGTACCAGGTGGTGGGTATTATAGAGGGCACAGCTTGCATGGAGCACTGGGTGTGGTGAAAAAATAATGAATACTGTTTTTCTGAAAATAAATAAATTGGGGGAAAAAAAAAAGGTACACAGAAGAAATTGTAGCTTCTGACACCTATCGCTACAGCAAATGGTAAACACAGCTTAATCCTATCTAGATAAACATAAAACTACACTAAAGGTCTATTTATCTCAGTTCCATTTACTCAGTACATCATGTCTAGCCTTAAACAAAAAATTTCAAAGCATACTCAAACACAAGAAACACAGTTTGAAGAGACAGAGCAAGCAGTAGAACCAGACTCAGATATGGCAGAGATGTTGGAACTATCAGAGTAGGAATTTAAAACAACTACAAGGTAGTTATAAGGTATCTAATGGAAAAAGTGGACAACGGAAGAACATACAGGTAATACAAGCAGGGAGATGGAAACTTTAAGAATCAAAAGAAAATGCTAGAAACCAAAAACACTGTAACAGAAATGAAGAATGCCTTTTATGGGCTTATCAACAGATGGAACAGCAGAGAAAAGACACATGAACCTGAAGAAATATCAGTAGACACTTCCAAAGCTGAAATGTAAATTAAAAAAGGAATTAAAAAGAACAGAATATCCAAGACCTGCAGGATAATTACAAAAGGTGTAACATACACATAATAGGAATACCAGAAGAAAGAGAAAACTAAAGGACAGAAGTCATTTAACCAACTGAGCATTCCAGCGCCTCCAAAATTTTTTTTTATAAAAGTAACATTCAGGGGTGCCTGCACAGTTCAATCAGTCAAGCATTTGACTCTTGATTTCAGCTCAGGTCTTGATCTCAGGGTCGTGAGTTCAAATCCCCACACTGGGCTCCACGACAGGAGCAGAGCTTACTTAAAAAAAAAAAAAAAAAAAAGTCAAATTCATATTAGGAGACAAAAAACAGAATCATAAAATGTCAGTTAAAACCAGACAAGGAAAAATGAAACAGTGAAGGCAGAAAAAGAATGGAAAACAAAAAGGAAACAAAGAATAAAGGCAAAGATTAGAAAACAGTAACTATCCGACTGTATCAGTAACATCAATGGTCTAAATAAACTAATTAAAAGATTATCAGAATGGGTAAAAGAAAAAAAAAAGACCAAACCTAAGTTGGGTCTACAAAATATATATTTTCTACAATAAACCATTTTTATTCTTTTTCCTCCCCCATTTCCATCTACAAAAACATTTCCATGCTCATTACCCTCCAGCCCCACAGGGACCTCTTATTTGACTAGGAGCTCATGGACCCAGCAGGATCCCAGCTGCCCTGGCCTGGGATGGCTATCAAGATCCTCTGAGAACAAACTCCATTATCCCTTGAGATTTGGGGTCATGGGGTTGAGCTCCACTGTTTTGGAATGGAATGGACTCCTTTACCCCACAGGAACCCTACAAGTCTCTGCTTGTGGCAAAAGTGCTGAGTACAGCCCACCCTGAAACAGGAGATGGAGCCAGGATTAGTTCTAGAATGCTAGAGACTACTCTCGTCCCCTGCTTTGGACCTCCCACCTGGGGCCTTTAGGATTTCCATCTGGGCCTGGGTGTGGTGGGGAAGCCCTAGGCCAGCCAGCCATTTCCCTAAAACTATGGGAGCCCAACCCTGCTCTACTGCTGCCAAGAGGGAAAGATCCTATAAAAGGGTAACCTTTTGCAACCCTGTGCGGCTAGCCTCATCAGGGCTTCTATGAGATACCAGTGTCCCTGATGGGAGTGCTCTGCCCTGCTTATGATAAACCAACTTCTAATATAAAGACACAGATAGATTAAAGACACAGATAGATTAAAAGTGAAGACAAAAGATACACCATGCTAACACTAATCCAAAAAAGATGGAGTAGCTTTAATAATTTCAGACAAAGCACACTTTATAGCAAGGAACACTATCAGAAATAAAGAGAGCACTACATAATGACAACCGAGTCAATTTCCAATAAAGCATAATATTCCCTAACATGTATAGCCTAACAAAAGAGCATCAAAATACATGAGGCAAAAACTGATAGACCTGCAAGAAGAAATGGATGAATTCAATATTATAGTTGGAGATTTCCATACCCCTCAATCAGGAATTGACAGATACAGCTGGCCCAAAAAAAAAAAAAAAAATCATTAAGGACATCATAGCTCAGCTGAACACCACCATCAGTCAACTGATCTATAGAAAACTTCACCTAGTGAGAGCAGAGGACACATTCTTTTCAAGTTCACATAAACATTCACCTAGACAGACCACATTCTGGGCCATAAATTACATCTAAACAAATTTAAAAGAATTGAAATCATACAAAGTACCCTCATACACACAAAGGAATTAAACTAGAAATAAATACCAGAAAGATGACAGGAAAACTCCAAAATACTTGGAAATGAAAAACACTTCTAAATGACACATGAGTCAAAGAAGTCTCAAGAGAAATTTAAAATATTTGAATGAATAAAAAAAGGAAATACAATTTATATTGAAAGCTGTAGGATCCAGCAAAAAGCAGTGCTTATAAGGATATTTAGACTGACTGCATATATTAGAAAAGAAGAAATCAATAATCTAGGCTTCCAGTTTAGGAGACTGGAAAAGGGCAAATAAAATATAAACTATGTAGAAGGAAAGAATAAAAATTAGGGCAGAAATCAATGAAACTGGTAACAGGTTACCAATCAAAACCAAAAGTGGGTTCTTTGAAGAGAGCAATACAATTGATAAATTTCTGGCCAGGTTAACAAAAAACAAAGAAAAAATACAAATTGTTAATATCAGAAATGAAAGTGGGGTCAACACTGCTGATTCTGGGCACATTAAAAAGGTGATAAGGAAGTATTATGTACAACTCCATGCCCACAAATTTGATAACCTAGATAAACTGGACCAATGCCTTGAAAAACACAATCTACCAAATCCCCTGCAATGAGAAATAACCTGAAAAGTCCTATAGCTATTCAAGAAACTGAATTAACAATTAACAGCCTTCTAAAACAGGAAGGACAGATGAATTTTACCGAACATTTAGGGAAGAAATTATACTAGATTAACTCCCTAGACAATATTTCCAAAAAACTGAAGCAGAGAAAATACTAATTCATCTAAAGGCCTGCATTACCCTAATACCCAAACCAGACAAAGATATTATAAGAAAGGAAAACTACAGACTAGTATTTCTCATGAACATAGATGCAAAAATCCTCAAGAAAATAAAAGCAAATCAAATCCAATAATGTGTTTAAAAAATACTATACACTATAACCAAGTAGAACTTATTCTATGCATACAAGGCTTTCAACATTTGAAAATCAATTAATGTAATTTATTGTAGCAACCGACTAAGGAAGAAAAATCATATAATCATATTATTATATGCAGAAAAAGCGTCTAACAAAATCCAACGATCGTGCATGATAAAAACTTTCAGCCAACTACAAATAGAGGGGAACTTCCTCAACTTGGTAAGAATCCTATCTACAAAAACCTAGAGCTAACACCATACTTAATGGTGAGAAACTATATACTTTCCCACTACAAGCAAGAATGAAGCAAGGATGTCCAATCTCACCACTCCTATTCAAATTATGCTAGAAGTTCTAACTAATGTAGCGAGGTAAGAAAGGGAAATAAAAAGTATACAGGTTGGGAAAGAAGAAACAAAACTGTCTTTGTTCACACATGACATGACTGTCTATATAAAAAATCCCAAAGAATCAACTAAAAAATCCTAAAACAAATAAGGAATCATACCAAGGTTGCGAGATATAAGGCTAATACACAGAAATCAACCATTTTATTATATATCAGCAATGAATAACTAGAGTATGAAATGTAACACCATTTACGCCACCAGCACTAAAATAATAACCTAGGTATAAATCTAATAAAATGCATATACACAAGATCTGTAAGGAAATCTATAAAATTCTTATAAAAAGAAATCAAAGAAGGGGAGCCTGGGGTTCTCAGTCAGTTAAATGCCCAACTCTTGATTTCAGCTCAGGTCATGATCTCAGGTTTATGAGATCACTGGGCATGGAGGCTTAAGATTCTCTCCCTCTCCTTCTAGCCCTTCCACTACCCCCCCAATAAAAATCAAAGCAGACCTAAATAAATTGAGAGATTCTCTGTGCATGGGTAAGAAGACTCAATAATGCCAAGATCTCAGTCCTTCCCAACTTAATCTAAGTTCAATACACTCCCAATCAAAAACCCAAGCAAGTTATTTTGTGGATGCCAATAGTCAGATTCTAAAGTTTATATGAAGAGGCAAAAAACTCCAAAGAGCCAACACATTACTGAAAGACAACCACAAAGTCAGAAGACGACCACCACCTATCTTTAGGACCTGGCAAGTAAGCATATAAAAAGGTGCTCAAAATCATATGTCACTAGAAAACTGTAAATTAAAACCACAAGATACCACTACACACCTATTATAATAGTGAAGATTCAAAGTGCTGACAACATCAAATCCAGATGAGGATGTAGAGCAAAAGGAACTCTCATTCATTGTGGTGGGAATGCAAAAGGATACAGACATTTTGGAAAACAGTTCAGCAGTCTCTTATAAAACTAATCATACTCTTACCATGACACAGAAATTGTGCTCCTTGGTATTTACCCAAATGAGTCAAAAACTTAGGTTCCACACAAAAACCTGTACACAGATGTTTCTAGCAAGGTTTATTCATAATTACCAAAACTCAGAAGCAACCAAGACGTCCTTCAATAGAAGAATAGATAAACAAACTCTGGTACATCCATACAATGGAATATTACTTAGTAGAAAAAAGACATTAGCTAACAAGGCACAAAAAGATACAGAGAAACTTTCAGTGCATTTTGCTAAGTGAAAGAACCCAACTTTGAAATGGCTACATATAGTATGATTTCAACTATATGATATTCTGGAAAAGGCTAAGATTAGTGGTTGCCAGGCATTCAGGAAAAGGGACAGAGGAATGAATAGGTGGAGTACAGGGTGGGTTTTAGGGCAATCCAACTATTCTGTATGACAGTGTAATGGTGGAATCATGTCATTTTATACTTGTCAAAACCCATATGGGGCATAACATAGAGAGTGAAAACAAGGTAAACTATGAACTTTTGATAATAATAATGTACTAATACTGGATGAAGGTCATCTCTATGAAATGGTATGGAATGATTTCCAAGATTTACTGTTAAGTGAAAAGCAGAGTGGAAGAGTACCAACAGTATTTTCTTATCTCTTACATTTTTTTATGTAAGAAAGAAGAAATAAAGGGTAAAGTACATGTACGTGATCATTTGTGCAAAAAGAAACAGGAAAAATATACCCAAACTCAACAAATGATGTTAGAACTGGACATTTATATGCAAATAATGAAGTTGGACCCCTTCTGGCCACCAAAACCAAAAATTAACTTAAAGTACATTATAAGGTACAATTTAAAGCACAAATAAAAATATAAAAAATAGTTTATTCAGACTCCATGAAATTTAAAACCATTTGTGCACAAAAAGACATCATCAAGAAAGCAAAGACATTCACCAACTCATGGAATGAAAGAAAATGTTCACAAATCACATACTGATTAAGAGTCCTATGTAAGATACATAACGAATGTAGGTATACATAAATAATGCAATGCTAAAAAGATAAATAACCCAATTAAAAATGGGCAAAAGAGAGTCACTTGGGTGACTCAGTTAAGTTCTGACTCTTGATTTCACCTCAGGTCATGATCTCAGGGTCATGAGATCAAGCCCCATGTCGGGATCCACAATGGGCATGGGGCCTCCATGAGATTCTCTCTCCCCCTCTCCCTACCCACTCACCCTCACTCTCTCTCTCTCACAAGAAAAAAAAAAGGGGGGGGGCAAAAAAAAAACCCATATATATATATATGGGGTTTTTTTGCCCCCTTTATATATATATATATATACACACACACACATACATTTTTATATATACATACATTTTATATATATATACATATATATATATATATATGTGTGTCCAATAAACACAGGAAAAGATTGTGCTAAACATCATCCAGCAATTAGAGAAATGTAAATGAAAACCACAATGATATAGCACTGTATACCTACTAGGATGGCTAAAATAAAACAGACAAAAGATGTGTTGGTGAGGATAAAGAACCAGAGCCCTCATAAACTGCTGGTGGGAATATAAAAAGATGTAGCCATGTTGCAAAATAACTTAGCAACTCCTCAAGAAGTTAAACAAAATTACCACATGACCCAGCAGTACCACTTCTAGGTGTATAGGCACAAATATTCATATCAACATTATTAATAATAGCCAAAAAATATAAACAATTCAAATAATCATTTAGGATAAATAAAATGCAGTAATCATACAATACAATATTTTCAGTAATAAAAAGGAACAAACTATTGATACATGATATACATGGATGAACCCTGAAATTATTCTAAGTGAAAGAAACCAGTCACTAATCACCATATAGTAAGACTCCATTTATACGAAATGTCTTCAGTAGGCAAACAGAGAGAGGCAGAAGGTAGATTAGGGGTTCCCAGAGCGGAGGTAGAGTAGGAGTCCAGGGCAGGTGGAAAAGGAATAAGAGGGGAGAGGAGTTCCAGAAGAATAGGGAGTGACTGCTAACAAGTACGGGTTTCTTTTGGGGGTAATGAAAATGTTCAAAACTTAGATATCACATGATGGTGGTTAGGAATACACTAAAACCACTGAATTGAACACTCAGGGTGAACTGTATAGTACATGAATTATATCACAATAAATGAGGAAAAGGAGGAGGGGAGGAGGACCACCCAGAATAATGAAACTAGTTACAGTCAGGTGTTGGGTGGAACAAAGGGAAAAGGATCCAGAGGTGGGAACATGATAGATGAGATGGAAGAAATACACTATTTTTTTTTTCTTTCTTAAGAACAAGAGCAAGGTGAGAGAGAATCTCAAGCAGGCTCCATGCCCAGCACAAAGCCCTATACAGAGCTTGATCTCACAACCCTGAGATCATGACCTGAGCTGAAATCAACAGTCAGACACTTAACGAACTGAGCCACCCAAGTGCGCCAAGGAAATATACTTTTTTTTTCCTTTAAGATTTATTTATTTATTTATTTGACAGACAGAGATTACAAGGAGGCAGAGAGAGAGGAGGAAGCAGGCTCCCTGCTGAGCCAAGAGCCCGATACAGGGCTCAATCCTAGGACCCTGGGATCATGACCAGAGCCGAAGGCAGAGGCTTTAACCCACTAAGCCACCCAGGCGCCCCAAGGAAATATACTTTTTAAAAAACTAGTTCTTACTTGGGAAATCACATTACAATTTCATTAACTTTTAAGTTAATTAATTCAATGAGAATGGAGAAGTATTTTCTAAAGCAAAACACAATAAAAAGAAATAAAGCTGTGTTTTGAATTAAAAATATAACCACACTGAATGCTAAAAATAATGGAAAAGTTTTTGATAAAGAATAGGATATTTACATACATATACATACATTTATATGATGCAGTGAGTATAGATGCAGTGAGTATAGAATCACTTTGGTATTCCTGCCAGAAATTCATAATCTGAACCTATTCATGAGGAAACAACAGACTAACTGAAATTGAGGAACACTCTCCAAAACTATCAAGGTCATGAAAAACAAAGAAAGACCAAAGAACTCTATCAGGTTAAAAGGGAGTGAAGAGATAGAACAGTTAAATGAAACATATGACCCTGGACCAGATACTGATTTTTTGTTTTTAAGTACCTTTTTGCTAGAAATGAAATTATTAGCATAACTAGAGAAAAATGAATTAGATCTATAGATTAAGGAACAGTACTGTATCAATGTTAATTTCCTGCTTTGATAAACTGAACTACAGTTACCTAGGAAAATATCCCTGTTTTCAAAAAATACACACTTAAGTGTTTACAGGTAAGGGGGCGTCATGGGTAATGTTAAGAAAAAAGTGACATAGAGAGCAAAAGAAAATGATAAAGCATATATGATAAAAGTCACCACTTGGGGAATCTTGGTGAAAGGTATATAGCAAGGGCGCCTGGGTGGCTCAGTGGGTTAAAGCATATGCCTTTGGCTTAGGTCATTGATCCCAGGGTCCTGGGATTGAGCCCTGCATCAGGCTCTCCGCTCAGCGGGGAGCTTGCTTCCCCCTCTCTCTCTGCCTGCCTCTCTGCCTACTTGTGATCTCTGTCTGTCAAGAAAAAGAAAAAAAAAAAGGTATATGGCAATTCTTTGTACTACTTTTGCAACTTTCCTATAAATCTGAAATTATTTCAAAATCACTACTCTTTTTTAAATAGAAATAATGATTCCATAATATACCTCCTGTTAGAACCTTAGTACCAAAGATGGTACCTATATCAAAAGGTTATTTACAAATAACCTCAGTGAATAAATGAGAAAGGTCGAATCTTCCTAATGGAATTCCAAATAATGTGAGAGGAATAAAGAAACAGAAAATCATCATTAAAATACAGTAATAATTGCTGCAGCCAAAATCTACCAAAGAATTTAAAATCAGTGGTAGAAACTTGAAAGAAAAACAGGATATTTACACAACCTAAAGTTATCTCCCCTCCAAAATTTATTACTTCTATGGTGACTTGAACATATGTCCACAAATTCTTTGATACTCCTCCCTCCAGTATATGGAACTGAACTCCCCCCTCCATGAGTGTATGTTGGACTTAGTGACTAGCTGCTAACAAGTTGAGTATAGAAAAGAATAAACAGGGGCACCTGCATGGTTCAGTTGATTGGGTGACTGCCTATACATTACCCTACCTTTATTAGGGTAAATTTATTTACCCTAATCAGGTCACGATCCTAGGGTCCTGGGATCGAGCCCCACATGGGATTCCCTGCTCCTCGGGGAGCCTGCTTCTCCCTCTCCCTCAGCCTGCTGCTCCCCCTGCCGGTGCCCTCTCTCTCTCTCAAATAAATAAAACCTCAAAAAAAAAAAAGAAAGAAAGAAAAAGCAAAACCAGTAACCTGCACTGAGAAATCTGTCAGACTACCTTAACCACATGATCAAAATGACCACCACCAAAAATAACTCACACTGCTACCATGTGCCCTCTGATACGATGTGATGAGGGCACTTCACGTCTGTGGCATCTTCCCCAAGTCCATAATCCAGGGTAATCATTAGAAAAATATCAAACCCAATTTGAGGGACATTCTACAAAATACTATTCAGCACTCTTCAAAACTATTAAAGTCATGAAAACCAAGGAAAGGCTGATAAACTGCCATAGATTAGAGAGGCTAAGATGTGACAACTAAATGCCGTATGGTATCCTGGATTATATCCTCAAACAAAAAAAGATTATTAGTGGAAAAACTAGTGAAATCCAAATAAGTCTGTAGTTTGGCCTAACAGTAGTGCATTAACATTAATCTCTTAGTTTTGATAAATGGCCATGGTAAATTTATTTACCCTAATTTTATCCAAAGGAAGCTGGGTCAAGAGTATACAGGAATTCTCTGTACTATCTTTGCAACTCTTCTGTAAACCTAAAATAATTTTAATAAAAAGATTTTTAAAATAAATGAATTAACCAATTTTTAAAAGATTATTCTGTAAATTAGAGCACACTTCAATTTATAGCTGAACCATTAAACTCAATTTCTAAACTGACTTATTGCATGAACAAACTCAGTTTCAATTAAGTTATTTTGAGATATCGTATTACTACATACTCATTGCATTTAATGATTTTTGGAGGGAGAGAGAAAAGAATGAAAGATAACAAGGAAACTGTTTTGTGGGATAACAAGATTTTGGAATGATTGGAAAAACACTAGTAAAATAAAATAAGGGTAGTTTTAAAAGATTAAAATTACCATATTAACAGTATTCTAAACAAACGGGAAATCTGGAAGGTTCCCTTTAGGAGTATAACCACAGCAATAACAGAAACAAAGGATCAGAAGGGGCGAGGAAAGTGTTAAGGGCTATCATAAAAGCCTATAACACAGGTTCCCAAGCTTTCTGGGTTTACAAAGCCTTTAATGTGTCAATAACCTTGTGGACCTTTTTCCACAGGCTAAAGGTCCAAACAACTTAAGAAGAATGTATATCCTAACAACTTGGCATCTATGCTGGGCACTGCATAGCTTCTCAAATCTCAGGGGACACTGCCTTCCTCCTTCCCTGTTCCATATATATTTTCACATGGTACTTGCTCTTCAAAATAGCAACTGCCAAAACTCAGCTTTGTAAAAATATGCTATCAATGAAAGGAATATAGCAATCTAATTTTGAAAATGAACTACCTCAAGCTAGTAGTTTGTGTGGTTTCCAAAAGATGTTGCCGTATTTCCCTCAAAATTTTTAAGCATCCTTTGACATACCTATAGAGTTCTCTCCAGTGCCTTTAAGGCTCCACAGTGCAGTTTGGGAACCATGACTTTGGCAAAAGACAACAAAGGATGCCACCAAGGAAGCAGCAACAAAAAAACTGGAGGGAGAAAAAAGGTATGCCTCAGAGAAAAAAAAAATCCGCAGACCCAGAAATGTTGCCTGGAAGTATAACAAGAGTGCAAACACTTGAGCAGTTTCAAAACTTTAAAAAAACAAAACAAAACAAAAATTATTGTATTTTTATTTTTAACTATCCCCCAACAGTGCTTGCTTCTATGGACAAGAACAAACTTCTCTTTTTTTAAATGAACGAATAAACCTGTTCAAATGTTTATACTAATTTGATAGTTTTATATGTGACATAGCTAAACCTACATTACTCTCACTTGTAACATATATGCATACACACGTATTACAAAAATGGCTGGAAAAAAAAGAAACAAAATTGAATTCAAATTTTCAATTCAATAAATGTTTCTTGAGTACTAATAGGAATTGCCATGCAGCACCCACCAAAGCCGTACCTCAGACTGATACAAGAGAAAGAATCATATACAATAGTTCAAAAACCTGGCTTGATGAAGGAGTTTAAATGATCAGGGGACTTCTAAAATGACAGAATTGCCAGCACCATTCCACACCTACAAGCTCAGGCTTTCTAATGGACATGGAAATCTCTACATCTGCAGAGTACTCCAAAGATTCTGACATCAGCTAGTCTAAGAGGAGATAACTAAACCAACACTGACCAGTAAAACTTTTCATGATGATGGAAATGATCCATGTTTGCACTGTCCAGGAGAGTAGCCCCTAACCACATGTTGCTAGTGACACTTGTAGTGTGTGTGACTAATGAGACTGAAACACTAAATTCTTAATTTCATCTAATTTAAGGTAATTTAAGTTTAGATGAGAATAGCCACATGTGGTTACTTGCTTCTGTACTAGAAAGCACAGAATTTGATTTATGTTAAATACCCATTCTTCTAGATTATCCAAGTTGTACCTCTGATTTAAATTAGATGATCGGGGCACCTGGGTGGCTCAGTAGGCTAAGCTTCTGACATAGGCTCAAGTCATGATCTCAGGGTCCTGGGTTAGAGCCCTGGATCAGGCTCTCTGGTCTTTCCTCTCTCTCTCTGCCTTCCTCTCTGCCTACTTGTGATCTCTGTCTGTCAAATAAAAAAATAAAATCTTAAATAAATAAACAAATAAGATGATCAGAAAACTAGGTAAACTTTATCCAATTTTACAGTCTGAGTCTTTTATAGTTGGAGACTTTATCCAATGTCAAACTTTTTCTTTCCTCACAATAAAAGTCCTCTTTGAATTAGTCCTAAGAAAAGTCTCTGCAAAAAAATTTGGATATTTTCTTTAGCCAGAAGAAATTTACCTGAGCCAATGTGCTTCCCTTTTTGCCTCAGCTGCCAGTAAACTCAGAACCAAGTCCCGTGTCCAGTGGTAACTCCTTCTAAGTATCTAGTAACATGCACTCTCTGCTCCTCTAAGACTATCTCTGTTCTATTTATATACCTAAATTAGTCAACATAATGTTATTTTAAATTCTTAAGTGGACAAACTCTTTTGGACATAGGCAGAGTATCAACTTTTAAAGTGATAACTTCTTTGATTAAAGTCAATGTTTTTACTGTTAACTGAGCTTTAAAGTCAACTTTTTAAGTGTTTTCTCATTTAAAAAGTACTTTTAAAATAACAACACTGGGGTTAATAACAAAAAGAAATATTTTAATAGAACAAATTTACTAAAGAAAATCTTTAAGTACCAGTTAACAAAGCTGCCTAAAAATATCACTATAACAGCGATTAAATAAGACAAACATAAACGAACATCCTGTTGTAATTCTATATGAACATCCCTATTGAGCATTCAATTGAAAAAGCTTGTGCAACTTTTCTTCAGAACATTGGACTATTTTTATATCATGCAGTAAACTACTTCAGTGGCTCTTTTGTTGAAATTTCCCACAAAATTAGAACAAACACATTTGATACATCAATAGCACATTTCTAAAGATGCCTAAAGTCCCTGAGCATCTAGTTGCAAAACTAACATCAAACTAACCTACATTATAAGAGTAGAATCTCTTCACATAATCCCTTAAAATTTCATTTTAAAAAAATCAACCTTTAAAATACATACACCAAAACTTGATACCAAATTAAAGAAAGGGAATTTCACATTACTGAAAGATATAATGTACTAAATGGGTTCATTAAAAAAAAAAATCATGATAGGAAAAAATTGTTTATAAAAAATTGTCATAAAGAAATGTATCATAGGGCGCCTGGGTGGCTCAGTGGGTTAAGCCGCTGCCTTCGGCTCAGGTCACGATCTCAGGGTCCTGGGATCGAGGCCCGCATCGGGCTCTCTGCTCAGTAGGGAGCCTGCTTCCTCCTCTCTCTCTGCCTGCCTCTCTGCCTGCTTGTGATCTCTCTCTGTCAAATAAATAAATAAAATCTTTAAAAAAAAAAAAAAGAAAGAAATGTATCATAAATATCATATATAGTCACCTTAGGATACACACACAAATGCTAGCAAATAAATTCTATTTTGGAAGAATTCAATTAGTCTCCTTAACCAACTTACTTACTTGAAGTGATTAAAAAGTAAACAAAGTTATAAAACCATATGAATGACTAATCTCCAGAAGCAATAATATGTCGTCCGTCCCTTTCCCCAAAAGCCAAAGTACTGCCAAAACTTGGTTAATTTCAGCACAGTGCTTCTTGCCAGCATGCTCCCTGGTTTACTTCCACCTCTCGGGTCACTCCAAACTTCTGTGCTAGTTTGTCTTTCTCTAACACTCTTAAATGTTGCAGTTACATTTTCAGTGTTCTTGCTTTTTCTACCTTATTGTCTAAATAGTTCTCTTCATCACTTATCACTTAAATAATCAAATAATTTACAAGTGTTACAATGGGTAACATTTATTGAGTGCTTACTATATATCAGGCACTATTCTACCCACTTTACAGGTAATTATTTAATTGTCAAAACAACTTTATGCTGGAAGCACTGTTACTATCATCACCATTTTACAGATACAGTACTAAGAGGTTAAGTAGTTTGTCTAAGGTCGCACAGACAGAAAATATGTATTTTTGTACATACACAGATATAAATGTTCCTTAAAGCTATTGTAAAGTTTCTTTCGGGGTGCCTGGGTGGCTCAGTCAGTTAAGCATCTGCCTTCAGCTCAGGTCATGATCCCAGTGATCTTGGGATGGAGCCGCGTACAGCTCCCTGCTCAGCAGGGAATCTGCTTCTCTCTCCTTCTGCTCCTCCTTCCCACTCATGCTCTTACTCTCAAATAAATAAATTAATTATTTTAAATAAACAAATAAATTAAAAGCTGCTTTCTCTAGGGCTGAAAGGCAGGCACAATGGGCTCTCCTCTAGGTCTGTTTTGTTTTGTTTAAGTAGGCTCCACACCCCATGCGTGTTCAAGCAGGGGTGAGGGGGTGGGGGGAGGGCGTTTGAACTCACACCCTGAGATCAAGAGTCCGATACTGAACAGACTGAGCCACCCAGGTGCCCCTAGGCTCTCCTCTATTCTTACCCAGTTAGACTACAAATTAAACTGAAAGTCTGTAGGTTGGGCATAGTGAAGAGTAAAAGGTACTAGACTCTCGATTCCACAAACACTAGCTTCAAGTAACTCTAAGATTTAGAGCAGAGGCCAGTAAACATTCTTAAAAGGACAGATAGTAAATATCTTAAACTCTGCAGCGACCCAGTCTATGTAGCAACTATTGAACTCTGCCATTTTAGTGTGACAGCAGCTACAAACAAATGGACATGGCCAAATTCCAATAAAACTTTATTTACAAAAGAAACAGCTTGGACCAGGCCAAAGTTTGCCAACAATCTAGAGGCATACTGAATCTGGTGTGGAGGAAATCGTGATATAAGTATTACAATATCGAATTACAGCATTCAGGGGCTTCACTATTTTCCTTAAAAACCGACTATAATTGAACTTTTGTACAGCTGAATTTCACATGAAATAAATATTTAAAATCTAGACAAAATACTACATGTAACAATTCCAGTTTAAAAAAAAATAATTCCATAAAACACTAACTTTTATAAAATTACTAACAAAGTAACATATCAATTTATTACCTACTAAAATTAAATCTACCTTTGACAATTCATCAAATGGAAAAGATAATTCGGCTATTTCCTTTCAAGGAATAAGGTGTTTAAGATTCAGATTACTTGTAACAGGAAGTTCTACAAAGTAAAACTTTCTGCCCTATCCCCTCATTCAATAAGATTTTAGCACCTGACTATCTACACCATTTTTCCTCTTATTATTCTTGGCAACTTCAAGAGCCACAAAGATAATCTGTCCCACACTTCAGCCTATAAATTCCTTGGCCAACCTTTTCACTCCCCAAAATCTTTTCCTCCATTCCATCTCAACCGCCAATTGCCATTGTTATACCCAAACTAGCTGAGTTACAGTCTGATAGTACAAAAGATGACCCATTCAAATATAGGAAAAAATTCTACTTAATTAAAAAAAAGTAAGGCATACTCCTATTTAATGTATATGGCACAATTAAAAACACATTGAGGAAGTGTGTTCATTTTTTCATTAATTTTTTTTAAGATTTTATTTTTAAGTACCCAAGTAGAGCTGGAACTTATAACACTGAGAAGAAGAGTCGCATGCTCTACCAACTGAGCCAGCCAGGTGCCCCATGTGCTTATTTTTTTAACCTGGTAAGTAAATGTGATCCAAAGGAGACCACCACCTTTACCTTGTCATTATACCATTAACCACATCCTCCAGAAATGAACAATTCACTCTGACTCCTACCTCTATTCCGAGCTCTTTTCACTCTGGTAAACCAACCCCACCAACTATTCAACCTCTTTAACATATCAAAATCATTGTTCTCTTCACTTTTTCATTGACCATCCTAACTTTCAAGTCCTTATTTTCCTCCTTTCCCATCTCATACTCCATGGTTCATCACTATAATCAGTCCCGTGCATTCACTTTCAATTTCCCTGCCCTTCTTCCTCTCAGTTATACACTTCTGAAGAAAAAACATCCCTGGTTACATCCAACTCTGCCTATTTTATGCCTGCACCCAAACAAGGAACAGAGCTGAATTAAAATTTACAGACTTGCTGGTTGCATTCACTTTAAATTTACGACCACAAACTTAAGAAGGTCCTCAGCACTACTCATCCTTCTGCATTTCCCCAGTCAATTCTTGTTTTGACAATTTAATACCTCCTCTCTCCTCAATACTTCGACACCTCATTCTGTCACCTCTCCCTTGGCTGATGACCTCTAATGTTATTTCCATGAGAAAACAGAAGCCAAGAGAAGAGAATATCCACACCCTCATGCACCAAATCTACCAACTTAGCCTGCTTCTCTGCCCATGTCATCTGCCTCAATCAATTGTCCCTGCTTCTACTTAAGTTCAACCTTTCCACTTGTGTACTAAATCCTGTTCCTGTTCTCTTATTCAAATACTTTTCTCCTGAAGTTACCTCCTCTCTCAGCACATCATTAATTTTTACCTATTTTCTATTTCCATCAGCATTTCAATGTGCTGCCATCTCTTCTGTGTGAAATATATACATTGACCCTTTGTCTCTCTCTAGCTACTACCTAGTTCTCTAGTTTGTAGCAAAATTCTCTATGAAAAGTATCTATACTGACCATATTCACCACCTTCCCTCTAACCCAATCTAATCATGCTTTGATCCCCACCTCTCCACTGAAACCATTTCTCAAAGTCACCAGCCCTTTCCACCCTGCCAAATCCACTGTCATCTTGCTCAGCCTCTCAACAGTATGTGACACAGTTAAGCACCTCTTTCCTGAAACATTGTACACTTGGTTCCTTGGAGAATACACTCTCCTAATTTTTCTCCTTACACTACGGCTTTTCAGTCGTCTTTGCTGGCTCTTCCACTTCTTCCCTACCTCTATTATGTTGAAGTATCCCAAGGCTCAGTCCTTCATAATCTACTTGACACCCCATGGTCATATATATTCTATCTATATACAAAGAGACTCCAACCCCTTCTCTCCCCTGACCTCGAGACTCTTATAATTAACTGCTTAATTAAGATCTCCATCTGGATGTCCCAAACTTTAAGAAAAGCAAACCAATTCTTGATTTCCCTCTCACAACAAACCTTCTCTTCTCCAGGTGTTCCCCTCCATGCAATTCACACTGCATTCACCTGCTTGTTTAGCAATCTCTCACTTTACCACCTATCTAATCCACCATTGTCTTAGAAACTATAACTTCAAAAACTTTGTTTCCAGTTACATATGTGTATACCTTTGTCAAAACCTACTTAACTATACACTTAAAAGTGATGTATTTTACTGGATGAAAAAGTTTAAGTTACACCTCAGTATAGTGTGGTGGTAGTATGTGTGTTAGCTGCATATTTCTGACCATTTCTCACCACCTTCACCACTACCTCCCTGCTACTTGGACTACTGAAATAGCCTCCTAACTAGTATTCCTGCTCCCATCTTTACTCATGACAATTCATATTCCATAAACTATCCAGAATAATCTTTTTGAGATGTAAATCATATTATATCACTTCCCTGCTCAAACTTCTCCAACTGCTTCCTATGCATTTAA
The DNA here is from genome assembly GCF_020171115.1 of Neogale vison. Lineage (NCBI taxonomy): Eukaryota > Metazoa > Chordata > Mammalia > Carnivora > Mustelidae > Neogale > Neogale vison. Next base: position 84,643,067 of record NC_058098.1, on the reverse strand, counting down.
AATCCAAAAGCCCTTAGCATGACCTCAAGGCCATACATTAACTTATCCCTACCTACTTCTCAGACCTCACCTCTTTATCATATACCCTTTGTTCTAGACTCAATGGCCTTCCAGAAAATCCTAAAACACAATCCTAAAAAACTCTGTATCCAATTATTCTTTAAATGTACTTCAAAAGTAGGTTATTTACATGAAAGATGATGTATCTCATTGTATTAAATGGCCAATAGAGAATGCTTGCTTAAGCCATCCAAACAAGTGGATCTGGATAAGTACTTATGAATGTAATTTGGTCTTCATAAACTGATGTAATACTCAGAGTACATGCAACATTCTAATGTCCACCTGGAAACCTAAATTGGGATCAGTTAGACAGAGCCTGGAATATCATATTAAGGAGTTTATATTTTATCTAACAGGCCAGCATCACAAACTTAAGTACTAGGAAGGTTTTATTGTTGTTGATGTTTTTCACTTTTCAAATCCTGAATCAAAAAGTTTGCAAAGAGGTGTGGAATAATAGAGAAAATGAGGAGTTACTTTCAGGGATACACACACACACACACACACACACACACCCCTTTTGGTACCCCTACAATATTGAGCCATGTGATTGTATTACCTGTTTTTAAAATAAATTATAATTAAGTATTTTTTTTTAAAAAAGGAATTCTTATATGACATGGAAAGATCAGAAACAAATATATTTATGCCTTTTAGGGAAAATTTTATATTACTTTAAATACTTTTTTAATGCTAAAACTGAGAACTAGATGAAATATAAAAAACTAGATTAAATATGTTCAAATAGGCAGATGATACAGACACATACACATTATACACATACAGTATAATATATACTCATACATAATGGTTCATAAATTAGGGAGCTCCTATCAGAAATGAGCTCTGCAACCTAAATTGTAACCAAAACTTGTCAACTTTCAAGTAGTTTCCTTAAATACCTGAATAACCCCTGAGAGTTCATAGAGTGAAGACTTTTCTCAGAATCTGAAAACCCACAAATGATAAAAGAACCAGGTAACAAATAAACTAAGAAAAAGGACCACACCGTCTCTTTCCCGCAAACTCATCTCCGGTGGCCTCATTACTTGCCAACAGCTTTGTCAATTAAGTGATTAATAATTAAATGACTTGGAGACAACAATAAGAGTAGGAAATATAAACCTCTGTCATCTCCATATTTGCTAGAGCCTTAACATGGCAATCAAGGAGTGATAAGGAATAGAAAACCTCGCAGTACAGTGTCCTTCTCTCAGATTAATAAGTCATTCAGGTTTTTGTTCCTGACCTATGTTCTAGAACCACAACAACATGAAAGAATCAGGAAGTGGATTCTATCGAACTAAAGAAACTCACACCCCATCAGCGAGAGCAAAGGTGAAATGCCATAACACAGCTACAGAGACAAGAACTTTGAGAAAGCAGAAGCCCCAAAGCCTCTAATCTATAGAATCCATCCTTCGATCAAAGGTAAAGTACTGTGTTTGTTCATGGCCTAGATCTAAAAAAATATCCTTAAACCCTTACCTTCATCCAGTTATCTGTCATATCCAGGCTCATACCCTATGGCCATGGCAAAAGAACATGGGAAACATTCTCCTCTCCTTAATGACAGAAAGAACACATTCTCCCTTGAAAAACATTTCCTGATTCCCATGACCCTCTTCCATCAACACACTATGCCTTTCCTCAATCTCCTGAGTTTCATCTTCACTCCCTGAGTTTCAAATTCATGCAGAAGTCAGTGTATTTTGAATATACTTTATTCTAGAGTCATGAATGGACACTTGGGAAAGTTGAAAACATTATTTTAAAATACTGCTTCTTAAGCTTTAGTATGCAAACTGGGGATCTTACTAAAATGCAGATTCTAACTCAGTAGGTCTAGGGCATGGTCTGAGAGTCAGCACTTCTAACAGATGGTCCCAGGTGTTGCAAATGCTCCTGCTTCTCAGAAAACATTTTAAGTAGCAAGGTTCTAAAAGGCAATGAAATCTATATTCACAAGTTACCTCCAAAGACACAATACCAATGGAATGCTATCTGTTCTCTCTTCTTAAAGTTTATTTCTTCTTCCCTATACCAGATGTATTTTCTTATCCTCTCAACACTTGTAATTTATCTTCCATGTTATTACTATAAAATTGAAAATTCTAGAACACCCAAATGCTTCTAGTTTTAAAGAAAGATTCTATATTTAAAGAAATATTAAAGAAAGTTTTATCAGAAAGATTCAATTTAACAGGTATACCATAATGGTCATCCCTAAAATTGATCAAACCATCTGTTCAATTGCAATCGAATTAAATTTTCATTCTTGCTTTCACATTGAGATATATTAACAATAACTTACATCTCAAGGGGAAAAGAAATTTCAGTGATATTGCAAACTATGGGGAAGAAATTGATTTGTAACTAAAGATAATCACCTGATATGTTCTATATCCCTTAAAAAAAAAAGATTCAGATTTAACCATCTTTAAGTTGATACTCCCAGTATACTGCCTAGTTAAAAAATATTTGTAATGAGGATATTCCTCTTTTCCTAGTTTGGTTAGTAAGTACCCAGTCTTCCAAACCAGAAACCTGGGAGGTCAATCTAGGCCTTTCCCTCTCTCTCATCCCCATCCTTTCCAGACCCCTGACTGAAGGGAGCCCCCAAGTCCTAACCATTTTGTGTCCTAAGTGTGCCTCTCCATTTCCTGTGCTCTGCCTTAGTCTAAGCCTTTTCCTTCACCTTACCTACCGCAACAGTAGGCAGACGTTGCTGTCTCCAGTCACCCTTTTCACTATGATCCTTACTCCACACTATCATTCAAGTGATTTTTCCAAAATGCAAACCTAATGGATCTTCTGCTCAAAACCTTTCATTATCACCCACAGAATAAAGTCCAAGCCACATATAATAGTACAAGCACATAACTTTCCTTGATTGGAATCCTGCCTGCTGCTCTAACATCATATCCCACTGCCCTGCCCCCATCCTACACTTTAAGCCCCATCAACAAACTGCACTGCTTGAATTTCCAGCACATCCCATGTTATTTAATTCCTCCATACTTTTTGCATAGGCTATTGCTTCAGTCTAGAATAGTCTTCATTTCTTCCCCCTTGGCTTTCTGGCCAACTACTATGAATCTTTCAGAACCCAACTCAGATCCCAGGAAGCCACCCCAAGACCTTCCCCTCCACCCTTAAAGAGTTATTTCCTCCACTGCCAACTTTGTAAGTGATAATGGCATTTATTGGGGATTGAATTACTCATTTAATCTTCACAATAACTCTTCCTATAAAATGGTACCATTATTTCTTTCGCAGACATGGAAACTAAATCATAGAGAAATAAATAAACTGTTTCCAAGGATAACCAACCGTCAAGTTATGGAGACAGATTAAAATCCCTACATCATACACATTTGTATTACTGTACCATGATAAGTGAATTTATTTACATGACTGTCATTACCCTGGACTGTGAGCTCCTTGAGGGTGGGGATTATGTCATATTCAATTCTAAAGCCACAGTGCCTGGTGTAAAGTAGGTAATCAGTGCATGCATTTCATGAATTGCACATAAAATAACATTCCTAACAAGTCCAAGAGCAAAGCATTCAGAAACTGGTTTCCCAATATTCAAATATACTTTAAGAGTTCTAGAATAGAGCAAGGTATTTTTTTCATCTAATAAAAAGCATGTTAAAAAGAGAGCTAATACAGACATGAGATTACAGTCCTTGTGGACAATAAAATGGGACTTATTTCTGCAGTAATAATATTTAAACACTGTAATAAGACAAAACCCAAAGGACCATTTGCTTAACATTAACTCTTTTCCTCTTACTAAATAAGAATTCTTGCTTACCATTCAAGACAGTGAAAAGAAAGCCCTAAATTTACTTTGCTCAAGTAGAAAGAAGCAAATCGTAGGCCAGAACTACTAATTGCTTCCTTAAGTCTGGCCAAGAAATGTATCCCATTAGGCAATTAAAATAAAATACAGTTGCTTGACTAAGCATATTAACAAAAGAATTTCTAAGGTTGTATTATGGACTGGCATTCCATTATTAAAATAACGAAAAATTATTTATTTTAAACCAAGACAAATGAAAAATCAAGAACAAAATAAAATAGATTATCACCACCCCACAAGAATATAGATTTCTATATTATAACTCTATTAAAATGCATGTTACAATAATACATACGCATGTTTACAATATTCAATAGCATTTTCTGTATCTCCTTCAAATTATAAAAAAAAATCAGTTACGCTAACACTAATGATGAAAGACCTCAAGACCAAATCTACTGTACTTAGTAAGCTCTCCGAGTTACACTCCTTTGAGCCATACTCAAGTGCAGTAATTAAAACCCACGGGGATGGTACCAACAGCAAGAGTGCATACCACAATACTTGTTAGAGTAATCTGTTCCCTGCCCAGCCTGTACACACTCGTGCACTACAGAAAGGTGTGTCAGCTGTCAGCTGACTTTAGGCCACAGTGAGTTTAGGCCACAGTAAACTCTACCCCCAGACATGTCTTACCATTTCTTGGTACACTCAACCATCAACTCCTGGTAGGAGGCCACAAACTGGAACTTGGATGCATGTTTTCCCACACGCTGCAGTCTCTTCCAAACTGAAGCCATGATGGTCAGTCACTGGAGCAGTTCTGGGTTAGCAATACAGCAGCTTTAACAAAGCAGAGGGCCCAAAGCAAAGGAGCTTTGCATGTATGTCTGTACTTTAAAAAACTCAACTACAACTTGAAATGATGTTTGGGGTCCATAAGTCTTCGCCCTGTTTCATAGGGTAAATCCCATCTTAGATGAATGGCCCAGTCAAGAACAGTATGATACACATGACAGGATGAATGAGAGGAGGTTCCCTCATGGAGACATCACCATTCCACCTCGGGGACTATATGATGTGTAATCTGGAGGACTGAAAAGCAAAACAAAGAGAGAAAAATATGAGAGAAGCATGAGGAGTGACTACCCACCCATGTTAGATAACACTGCAACAGACAACCTCAGTTCTCCGCATGTTTTTCAAACAATGAAACAAAACACCAACCTCAAAAGCCAGTAACATCAAGGGTGCAAGACATCAAGGAAGAAATTACAATTCACACCGAAGACGTGGAGCAACACATTAGGTAATCAGCATCAACAACAATCGAGAAACGCCAAGTCGGGGCCCTACCTCCCCCCCCTAGCATCACAGAAAGGCGAGCAGAGCGGGAAAGTCTAGGGATGCTGTTTAATGTCCACTGCCAGTCAGAGGGAGGAGTGGAACATTTCAAAATAAACTTTGTTTTTCAGCTGATAAATAATAGCCTCCAGTCCTAGAATATGTGCTTGGAACAAATTAAGGAGCGAGGAGGAATGCTGTTGTTCAGTCGGAAGGGGAAGTGGAGGGAAATCTCAAGGCAAAGGGAGGGCAAGGTCCCGGCTCCAGGCCACTCGGGCTCCCCGCCTTCGCTGCCAGTCGGAGGGAAATGGAAACTCCTGCCTGGGCGTGAAGCAGTGACCAGCGGGGCAAGTGCACCGTGCGGGGTGGGGTGCCTCCCTCCCCCTTTCGAAGGGAACCGTCCGCCGGAGCCTCCTTTCCTCACGCACAGAGCCCACAGACCCCTGCCCCACAGCGGTGGCAGGCGGTGGCTCGCCTGCGGTCCCTGTCAACCCAGGCGATGCCAGAAGACCCCAGCCCTGTCCCCAAGACCCGACCCCGCGGCACGTCCACTCCCGCCCCCTCCTCACACCTCTAATCCCGCTGTCGGGCTCAGTCTGGCCCGGTTCCCTCCTCAGCGCCGCTCCTCCGTCGCCGCCGCAGCAGCAGCCGCCGCCGCCGCCACCAACTCCTCCATCCCCGCCGGAGCCACATGGAACAGCCGAGCCAGCCGCGGCGCTCGCGGGAGCCGGGGTCTGCAGCCCCTCAGGCGGACGGCGCGCCTCACGCCCGCCCCCTCCCGGACGGAGTCGCCCCGCGACCGTCCCCCACCCTACAAAACCCTGCGGGAGCCGCCGCTCAGTGCCCACCACCCCCTCCCCCGCCTTCCTCCTCCGCCACCATCATCATTACCTCCCCCGCCGCACCTCTCACACTAACCCTACCCAAGGCGGCTCAACCTCCGTCCGCCCCGCCGCCATTGGCTCGGCACCACGCGTGCCCCGCCCATCTCGGCGGCCGGGCCTTTCAGTGGTGAGGGCATCTCATTGGTCGACCTGGGTGCCCATAACATAGGCTCCCACCCCTTAGCTCTGGAGGTGTTTTTCCCCCAGCCGGAACGCAGCGCAGTCTACCGTTTAGAAAAAAAAAAAAAAAAAAAAGGAACCCAGCAGGGACGATCCCGCCCACTCTTCTGATTGGCTTGAAGAGGGAAAAGATAGGCGGGAGGAGTAAGGAGTGTTTATAGTGAACGGGACGATGGTTGCTTAAGGTGGATGTCGGTCAAAGGCGCGCTGGGTGCCGGGCGGGGTTTCTGGCTGGAGTCTGAAAGTAGAGCCGGGGCTGGCTTCGGCGCAGCTGTGGATAGCGCGGCTGCTGTGGTTTTCTCTCCTGTAGTCTCCTATCCCCACCTTAGGAGCTGGGTGCGCCTATTCCTGCGCCACTAGCAACCAGGGTGTTTGCGCACGCAGCCTTGGTTTCACCCGGTTTCTCCTGGGGTTTTTTTCCCTTACAAACTGAAGTAATGACCCTGACAACCCACGCCTAGCGTTCAGTCTACTGGTCCTCAACGGGATACAATAAGCTGAGCTAGAAACGAACTGTTCATGGTGCAATTTCTTTTTGTTCTGATTCTTCAGCATTTGTTTATTTTTTCTTGCTTTGCTCTTTTTCCCCTGAAAATTATTCGGGAGTGGCCAGCATATAAAAAGGATGATTCTAGGCAAAGAGGAAGATGAAATAACCTAAGGAGACTGTGAGGGCAGGGACACTTAACATTGTTAAAAAAGGCAGGGATCCTTTTGAGAATATGATGAAAGCTATAGACACTAACGCAAGGAGAGAATTTTATCCTATCATAAAACGCAAAAATCTGCTTTCAGTTTTAGGTGGTTCACAGACCTCTTAGTGTAAAGAGAGCAAAGAATGATTGGGGGGGGGGTGGCGGTCCCATCATTTAAGGAATAAGCGAAGTAAACTGGAAAAAAGACTGAGGAGGAATGGTCAGAGAAGTAGAGCACCCTATAAGCAATCAGCATACAGTTTGAAAAAAAGAGAAGGTAGCTAACATGAAAAGAAAACAAGCAGGTTGGGCCACGGAAACAATTAAGGGCCAATGTTAATCTTGCTAAGGATGGAGAACAGAGTGAATGGACAAAGTAACTGGAAAGTTATCAGGGTCTAGGGAAGGATTCTTTGAAGGACAGGACAGGAGGGCAGTGGTGGGTGAGAGTTGATCCCATCTATACACAAGAGCAAGAGAAAGGAGAGAGAGAGATTGGAGAATCAGGAGAGATGGGAAGACAAAGTTGGAATCCAATATCTAATTCTATTTCCATTTTTAATAAAGTGATCAAAAAATACCCCAAGAACACAATGTGCATTTTACAGAAAAGGACATAGATATCACTTATTTTGCTAAAGTCTTAATTTTTAAATATTAAGATAACCATAATATTTATATTGATTATTATTTTCTGTACATCTTAAGAGTTCTCAAGTGTCCTTCCTGAGTGGTTTACTAAGTCACTACAACTTACACCCATTATGATCTCATATGGTGATATAGTCTGCATCATTAACAGACTTTAAGTGTATGGAGTTTTTAAAAAATGACTAATTTATAAAAATGGTCATAAACTATTTTAATCTAAGTTGCCCTTCAGGAACAATTCGCATGATGATGAGGGTTTTTGCATCCTATTTATTGTTCTTCAGAACTTTTCAAACTTTCTTATGTGGTCAGCTTAGTTTCATATAATACTCTTTCTCATCCTTAAAAAGAAAGAGAGAGAGAGACTTTATTGTAAAGAAACTATCTTAAAAGCAATTAGTTTGGGGCCGCCTGGGTGGCGCCCAGTTAAGCATCCAACTCGGTTTCAGCTCAGGTCATGCTCTCAAAGTGGTGCAGTCCAGCCCCACATCTGGCTCTGTGCTCAGCAGGGAATCTGATTATCTCTCTCCCTCTCCCTCTAGTCCTCCCCCAACACCTGCACCCCAAATGCACTCTCTCTAAATAAATATATCTTAAAAAATAAAAAAAACAATCCGTTTTAAATACATATTTTTTTTGGAGGAGGAGTAAGAAGAACAAGGAGGAGTGTATAGAACCCCTAGAGAATTTTCTCAAGAGACTGATAAAGTTTCGTAAAAGACAGTTTTTCTTTTTAGGGGAAATATTTTTCTTGGATGTAAACTCTTTCATTCTAGCTGCACAGGTAGCTAAGAAGAGGCCGAGGTTCAAAATGAAGTAATTAATGGGGCACCTGGGTGGCTCAGTTGAGTAAGCATCCAACTCCTGATTTCAGCTCAGGTCATGATCTCAGGTCCTGGGATCAAGCCCCATGTCCAGCTCCCCACTCAGCAGGGAGTTGGCTTGGTGCCCTCTCCCTTTGCTCACTCCCTTTAAAGTAAATATATAGTTTTTATTTTTATTTATTTTTATTAATTTTTAAATATTTTATTTATTTGTCAGAGAAAGAGAGAGAGAGCACAAGCAGGCAGAGGCAGAGAGAGAAGCAGGCTCCCCATCAAGCAAGGAGCCTGATGTGGGACTCGACCCAGGACCCTGGGATCAGAACCTGAGCGGAAAGCAGCTGCTTAACTAACTGAGCCACTCACGTGTCCCTAGTTTTTATTTTTTTATTTTTTTCCCCAATTTATTTATTTTCAGAGAAACATTATTCATTATTTTTTCACCACACCCAGTGCTCCATGCAAGCTGTGCCCTCTATAATACCCACGACCTGGTACCCCAACCTCCCACCCCCCCGCCACTTCAAACCCCTCAGACTGTTTTTCAGAGTCCATAGTCTCTCATGGTTCACCTAGTTTTTATTTTTAAATGAAGTAGTTAAGATCAGATTGACATTGTTCTGCCGCTGAGCTCAGATTCAAAGGCTGGCTCCTGGAGGCTGCACCAACTACTTCTTCTCTCAACTTTTTTTTAAAATAATCTGTCTGCTAACTAAATTTATTGAAGAATCTTCCATATATACTATCTTAAGATCTTTTTCATCTGCTTAGTTGAAAATTATTGAAAACCACTTAGTATTGATCATATAAATACTATTAACAGTACATTAAAGATATAATCACTGTTCTCAAAAGAGTTTTCAGAAACAGATGTTCAGCACCCATACAAGAAAATAACACAAATTACTTAACCTCTGTAAGTCTCAGCTTCTTATTCTGTCAAACAAATAACCATGCCTGCCTTTCTAGGATGTTAAGATGGAAGATGTGTAGGCAAAGAACTTAATACATCGTAAACAGTCAATAAATGGTAATTAATAACGTACATCACTGTGTTTGTTTCATAAACAGTCAAGGAAAAAACAACCAGACCTTCAAGAATACTTGGACAATACTTTGTTGCCACTGAATGTAACTACCTTAGGACTAAAGAAAGAGTGCATTTAACATTATTCTTCTCTCCTTGACTCAGTAATTGTCAAGAGTGGAAAACCAATAACTTAAGTGGACTCAAGATTTTATAATAATTACTAAGAATTCACTTACCCTCAGTCTTCATGACCACCTTTCACACAATGTATTAGCTGAGATCTTCTGGCATGCTGGAAGTTACATTTTCCATAAGGCCTCCCCATTCTCTCTACCTACCAGCGTCTATATCCTTCTGACCCATCCCCCACTTCCAAGGGAAACTGCACCCCAAACCCTTTTCTAGTCCCTTATTTTCTCAGGTCTTGATCTTTCACTTCTTTCCATCCCAGGCTTAATCTGTGTGTAATAGGCTCATGGGTGTGTGTTACTTTGATTGTACTCTTCATTTGACCCAGGTGTTGAATGTGAAAATTTATAGATTTTTTATTTAACAGAAGATTTAACATTTAAAATAATTTCAGTTTTGGCTTTAAATATCATCAAGCTTATAGTGAAGATGAAATATGAAGAAACAAGTGGAAAATGCCATCTCAAAACTTCCAATCTTCTTTGCCATGACAATTTTGAAAATATTGAACTTATTTTCCATGAAACAGCTTTGCTAGTCACTGTTTCAGAAACCTCCAAAATGGAGATTCTAGTCTATGAAATGCAACCAAAGGCTTGAATTATGATCATTCCTGGTTATAAAATTTTTATATTTAGGCTTTACAGTTTTGCAGTAAAAATTGTCAGAGGTATTATTGCAGGATTTAACTACTAATAGAACTTATCTGTGCCTTAGTCCTAGTACTAAGATTTACTCCCAATAATAGCACTGCAGGCTTTCACATTATTTTCCAGCTACCATAGCAGTTAGACTGTATACAACACTACTACAATTTTTAACTGCTAATGAAATTATTTCTTTTTTCTTTTTAAGATTTATTTATTTATTTGAGAGAAAGAGAGACACAGTTTGTAGGGAGGGGCAGAGGGAGAGGGAGAGAGAGAATCTCAAGCAGTCTCCATGTGCAGCACAGAGTCCAACGAGGGCTTTTTCTCACCACCCTAAGATCACGACCTGAGCCAGAATCAAGAGTTGGGCACTTAAATGACTGAGCCACCCAGGCATCCTGAAATTATTTCTTTCAAGCCCATAGTAAACAAATTTACTCCTGATGATCCTACATCAATTCTTATGTTCAAAAAAACCAAAAAACAAAAAAAACCTCACTGTGACAAGCTAATACTTCCAAAATATTAACCGATGGTCTCTGTAGCAGCTGTTTTTCCAGGTACTTCTTTTTATCCTATTGGCCTTTCTCCTCCTAGACCCCACCCTAAGACACTCTCAGCATCTCACCCATCCCCATGTAGGCTGGTCTTTGCCCATCGTTTCAGGAAAGGAATATAACAGAATGCAGAGAAACAGGGAATTTCCCCCTGGTTTTTGAGTTCAAAATCCTAGCCCTTTAGGGAGTAATGAAATGGATCCTTGTAGAGACCTACACTGTTCAATAGGATAACCTCTAGCCACAGGTGACTACTGAACACTAGTGTTCAATATGGCTAGTTGAATATGGCTAGCTCAAACTGAGATGTGCTGTAAGTATAAAAGACACACTAATTTCAAAGACTTAACGTAAAAACAGAATGAGATATATCTTATTAAGTAATTGTTATATTGATTATGTGTTGAAATTATAATATTTTGGATACATTGGGTTAAATAAAAGACATTAAAATTAATTTCATCTGTTACTTTGCTTTTTTAATGTGGCTACGGGAAAAATTTAAATTATGGCTCACATTATATTTCTGTTAGATGGTACTTCTAAAGACAAAAGTAAAACTTCCTTCTGTAAAGAAGAGAAATGGATTTCCTGAACTGGAAGGAGAAGAAGAGTTGGGAGGAAAGTATTGAGAACTCGATGCTAGTGGGTCTCTGAGAATAGGACTTACTGCACAATTCTCTATTCTGGCACCAGCTGTGGAGAGGGACAACTGAAGGAGCAGTATCTATCTATGGGATGTAAGAGCTGAGAGAGATAACTTAATGTTCTTTTTTCTTGTTAGGGCCAAAGGGAAGAGGCAAGATCCTAAAGAGAAGAAAAAGTTGAACTGTGTGTCTAGTCCAGCCAAGACTTTAGAGTACAGTTCAACAGAACTTTCTGTGATGAACAAAATATTCTATACCTGGCTGTCAATGTAGTAGACTCTAGCCACTTGGGGCTATTGAGCACTTGAAATGTAACTGAGAAACTAGAGTGTTAATATTTAATCTTAATTAATTTAAATTTAAATAAGCACATGTGGCTGATAGCTACCATAATGGACAGTGAAGACTTACATAGTACCATGAAGGTTCTGGAAACCCAACATGATGATTTCTAGACATCCAAAAGGGTACAGAGACAGCAGAAACCATCAGACCTAGAGGCCTTGCTGATAGGCCAAGATTGACTCAGCAGCAATTTGTGGGGATATATGCCATTGAAGAAGGGTGCAGATTAGAAACTTGGGGGAGCCAGAGTGGTAGAGGAGGAGCAGAGATCGAATACTCTATCACCTTCCTCTGACACCCTGATACTGTGTAAACCCCCTCAGTTTAGATGCAGTCCCTGCCAAATTGACCATGATTATTTTCTGTCACCCCTTGTGAAGTCAGAGCCTAAAAGAGAATTTGAGTTGAGTTATAGAAAAATGAAATTATGCTTCTTGGAAACCTGAATTTTTTTACATTGATATTTGTACCCCCTATATAACCTCAAATAATAATTCTAACAAAATACTTAGCCATTAATATTTATTCTCTTAAAAAACAGCCTTCCTCCCCCCCATCATAGGACCTAAGTTCTATGGTTGACATGAAAGCAAAGAAAAGCTGTATCAGAAAACAATCTTTTGGGACACCTGTGGGGTGCAGTCGATTAAGCGTATGACTCTTGGTTTCAGTTCAGGTCATGATCTCAAGGTCGTGAGATCGAGCCCCAAGTCGGGCTCCATGCTCAATGTGGAGTCTGTTCAAGACTTTTTTTTCCCTGTCCCTCTGACTCCCCCCACCCCAGGCGCGTGCTCACACGCTTCCCCCCCCTCCTCCTCCTTGGGTGAGCACATGCTTTCTTTCAAATCATAAATAAATAAAGAAAAAGGAAAAGAAAACCATCTTTGACCTAAAGAGAGAGTATCCTTTTGTGAAACTGCTTCTGTGCTAGTTTCCCATGAACAAATCTTCACAGTTAGCCATAATGAACATTTGCACATTGAATCTGAGATGACACTAATTTCAGAACCTAATTTATATGCTAAAAACCCAATTTTTCCCAGTGCCATAGCATCTAGGAAAGGCTAATCTGGACCTGGTTGGTGGAGATACAGGAGCATCCTTAACCGCCTTGAAATTCAGATAGAGACGGAAGCAAGTCTATAGAAAGTGTCCTTTAGTGATTCAATAGGCCAGTCTCCTATTGTTAATCTGGAGAAATATGTTGAATGATTAGTAGGCTCAGAAATCTTCAAGAATTATTACAGGCATGGATGATATTCAAAATGTGGATACTCCAAATGTAGCAACAACACCACAAAGACATTAACCATTTGAATGGGTGACATCCATAAACCATTGGCCCCACTATCCAATTGTGGACCAGCTAAATACAACTCTTGACTCTAGAGTATACTTGTGGTCTGTACCACCCTCTCAGTCTGACCTTTCAAATTACTTGAGATAATCTCGGGATGGTGAAGTCCCAGTACACCGAGACTGTGTATGTCAAGATAGGTATAATTATGAGATATTTATACATCACAATAAAGTAGATCATGACCAGAACTATTGCAGCAAAGGTTTGGGTTGGAATTAGGAACCCATTCTGATAAAGTTTTTGCTTAATTCAATATATTTATCTCCTATAATGTTAGTAGGGATTCCTGACCAAAGTCTATTGTTCATTTCCCATGAAATGCTGAGTCTTTGATAAATCGTAAAAAATAAACTGACCTCTGCTTCCTTTATGTTTTCAAAAATTGGAATAGATTCCAGGTAACCAGATAGAGCAACCAGCCAATGTCTTCCTCTGAATAATTCCTGGATATTATATTTAGTGTGAACTAGATAATGAAATTAACATCTTCTGAAATAATAAGGTTAGACATGAGAGGCAAAGAAAAGCAGTAGGAATTCACAGACTGGGAGGGCACTGAATACCCACCATGTGGCATTAAATCAGAGTATTTCCATCTCAAACAGTGAGGAAAAAAACAGCAGCTAACTGAAATCAGGCAGAATCCCACATACGAGGGCACTAAGCATGGGACAAAGGAAGCAGCCTTCTTGCAGGAGCTTGTCCCAGATGAGTTGAGATGGAAATTGAACCCAGGTTTCAGAGAGTAGAACTCATGCACAGTTTGGGCAATCTGCTAAGCAAGCCAAGGTGAATAAAAATTCCAGGGCAAGGGCAATAACATGGGAGCCAGAGAGAGCTGCAATATCATTCCAGATCTCTCTTTTTACAGCAAATTACCCAATTAGTGACAGGGCCTACAAAGAGAAGAACATAGCCTGCTAGCAAAGAAGACGTTGTGAGATCTGCTGGATATTTCTTCATATTTTGTAGCAACTTTTGGATGCTATTTTTAAGTATTCCCAATAATGAATCACTGATATTTTCCTCCAAAGAAAGTCAACTGTTGTGCAAGACTTATGTTTTGTGCCATAGTTCAGTCTTCTCAAGAAATACTGGTATCTTCAACATTTAAAACTATTATATTTTATCCCTGAAATAAATTTAGTCTATTTTAGTTATTAAACATATTGCTAAGCTATACTTGGTGAGAAATAATTATCTGGCATTATCAGTGTCCCATTTCTCATTTCTAAAACTTATATGTGACCACCCTTCCCTGATAACAAGTACTTTTATACTTTGGTGGAGAAAACAAGAATGTTGTACATCTTTCTTCACACAACGCATGCTAAAAATATATATTTAGAGGTCATAACTTGATCATCTTTAGAATATTCACTCTGTCCTCAAATGACCAAAGCAAAAATAGGAAGCCTATTGGTGACTGCTGAACTTCTTTTATTCTTGTAATAACATACTTTCTAGCTACTCAGAGCTACTCTAAACATGCCTCTTCTCCAGCTTTATGCCACAGTTCACAAAATGATCACCCAAATCCTGCAGTTTCTTGTCAGTAATAAATAACTTGTTGAGTCCTTCTTCATATGTCATGCTGGAAAGTGGATGATGAGAGTAACTGCTCATCATCATTGTGTACTATGGATACTTGAAATGCCCAGGAATGTTATTTGGCCAAATAATTTTGCCAATAGTTCATTCTGCTTTCTCTTAATTAATTATTAATTTTCAGCTGATTTTGCGAGCTTTAAGGCAACAATAGAAGTTGTACCTCGCTTTGCTACAGGAAGTATACCTCTGAATAATAGTTTTATTATTTTAATTTTCTTTGATGCTATTTTTAGTAAAAAATCCATTCATGTATTAACACATATCTTGTGAATAACTACCAAGCCCAAAGCCCTGTGCTAAGAATTAGGAATGTAGCACATCAACAGACAACACCCCTGCCCTTGTGGAGCTCACATTCTGCATCGGTTAGAAACAGTTATTTAGGGGCGTCTGGGTGGCCTAGTTAGTTAAGCATCTCCTTGGGCTCAGGTCATGATCCCAGAGTCCTGGAATTAAGCCCAGCATGGAGCTGGGCTCCCTGCTCAACAGGGAGCCTGCTTCTCCCTTTGCTGCTACCCCTTGCTGTGCATTCTCTCTCTCTGTCAAATAAATAAACAAAATCTTTTAAAAAAATAAAATTCTCCCTCAATGGGGATACCTGGGTGGTTCAGTCAGTTAAGCAAGCATCTGACTCTTGATTTCAGCTCAGGTCATGATCTCAGGGTTGTGAGACTGAGCCCGCATCTTGCTCTGGGCTTAGCATGGAAGTCTGCTTGAGATTCTCTCTCTCCCTATCTCTTTGCCTGTGCCTTGTTCATGCTCTTGTGCACTCTAAATAAATTAAATAAATAAATAAAATCTTTTAAAAAATTTTCCCCTAATGTTTTATGTTTTTTTTATAAAAATGATTAAAATTGCATAACTATAGTTATGTACTCTTTAAAATGTTCTCTATCTAAAGGCTTTTCATCTATAACTTTACAAATGATATTGATAAAAATGAAAATTCTCCCTGGAATAAATCCACTCCTAGTATATCTAATGTGTTCTGAACCTGGATCCATTTTGCCTGTGGACACCCTTCATATGGGGAGTGAATGAAGAGTCTTCTTTCACAAAACATTCTAGGAATGTCTTCTGTATGTATTTTATATCATAAAAAGAAGATATTTTATATCATAAAAAGAATTCTTTTTATATCATAAAAAGAAGTTTTCACTGGTACTTTTTATGTGCTTGAATTGCTTTATTCAGATTTAGAACTGTGAATTTCATGGTCCTGTTAGGTATTTTACCCTTCATCCTCTGGTTGGGGCTCACATTGGACTCCCTTCTCATTTTCATATTCTATGTTTTTTTTAAAAACGATTTTTTTAAATTTTATTTATTTATTTGACAGAGAGAAATCACAAGTAGATGGAGAGGCAGGCAGAGAGAGAGAGAGAGGGAAGCAGGCTCCCTGCTGAGCAGAGAGCCCGATGCGGGACTCGATCCGAGGACCCTGAGATCATGACCTGAGCCGAAGGCAGCGGCTTAACCCACAGAGCCACCCAGGCGCCCTCATTTTCATATTCTATATGGAGGATTCTGTTCTCTGCTTCAGTGTCAAGTCAGGTGCCTCAAATATTTGCCAGGTGCCTACCATATGGAAGAAAGTGTTAAATTTTAAAAGTACATCTTAAAAATGCATAAAAACATAAAAAATACACAAAGAAATACATAAATCACAGCTGAAAACCTCAAGAAATTTAAACTTACTTCAGAGGAAAAAAAAGTGTACACATAATAAAAATTGTAAGCTATAGCACATGAAATAGCTTATAAGATAAGAAACGGTCTAAGATAGAATTAAAAGAGATGTTAGAAATCCAATATTGTCCCATAGTCTGAAAAGACTCAAGCCAGTTATGGTGAGGCACACAGAGTAGGATGAGGCTGACACAGAGAACAGTTTAGCGGTGTCACTAACCAAAGTCACTTACCAATGATATCATCCCAGGAGCTCACATAACTTCTCTAGATGGAAGGGAGAAGTTTATTTATACATGGATCTATATACACAACTCCATGTCAGGCCAAGCAGACACAATTCTGGGACAACTGGTAGAAGGAGAATGATTAGGAAAGAGAAGCAATTTCCTCTTAGACTGACAGTTTTAAGGATAACTATTTTATTTTGCTGCCAGAGACCTCTACTAGAACAAGGCCACCTGAGAAAGAAATCAAAACTGAGAAAGCCAAGAAATGAAACCAAGAAAATGTTGGGAAAATGTTAACTTTGCTACCTGGAGGTTAAGAGCTAGAAGGTATACACTCTTAAGATCCCTTCAGCCCTGTTTCTGTGATTTTAAAAAAATTCCTGTGTTTAATAAATGAACACATGTATGTAAAATTGGAAAGAGGTATTTAGAATTTCTCAACAGCTGTTTTCATTGTGATAATCTAGTTTTCATTAGCTTAAAACGGTCCCACCTCCAGTTGGGGCCGTTATTGTTTATATTTTCCTTATGGTGTGCCTTTTATTCCCGTGATTTACTTATTACATAACTGGAAGCCTGTATCTCCTCTACCCCCTTCACCCATTTTTCCCATACCCTATTCCCCCTGCTCTAGCAACCATCAGTTTTTCTTCTTTATTTTTAGGTCTGATTCTGCTTTTTGTTTGTTTACTCATTTTCGTTTTTGTTTTGATTGCAATATGAGTTATTTCACTTAGCATTGTACTTTCTAGGTCCATCCATGTTGTCCCAAATGGCATGATCTCATCCTTCTTTGGGTGGGTTATATATCCTTCTACGGCTACATGATATATGTGTGTGTGTGTGTGTCTCTGTGTGTGTACACATCTTCCTTATCCATTCATTTATCAATAGACTCTTAAGTTGCTTCCATATCTTGGCTATTGCAACCAATGCTGCAATGAACATAGGAGTGCATATATCCTTTTGAATTAGTGTTTTCATTTTCTTTGGATAAATACCCAGTTACTGGAATTACTGGATCATAGGGTTTTCCTATTTTTAATTTTTTTAGGAAACTCCAAACTATTTTCCACAGTGTCTCTACCAGTTTACATTCATTAAGTTTGGGATACTTCTGATTGTATTTAACTAACTTTAATTTTCTGATTGACCAAAAATTGAAAGTTTATAGTGACAATTCCCATGAAGGCATAATGGTGTCTGTTAGGAACATGGAAGATATCATTCCTAAATGTACCAATTCCTAATTCAATTGTTTATACCCAGCTTTAAAGGGGAGAGTAATCATCAGTCAACTGGGGTCATTTTGTAAATTATCTATGACAAATTACAAACAAAGGAAGCATTGATACAACTTATTACTCCTTCTAGAATATATTGTTTATAACTACAATGGCAATCCAGCCCAAAGAGTTCAATCTATTCCACTGTGAATTGCTGAGGTCTTTGAATACTCTTTAGAGAGATACCCAGGATTCACAATGATTTTATTTATTGCACTAGGAAAGGTAAAAGTACAAAAACACCATATACAAAAATTAACACAAAAAAGGATTATCAACCTAAATATTAGCCATTAAAACTATAAAACTGTTAAAAGAGGGGCGCCTGGGTGGCTCAGTGGGTTAAAATCTCTGCCTTCAGCTCAGGTCATGATCTCAGAGTCCTGGGATCGAGCCCCGCATCGGGCTCTCTGCTCAGTGGGGAGCCTGCTTCCTCCTCTCTCTCTCTGCCTGCCTCTCTGGCTACTTGTGATCTCTGTCTGTCAAATAAATTAATAAAAAATCTTTAAAAAAAAAACTGTTAAAAGAAAACAGGAGTAAATCTTTGTGAATTTGGGCTTCGCAATGGCTTTTAAAGATGATAACAAAAGCATGAACATCAAAGAAAAATGGTGCTTTATCAAAACTAAAAACTTTTGTTCTTTAGACACACCATTAAGAAAATTAAAGATTGGGGCATCTGGTTGGTTTAGTTGGTTAAGTGTCTGTCTTTGGCTCCCAGGAACCCAGGGTCCTGGAATCAAGTCCCGAGTCAGGCTCCCTGCTCAGTGGGGAGCCTGTTTCTCCTTCTTCCCACTGCTGCTCGAGCTTTCTCTGTCTCTCATATAAATAAATAAAGTCTTTTAAAAATTTTTTGGGAAAAAAAAAAGAAAGTTAAAGATTGCCAACAAATGGGAGAAAATACTTGCAAATCACGTATTTGATAAGGAGCGTGTGTACTCAACAACAAACAAATACTCCAGTTTAAAAATTGGCAACAGAGGGGCACCTGTGTGGCTCAGAGGGTTAAAGCCTCTGCCTTCGGCTCAGGTGGTGATCCCAGGGTCCTGGGACGGAGCCCCCCATCAGGTTCTCTGCTCAGCAGGGAATCTGCTTCCTCCTCTCTCTGCCTGCCTTTCTTTCTACCTGTAATCTCTGTCTGTCAAATAAATAAATAAAATCTTTAAAATAAATAAATAAATAATACAAACTGGCAACAAATTTAAAGAGTCATTTCTCTAAAAATGACACATAAATGATTATAAGCATATGAAAAGATGCTCAACATCATTTGCCATCAGGGAAATGGAAATGAAAACCATGATGAGAGACCACTTCACGCCCACGAGGATGACTTGAAATCAAGGACAATAACAAGTGCTTGTAAGGGTGCAGCAAAATGGAAGCCCTGATGCATCCCTGATAGGATCTTAATAAGGAACAGCCACTTTGGAAAAAAGTTGTGTAGTTCCTCAAAATGTTAAGCCAAGAGCTATCATATAACTCAGCAATTCCACTCTAAGATATATACAAGACAGAAATGAAAACTCAGGGCTACACAAAAATTTGTGCATGAGTGTTCATAGCAGTCTGATTCATAAGAGCCATAAAGTGGAAACAACCCAAATTCCATCAGGTAATAGAAGCATAAACAAGATATGGATATCCATATGACAGAATGCTATTCAGACAAAGAGGAATGAAGTACTGATAGATGGTACAACGTGGATGAACCTTTAAAGTAAGCTAAATAAAAGAGCTCAGTCATAAAAGATCACATACAATCCCATTTATATGAAATGTCCATAATAGGCAAAACCACAGAGATGAAAGTAGATCAGTGATTGCCAGGGGTTTGTGGAAGAGAGAAATGGGGAAGTGATTGCTAATGGATATAGGGTTTCTTTTGGGAGCAATGAAAATGCTCTAAAATTGCATAGTAGTAATGGGTGCCAACTCTGAGAATATACTAAAAAGCACTGAAGTGTATAGTTCACTTTTTAAAAGATTTTATTTTTAAGTAACCTCTACACCCAGTGTGGGGCTCAAAAGTACAATTCCAAGACTGAGAGTCATGTGTTCCACCGACTGAGACAGCCAGGTGCCCCATGAATTGTATACTTGAAAAAGCCACCTAATGAATCTGATGGCACAGTTGATTAAGCATCCAACTCTTGGTTTCAGCTCAAGTCGTGCTCGGGGTCCTAGGATCAAGCCCCGAGACGGGCTCCATGCTCAACACAGAGTTGGCTTGAGATTTTCTCTCCCTCTCCCTCTGCCCCTCCAACTCATGCTCCCTCTCTCTCTCTCTCTCTCAAATAAGTAAATAAACCTTTTTAAAAAACTAAAAAAGATGAAAAGTCACACCATAGGTAGTATTTATGGTGTGTCATTTAAATCTCATAAAGCAGATATTAAGAAAAAATAATATAGAAACAGACCACTAACTGGAGGCATTCACGAATTAAATTATTCCACAGCCACATTTAACCAAACATCCCAAGACAACGAAATATACTGAAGAGTTTGGCAAAATATAGTATTCTAACACAGAAATTTAAAATGTGAAAGCACTCCACACTTGGATTTAAGAGGTGTATGTTCTAGGTTTTGCTGGACCCCAGCCAAAATTTGGAGGCAAAGATTGTTACTTCCCTCTGCATATCCATTCTCTTTCTAAATTAATCAAAGGACATTCAAGGGCTCTTGATTTGATCTTCCAAAGTTTGTTGACAATAGCCCAAAACCCTAGAACTATACAAATCTGTCATCACTGCACCTGCCTCGTCTCCCTGGCATTTTCATTTCAGCTGAGGTCAGCCAGAAAATTCCAAACACTGTGGGTTTCAAATTTGATTAGTTTGTAGGAAGAAGGCAGGATCTTTTCTTTGAAAGGTTTTCAGTTGTAATCAAATTTCTTTTTTCAGTCTACTCCAGTTTCCTAACCTTGACCACATATATACGGTTAGTTAAAAGCCAGACTATTTTCACAAGTTTCTAGATTACTAAAAGTTGTCACAGAACATCTAGTCCTGGACATGTCTCCCTAAAAATTCTACCATATGAAGAAATACTACTAGATAATCTAATAAATAACTGCTTTTCACTTCCTAAAGTTACAAAATCTACTGCTATTTTACTAATAGCAGTAGTTGTTTTCTGTGTATACTTTTACCATTCAAGCATGAAGGACTACAACTCATTTTAAATGCAAGGACAGATAAATGTACAATAGTTTATATATAGTCAATATAGTCAATTTGTATATAAAGTAGTTTCTAATATAGTCCATCTATGGCAAGAGTGGCAAGAATTTACTATGGGGAAAAGACAATCTCTTTAACAAATGGTGTTGGGAAAACTGGACAGCTACATGAAAAAGAATGAAACTGGATCACTGTCTTACACCACACAGAAAATAATCTCAAAATGGATTAAAGACCTAAATAGAGACATGAAACCATAAAACTCCTATAAGAAAACAAAGGTAGTAATTTCTTTGAGAAACATTTTTCTAGAAATATCTCCTCAAGCAAGGGAAACAAAAGTATAACTATTGGGACCACTCCGAAACAAAAGCTTTTGGACAGTAAAGGAAACCATCAACAAAACAAAAAAGATCTACCTACTGAATGAGATAAGATATTTGCAAATGTTATATCCTATAAGGAAGTTAATACTCAAACTATATAAAGAACTCATACAACCTAACACCAAAACAACAACAACAAAAAAACCCAAATAATCCAATTAAAGTAATGGGCAGAGGACCTGAATAGACATTTTTCCAAAGAAGACACACAAATGGCCAAAACACAGATGAAAAGATGCTCAACATCATTAATCACCAGGAAAATGCAAATCAAAACCATGATGAAATTACCACATTACACTACGATCAAAGAATTCCAGTAACTGGGTATTTATTCAAAGAAAATTATAATATAGGCACCTGGGTGGCTCAGCAGGTTAAGTACCTGTCTTCAGCTCAGGTAATGATCCCAGGGTCCTGGGATTGAGTCTCACATTGGGCTTCCCTGCTCAGGGGAGAGCCTGCTTCTCCCTCTCCCTCTGCCTGCCACTACCCCTGCTTGTGCTCGCTCTCCCTCTGTGTCAAATAAATAAATAAAATCTTAAAAAAAAAAAAAAGATTTAAAAGAAAATGAAACACTAATTCAAAAAGATAAATGCAAAAAAAAAAAAAGATACATACATTCCTATGTTTATTGCAACATTATTTACAATAGCCAAGATATGGAAGCAACCTAAGAATCTACTGATAGATGAATGGATAAAGAAGATATAGATATAGATATAATTATAGATAAATATTGCACAGCCATAAAAAAAAGAATGGGATCATGCCATTTGTATAGCAGGGATGGCATGACAACATGGATGGACCTAGAGAGTATAATGCGAAATGAAGTAAGTCAGACTGAAACCATAAGATTTCACTCAAGTGGAATTTAAGAAAAAAAGTAAAAAAGAGACAAACAAGAAAACAGACTCTTAAATACAGAGAACAAACTCATGCTATATGTTAATTATACAATTCAATAAAAAAAGAAAAAATTAAGTTTACAGTCAAATTATATTTTCAAAAGTAAAAAATCATGTTTTTAAAAAATATGTGCCCTCCAACATTCCCAGGTGGGTTTTTTAAACTACTCTAAAGGAGGGACTCAGAGGCTCCATTCCTTAAGTACTATGTTGCAGGTAACCAGACTATTTTCACAATTTTCTAGATTACTAAAAGTTGTCACAGTACATCTAGTCCTGGATGTGTCTCCCTAAAATTTCAATTATTTATAGACAGTATCAGTGTGATTAAAAAGCAGACTAGCACAATTTCTTTGTAGACTTTTAAAACAACATGTATCTAAATTCTGCCATATGAAGAAATACTACTAGAAAATCCTGATAACTGCTTTTCACTTCCTAAAGTTATAAAATCTACTGCTATTTTACTAATAGCTGTAATTATTTTCTGTGTATACTTTCATCATTCATGCATGAAGGACTACAACACACTTTGAATGCAAGGACAGATAAATGTATAATAAAGTAGTTTCATTAGGAAAAGTTTAGTCAGGATTTGCTATTAATGTAATCATGATATAGCCAGAAGATTTGGCCTTTTGCTTGTGAAAACACATACTTGTGATTTTTTTTAAAAAAATATTTTTATCTTGTTTTCTTTTGGGCTCTATGCCCAATGTGGGACTTGAACTCAGGATCCCAAGATAAAGAGTTGCATGCTGTACTGATTGAGCACAATATTTCTCATTTTTAAAAATTATTAGCAGAAATTTTGCTTCAAGGAGATAAATCAAAATAGATTCTGAACCAGCCTACTTTTTTTCTCTGTCATACTTGATATTTTCTGTGTTGAGGTCATACTTACAGATATTTATTTCCACAGCTCACTGATAAGGCACTGAGACTCCTGTCTTTTTTATTATTATTAGATAATCTCTATGCTCAGCATGGGGGTCGAACTCATGACCTCAGATCAAGAGCTGCGTGATCTACTGACTGAGCCAGCCAGGTGCTCTGAGACTTCTGTCTTTCAATCAATGAGATACACTTGAGTTTTACTGCAGTTAAGGGTCCTTTTCAATAAAAATGACTACAGACCTTGACAGTTCAAAAAAAAAATCTTTTTAAAAGATTTTATTTATTTTAGAGAGTGGGGAGGAGCAGAGTGGAGAAACTCTCAAGCAGACTCCCCACCTAGCACAGAGCCCTGAGCCTTCATCTCAAGACCCTGAGATCACGACCCGAACCGAAATCAAGAGTCAGACACTTAACCAACTGGGCCACTCAGGCACCCAAAGTTTGTTTAAATTTTTAAATATTTGTGTTGGGGCACCTGGATGGTCCTGTTGGTTAAATGTCTGCCTTCGGTTCAAATTATGATCTTGGGATCCTGAAATGGAGCCCTGCCTCCGGCTCCCTGCTCAGTGGGCAGTGTGCTTCTTCCTCTCCCTCTGCCCCTCCTCCCTGCTCAGGTTTTATGCACACGCCTATGCTCTCTCTCTCTCAAATAAATAAATCTAAAAAAAATATTTGTGCTGAATTAGTAACTATTAAAAAATGACGGGCTTCAAATGTTTCATACATGTAATCCTGGACCTCTTCTGGATGAATGGATGAGTGTGGATGGATGAAATGGGAAACATACTTCCTTAATTAGGGTTGCATGAAAACAGCCATCTCAATACTTAAACAAGTGCCCTCAGTGAATCAAGGCCAGAACAGTCATTCCGAAACTTGAATGCTCTCCTGAATCACTCCTCTACAAAAAAGGAAAATTAATGCACAATTTCCAGGTAGTTGAGAAGATGAAGAAAAAGATTCTACATTTATTTGTCTATTGCAGAAGTGGTTGTTTATACTTTATGAAGAAGGCTGGGTGGGAGAAAAGGCAAAGTGATGAAGAAAATAATGTGTCTGACATATGAAAACTACTCAGTAAATGCTGATTTCCTTCTTTTCTGTCCCTTCTGAAGGGAGCATATAGCATATAACTGTTGATTAAATTAACAAAGTGTAAGAGAAGAGATGGTATTGATCACTCATGCTATCTAAAATATCCAATTTATACATCTAATAATTTGCTTTCTTTAATAATTATCTCTCAAGCCAAAGATCAGAGCCTGAAGGAGTTCATTAATTTTTTTTTTTAAATCTGCTGCTAGTCCTAACACTTCTCTGCTTTAGTGAGGATCAAGTTCTAATGAAAAGAAAGCTCAAGAGTCTTTTCCAAAGTCTAGTTTTTTTTAATGAAAATTCCTCTCTTCTTCTTTCAAAAGTAGGCACATCTGGTATTTTGTATACTTACTCTGGTAAAGAAGTCATCTACTGTTCATTCATTTGAAAATTTCAGCAAGAACTACTTTGGGACTGGATCACTCTTGCTATCTTTCCTTGAACTTTCTCAACCCCAGGCTTTACAAGGACACACTCACTCTTGCCTCTTCATCTTTCCATGGCCATCCTGTGCAGATTCCATGCAGATACCATCCAAGGGTACCTTTTTTTTTTTTAAGTAAACTATGAACCCAAAATGAGGCATCAATTCATGACCCTGAAATCAAGAGTCACATGCTCTATCAGCTGAGCCAGCCAGGAATCTCTAGGAGTATCTTAAAGTAATATTTCTAAGGACACCTGGGTGGCTCAGTCAGTTAAGCCACTGTCTTTGGCTCTGGTCATGATTCCAGGGTCCTGGGATCAAGTCCCACATTGGGCTCCTTGCTTGGCAGGGAGCCTGCTTCTCTCTCCGACTCTGCCTGCCACTCTGCCTGCTTCTGTGCTCTCTTTCTCTCTCTCTCTGACAAATAAATAAATAAAATCATTTTTTTAAAAAAGTAATATTTCTATTCTTTGTGTTGGAATGCTTACAAATGGTCTCACAGAGAACATAGCTTGCCTCTTGTATTTAGTTTGGCATATAAATCCATTAAAAAAAAATTGGGAAAGCTTAATGCGCCATGTCATAAATGTATTTTTATTGAATCTAGGTAGGAATACCCAGAAACCTAGGCAGATAATAAGTGGTTACTAGTATTCCTAAAGAGTTTACACTTCTACACAGAGGGGCAACCCTTACACTTACACTTTTTTCTCTTACACAGCTCATCCATAGGTTGTCTGGGACTCTCAGGACTTCCACAGGAGACTGGGGCTCCCAATGGCCCTTTGCATTAGTAGAAGACTGCACGTAGGTCAACAGGAAGACGGGTCCAAGGCAAAACAGTTTCTAAACTTTATAATTTCTAATCTTTAACACAATGAGGATTTACGCCCCTCCCTCTAAAGACAAGAGGATTATCTTAGAGTTTGAAGAAGGAAGGCAGTATTTAAACAAAAGATTTACTCACATTTTGAAAAGAAAAAAGGGAGGGATCACAGAGTGTTTACAAGTTGAAAGGATCTTAGAGAATATTTCATTCAATTCCCCTAAGAATAAGGAAAAAGAGACTAAGAAAGTATTTGTGTCTGCTTCAGGTCAAAATAGCTAGAAGGCAAGAGGTCACATGGAGTAATACAAAGAACATAGACTTTGTGGCTGACAGTGTGGATTTGAATCCAGCTCTTCTCGTAACTATTTGAATGGTTTTCTTATATAAAATGTGAGAATAATAGGACCTGTTTTCTAAAGTTGTTGTGAAAAGTAAATGATATAACTTACATAAACTGCCTAGAACAGTTGCCGGCAACTCAGTAAATGTTGGCAATTGCTCTCAGTGCAGGAACCCAAACCAGGGTCTTTCAATTCCAACTGGTGTACACTGCTCTGCACTATCAATACAGCTGGCTAGAAGAATTCAAACATTTGCTTAAAATACAAGATTCCAATGAAATAAATTGTGCAAAACATCAAACAATGTTTTAAAAACATTCACTAATCATTAATACAAGCCATACCCTGTCCTTTTCAGGTGAAATTAAATGTCCCACTTTTCTCAGTGATTTTAGCTGTTTTCAGATACACACAGCTCAGTACAAAGAAATGACACAAGGGACTTTTTATCTGCAATGCAGAGAGCAATATGGAGATAATTTACATCCGAACTTGCCGTTAGCTCCATATGGCATGTATTCATCATTTACTGGGTTCAGTGCCCTATCTTTAGAGCTTCAGTGATCAGCGTAGAAATTGCCTACTTATTTATGCTTGGCTGGACTGGAAATATAGAGAGAGGACGAGGTGAAGGGAAATGCCACTCCCAGCAAGAACCGGTCCCGAAGTTAGGAGTCTAGGATTAACATTGACTTGTCCAGGAATAGCAGTCTCTGTTTTAAAGAGTAAGCAAAATGCAGATGGCATGAGGTGTATTATTTATGGGTTGCAATCATGCATGTTATTCCTGTCTGTCCCACAGAGGACTTGACTGTGGTTAAATGTTGCGCTGTCTTCCTTTTGTTCAGCACAAAACCTCGCTCACACTGGGCAAGTGAGCATTGGCAGCAACATGTGATCAATTGGTTCAGATCAGAAACAGGAAAAATTACTCTCAAAAGCCAAATTAGGAATTAACCCACCCTATTCCCATGCCCCCCTTCAGAGAGGGGGAGTGAAAAGAGAAGTACTGTATTCTCTTGTCCCTACTGAGAGTAAAGAAACAAAGAGTTTTCCTCTCCCATCCCTTGGAAAGTCAAAGAATCAGTCCCTTTATACAAAAGGAATTTTGATTTTCCTCCAATTTTTGCTTCAAAAGAAATAAATCTTTCAAGCTGGAAGAATCTAGTCTTTTATCATTCAGTCACCATGATTATCCCCATGATGGGAAAGAGGGAATTCTGAAGAGTACACCCCCCCACACACACCTATCATAGTATTAAGCATATATTTAGTTCTAGAATTCAAACATTGCAGCAAAGTGTGCAGCCATTTATAACTTCTGGAATATTAAGAAGGATTATGGACTGTTATGGGTTGAATTGTGCACGCTCCAAAATCCATATGTTGAAGTCCTAACCCCAGTACCTCTCGGAATGTGCCCTTATTTGGAATTAAAGTCATTGACAAGATAGTTCAGAAGAGCTCATTAGGATGGGCCCTAATCCAATATGACTGGTATTCTTTTTAAAAGGAGAAGTTTGGATACAGACAACCACATGGGGAGGACACCATGGAAGATGAAGGCACAGATTGGGGTGATGCATCTACAAGGCAAGATGTCCCAAAGATTGCCAGCAAACCACCTGAAGCCAGGGGAGGTGCATGGAAGTTTCTTCCTCAAGGTAAAGGAACCGACACAGTCTATACCAATCTTCGAATTCTAACCTGAAGAATTGTGAGATGATTAGTTTCCATTGTTGAAGCCACTCAGTCTGTGGTACTCTGTTAGGACAACCCTAGCAAACTAATAATATGGAATTCCCTTCCTTCCTTGCTGTCTAACTTTTTTCCTTTTCTCTCTCTTCCTCTCTTTATCTGTCTTTTTCTCTTTTTCTCTACCTCCCTTCCTACCTTCCTTTCTTCCTTCCTTCCCTCCCTCCCTGTTGGACTTCATGGAAAAGGAGGCTGGAAGATAGGAACATGATTTTCCTTGTAAGCCATTGATGGACTTCATGCTCTCTGTATCATTAAGAATTCAAATACATATTAAAAGGTATATCCACACCTGACTGTAACTAAAAGTTTGGTAATAGTGGGCAAAAGGAGCTGCACCAAGGGATACATATGCCAATGTCTTTTCCCTGTGCTCAAGGTCAAAATAATGGCTCCTAAAACCCAATGGCTCATTTTAAGCCCTCAGAGAACTAGAGCATTTCCCTTGTTTCTCTCATAGCGGCTTTCCCTTCCTTGACCGGAGAGCACATATTTCAACTTGCTAAAAAAGCTTTACTGTGTCCAGACTTACTCATCCACCTCCAAAATGAAGCAGAAGCAATAAGATACTACCTTTTCTTCTTTCCCAAAGAGTGATTACCACCCCCTCCTAAACTCTCACATAGAGGAGTCTAGCCCAGGTTTTAACTTATTGTCTCCTCTCTTTTCTACCCATTACCACATGAAAGATTACTTTCCAGGACCATTGCTTGGTTCTGTGCTGTTCTCATTGCTTTTCAATGATACAGCATCAAGACCACTGACACTTGTATTTGAACATTTATGCATACCCACATACCCTCACAGGGTTGTTCTTTGTTTCCTAAGATGCCATTATTGATATGTTCCAATGTGTGTGCACTTGTGCCTGATAAGACTACTCTGGGAACACGGGATCTTCTTGTGCCAAATGTGCCTGACACTCTTAGACTAAAGGCCTTTGGAACCCCACAGCTCGTTGGTGTTCTTAGAGCTGCTATATCCTCATTGATGGTGGGACTGAAGTTTCTATTCATAAAATGGCAAAGTCTAGATCTCCAGCTGCCTGGGACTATAGCCTTTAGAAGTTTCTCAGCCGTTTGTGATCTTACCACATTGCTTGAAGCTATTCTAGGCAAATGGACATCAGTGGTTTGGGCTGCCCAGCTTTCATTCCTCCTCCTTCGGGTCCTCTCATTTTCGATCCTTGTGGTTTAGGTGCTGACCTTATTCATGCAATTGTAGGCTGCTGCCATTAGTAAAGAAAGTGCACATGACCAAAGCCAAACCAATGAAACTCAGTTTAGAGCCTGGTGCTGAAAATGCTGGGAAAGAAAGAGGTGCTCTCTGTATTTGACTTGGAGTTGGGAAGAACTTAAGTCTGAAGTTTCTAGGGGCTATCAAGTGAAAGGAATCTACTGAGAATGAAGCTGAGAGAGAAAGAGAGAGAGAGAGGGATCAAGGGGATGTGGGGTGTAAATGTTGTGTGATCATCATCTGCATCCTTGAGTCCAGCCATGATTGAGCTTTTCATTTATGTAAGTCAATAAATTTCATTTGCTAAAGCCATTTTGAGGCGGGTTTTCTGGCATTTGCAGCTGAAGGTGTTCCAATATATCCATTGTTTCTTCTGGCTTTCTGTCTTCTTCTTCTATCTGCATAGTGTACAACAGTTATTCTTGTTCTTGTGCATGGCATCTACATGTTTAGCTTCCTCATAACTGTTGGGATGAACTTCACTTAAGGACTAATAAGGTATTCAGTAAATTTGCAATTGTTAATCTTATTCTTCCAGTTGTAGAATTTCTAGTTATTGATGATGAACTCGTTCTCTCAAATCCAGCAATGCAACTGTCCTAGAGGCAGGCAGGAGAGTTGCCCAGAAGGTCAGAATACCTCATAACTCATTATAAGGCAATGACCTAGTTAAGAGCTTGAAATTTGCTGGTACCATCTGTCTGTCAGATTTCTAAACATCAGGATGATCTTGATTTATTTCTAGACTTTGTCAATCAGTTCATCACATGCTATCTGCAAAACAGAGTCCAATGACATCTTCATTCCAGGCTGAGTATAGGATTTTCTTGGTGCAAGCTTGGATGTGGCTTTGGTTCCGTAGTTGCGATAAAAACAACTATTCACAGCTGTTTACAATGAACAACAATCAAAAAACCCAAATAAAGTAGAAAATAAGACTATTAATTCAAATGCGCTGGAAAATCTGCTTTTTAGCAATTTCAATGCCCGGGAGAAAAGGAGAATGACAACAATCACGACCTAGACAGTATCTACCCCCATTGACAATGAAGGACACATAGGCCCCTTATTTAGCATTTTCTGTGACACATCCTACTTAAGAATCAAAATATCCTAGAATTTGAGAGGCCACACTGTCACAGAGATCAGCTTACTCAGAATGTAAGCACTCCCTCCACTTCCTTCTTAAATGGCAATCCAGGCTCCTTCTGAATGTCAGAATATCTCCAAGATTGGGTGTCTCTGCCCATTGAAGGAGAACTCTTATTTATGGAAAGTATTCTCTTGTACTGAGCCATAGCTTCTCTCCTTGTAACTTTGGAATGCCAGAATTTTGTTTAAGGGAACTCAGAGATCATTCAAATCAACATCTTCATTTTGTGTTCAGTAATCTGTCTTATGGAACAGAGTATCTAATCATCTCCTCTGTAACAGCCCTTCCAATATTTTATGGCAGCATTCGTGTTCTTCCCATAACATTTTTTTCTCGGGGATAAATATACCCAGGTGCTTCACCTCTTCCTTATTCTGGCCAAAGTTCACTGAGGTGCTACCCTAACTTCCTGTCCTCTAATTCCCTCTTGTGACATGATACAGTCTTCCCAGCATCCCACTACTATTCATTCAGAGGCTAGGTATTTCCTTCCAGGTGCAAACTAATCAGGGGGAAGAAAACACTTTTCAGTATCTTATGTTTTTCTAGCTATTTTAGGTATTTATGTAGAAGTACTATTTTATGTAGCACTTAAGCACAAAAAATTTGGTTATGAATGGCCTGACAATGTTCCTGGCAAAGCCAGATTTTCTACAAATGAATTTGTCAGACTTCAGATCAAGATTGTCAACAGCACACGATTGTGCTATGAAAAAGCACCTTAGCAGTTACTTAAACCAGGGCCTAATTTTAGTCATGCGAGCTTACATGTGTTCAGGCTTTTAAATATTGTATATTATTTTATATTCATTACTGCCCTGGCAAGAAAGCTGGGCAATGTGTTATTCTCCCTACTTTGAAGGTGAAGCCCAATGACTCCCCCACCCCCACAAGGTTAGGTTATAACTGGTCCCATGATTCTTGACTTCCAGACTACTGTTTTGTTTTCAGTATGGCCATTGTCCTTTGTCATCAAATAGCCTCACGTTTCCCCCGGTCCAGCGCTACCGTGCAAGCAGCTTTCTGGAATGTATAGGTTTAGAACGCTTCATCTGTCAGCTGCTACCCAACAGTCCACACCTGGAAGAACCCAGATCTTCTGACTACTGGAGTCTAGTGATCTCTCATTAAACTCCAAGGCTTCACTCCCCTCCTTCCTGGTTTACGCACTACCAGATCTGAAACCAGCAAACACATTGATGGTATTGGAAGCAATGATAATTTTTAAGTGCTCATTTTCTACCCGCCCCCCCAAATCTGCTGATGGGAATTCTGTTTGCCAAATGTCGCAAGAAAAGCAAGATAAATTTTAAGTCATAAGCTAACAGGGAGCAGTGAGGAGGCAAAATAAAACTCCTAATCTGTAGGACTCTCCATATAGAACTTGAGGCTTGCTCCACCCCCCCTTCCCTTTCTCCTTTGCCCCGAGTGTAATTCATTTATCTTCAGGTTCAGTAACTTGAGGAACAAAGGTATATGGAGCAAGGTGAAGGATGTTGAAGGTTGAAGCCAAGGGTCACTAAAAATGAGAAGGGAGGAACTCCGAATCCCTATGGGCAGCACAATGTGCCAGGTACTCTTTATAGTAGTAAGTCTCCAGCTAGGAACAGAACTTTCCCACCTGATGATCTTTCATTAACCTAATGAAAGGATTCATAAAGAAGATGACACAAGGCTGGAAGATTTTTACCCTTAAGATTCCTCTTTGGTTAGGGGCGCCTGGGTGGCTCAGTGGGTTAAGCCGCTGCCTTCGGCTCAGGTCATGATCTCAAGGTCCTGGGATCAAGTCCCACATCGGGCTCTCTGCTCAGCAGGGGGCCTGCTTCCCTTTCTCTCTCTCTGCCTGCCTCTCTGCCTGCTTGTGATCTCTCTTTGTCAAATAAATAAAATCTTTAAGAAAAAAAAAAAAGATTCCTCTTTGGTTAATAAAAAAACACATAGAAGGACTAATCCCTCAACATTTGAGGACAAAAATTTCCTCAAGTTCTTTTACTTGAATTTGGAGGGAAACAATGGAAGACAGTAATTTGTGGTGGGAGGGGGATTACTATGCTCAGTGTGCTTTGAACAAATGCTCAGATGAAGCATGCCTTGTCCCCTTGCTTCTTGCATCTGCCCAAACTAAAATATAGCCCAGGACTCAGTTTAGCTGTGGTTTTAGCTCCAGACCTCTAGACATTTTGCACAACACACTTTGCTGGTGATGTCTGAGATTCAACCTTGAAATCAAGTTGTTATATAATTCAACAATCCAAATCCCTGTATATGCTACTGGCCAATACCATTCTATTTTTTTTTAAATGTTTTTGTCAATACAACTTTTATACTTTGTATTAAAGGTCTGTTTTAAGTCTTTCATTACTGTTGAGAAATTTCTAATACATATATATATATATACACACAATATATATATGTGGTATATATATATGTATATGTATGTGTGTATGTAGAGATATATACATTCACTTTCAATAATGAAAAGGCATGAAGTTTTCTAAGACCTCCAAGTGCTCATTACTTACTAGGATCTTCAGACAAGAGTCTGAATTATTAAGAGAGCTGATTGGGGTCAGATGGGGTGAAGGAATACATGGAACAGAAAACAGAAATAATCCAAAGAAAAAATATGAATGCTAGAGTAAGTAAACTAATTATAAGGGATGACAACAGCTGAAATTTATTAGATACAGGAATGTATCTAATCTAATGTATCTAATACAGTGATGTAAATTTTGCAGCAGATAAGAAAAAGTCCCTAGACTGAACTGCAGGTTAATATCACCTCGGTTTTCTGGGAGAGGTTATGGTATTGTCAAACTTTTCATACTTACGTGAGTTGTAAAAACAGCAGAAGCCAACAAGAGGCTTCTGGGTTCCTGAACTGACTAATAGGTATGACGTTGATGTTAGAGTTAAGTCATTTTTTCATCATTTGGAGATTGATTAAACTGGTGTGAATTGTGGGAGATCAAATAAAAAAGAGACACAATTTGCTTTAGATTATGCTGATAAAATGCAAAGGATAGGCTTTAGGGTCAGATGAAGGGTCTTGGAGTCCAGGCTGTGCTTGTCAGGCTGAGTTGCTTTGAGGAAGTCAGGTAGCCTCTCTAAGGCATGATTCTCTCTGTATTAAAAGGAATCTAATAATAGTGGCTATTTTGCAACTCAAATAAGCTAACATATATGGATGCATGTTATGAACTCTACAGTGCTAGTTACTGTTTTAATTATTTGTTAGTGTTAGCCCCAGGTTATGAATCAAAAGGGGAAACAGCAACACACCTTATTCAGTTTTGAGGGAAAAAAAGTGGGAGAAAATATTGCTTTTACAGTATTTTCCCCTTCTTCATCTGGGTCTTTGAAAAGGTGTGTTTATTTACTTTTATAGCTTTACCCTCCAAAGCTTCTGTATTTGATGCCTTTCGGCCCTTACGCACAAGTTGAGAACTGAGAAAATCAATGATTATTGTAGGCCTGCCCACTCACAGCTTAAAGGGAGCAAGTTATGGATCTTGACCATAGTCCTTGCAAATTTAAATCCCACCGACTACAGGTGGGGAACCATGTTTTGGTTTTTTGTTTTCTTTTGGTTTCGGTTTTTGTTTTCAGGGTGTCTATTATTATTATTTTTTTAATGCATTGTGGCTTCTCCCTGCTTTTCCAGCAATACAATGGCTTGGACTCTTGTGGGTTGGTAAAAAAAAAAAAAAAAAAAAAAAAAGTAATAATGGGTCTTGTATAATTCAACAACCTCTCAAGGGAATTTCGCAACCACACAGTCCTGTAGGATCATGACTAGTGTGCCAGAGACAAGGGATAACCTTCAGCTTTATTCATACCAAATAAATAGCCACTCAGTTACCAGGGTAAATCAAATAAAGGTAACCATTGGCACTACCACTGGAATTCTGAAATGAGAATTCTGAAAGGAATATGGCAACTCAGTCACCAAGATGTGTTTGTGAAATCGGGCAATGTCAGCTTATCTCTTTCAATAGTTACTAGGTAATAAACCAAGATGAATAACATGCAGGAGCCAAACTAAACACTATTTTACATCCTTACCTTTAATGATATCTTACTATTCACTAAGGTTTACTTGAAGACAATTATCACTTTATGAAATGGGATACATACAATGATTAACAGTGGTGTAAAGCTTATAATAAAGTATTCATGAAATTATATGGCAGGACAGATTTAGAACTGCTTTTTGAAGAGGTTGACTCTATTTTGGCCTGCGTCATTTAAGGAATTTTTAGTTCTTAATAAAAACCAGATGATTTCCTTTTGTCTGAATTCAAACTCAAAGATTCTCAGGATAAGAAGACATCTCTCCATGGGTTCTTCCTTTTAAATGGCTTTTGTTGGGTGTCTGGGTGGCTCAGTTGGTTGAGCGACTGCCTTTGGCTCAGGTCATGATCCCGGAGTCCCAGGACAGAGTCCCCACCACACACCCACCTGCTCGACAGGAAGTCTGCTTCTCCCTCTGACCCTCCCCCTTCTCATGCTCATTCTCTCAAATAAATTTTTAAAAAAATCTTTAAATGGCTTTTGTTTTGCAGTATTGGAAGGCTTTTCTTGGTGGCATTTCAAAAAACTGAAGAAAGATCTTATTTTGTATCTAGGCTCTTTACTTCTTATGTTTTGACTTTGCCAAAATGTAAGCACATTATTGGACTCCTCTCTAAGTTTCAAGCCTAACTTGAATGCCTGTTCAATATCCTTAGGTTACTCAGCCATCTTCCCTGGTTGGGAACAAAAGTGACCACCTTCAGTGGTCCTGTGGTTTTCCAGTGACCTGGAAAAAGAGTATTCCAGGACTTCCTGGACTATCTCAAAGACCATAATTTGCACATAGGGGCACTTTAAAATTGTTTACTAAAAGTCATTCTGTAGAGGCAAATTACAGAAAGATTTCTCGTCATTGGCACTGGAGGTTCACAGTCAGTAATGAACAGCTGCATTTCAGTAATGAACAGCCTCCACCTGTCCTGGCAGGCCACGTCTGCACAGTGCCCAAACCAGACTACCCTACAGGGCATCCTGGGGACACATTCACTTTTAACTGTTCCTTCCACATCCATGCTGAGGCCAAGACACCAAAAGACACTGGAGGCATAATTTCTTCAATCTCTCCAATTTCTGCCTCCCAGGCTCCCTTCCAATGTTCACTTTCTTCTGGTCTCTGTAGTTCTTCCCATCCCACTATAAAGAACCCAAGCTCTCCCTGGCCACCCAGTGATTCTCAAGACCGTTTGACTGAGTCCCACCTACATGAGGCAAAAGGCTCCAAGACGCACACACTCCAGTCTTTCCTACTTTTCAAAGAATTCTCTGATAGCAACAAACTGTTCCTGGACAGACACATTTTATTCAGATTGTATGAATATCTGCATTAGCAATATTTGTATGGATGACTTTTGTGTGTACTATAATCCATATTTGTGTTAATGTTTTGTTATAGGTCATAAATTGTGTCGATCTATATAGATATCACTACTCTACCATAGGGTTAATTGAACAGTACACCTCAGACACAATAGATGATGATGAAGGTAAATAAGGGTAATTTATAATTAAAAAGCAGGAATAGTAACCACAGGAAAGAACAAGCAACTCAACTAATAACAAAACAATCTTCCCAAACTGAGGATACTTCAACAGACTGCCCATGCATGTTTATAGTGGGAGTTTGCAAATACTGCCAAGTGTTGCCTGGCAGGAAGGTGAATATTTAGTTAAGCCCTCAGTAAACTTTACTTATGTGCTAAATTTTTATTTATGAATACCAAATACTACCAACTCTTGACAATTCAGCAGTTATTATTAAGTAGACTTTAGACACACACACACACACACACACACACAATGTAGGGTATCAAGGGCCATTTGCTAGTAAGATCCAAAGAAAAGACTTACATTTGGGGATCAGTTTGTGGAACATGCTTGTGGCCTACCAGCTGGCTAGAGTCCATACCTTGAAAATCATTGCTTAGGTGGTTGGCTTGGCTTTTTGACTCAGCTTCTCAAGATGCTGGATCGCTTTTCTTGTTTCATACTCCACAGCCACAAGGACATTCTGACCTTGGGCCTTAGCCTGCCCCCTGAACCCTAAACCCCCAGTTTCTCACTGGGAAGGAGAATCAGATATTACCCACTAACTGGGTAGACTCCCAGTTACCACCTGGTAGCATCTGTGAGGACATAATGGGAGGCCTTGAGTGAAACATGGTAGAGAGAAGTCAGGAAATTTGGTCACAGGCCACCTCTGCCTTAGCAACTGTTTGGCAGCCAGCAAGTTACCTCACTTCTCAGATTAGATGTTTCCTCTATGAAATGGAAATAAAACTATCAATCTCACAGATTTCTTATGCAGATCAAATGAGATAATGTAAGTGGTAAAACATAGTATAATATGAATTTATTTATAAAAGTAATAGGTGTTATCATGGCAGAGAGGTAATGTTCAAACATCTGGATTGTTCTATTTTCAAAGTATAACTAATATTAAGATGCTATGATGTTTAAGAATGACAAACAATATAGACTGTCTGTCAACCATGAAGGACAAATGCAAGGCCCTCACAGACCCTAGAGACTACTGAGAGAGAGTGTGAATTCCTGATTCCACAATCCTGAAACATGTTATAAAGAAAAGTACATGTCTCAATAGTCCTGAATCTCCCTCCAGCCCTTTGTTCTTCCCTTCTCCTGGTTTGGAGAGTAGGACATAATTCAGAGTAATTCCGAAGGTTAGAAATGAAGTTTGGGTTTTTGGTTTTTTTTTTTCCCCTCTTACCTCCCCA